>NC_142063.1:133343297-133659131 GCF_059756535.1 Pantherophis guttatus | reverse complement strand
GGTTGGAAGGGGAGGGGTGAGTAGAGGCTGGTGAGGCGCCCCTCCACAAGTGACATCGAGTTGGCCACGCCCACCCAGTCACATGACTACCTAGTCACGTCTACCCAGCCAGTCATTAAGCAGATCATATTAGTGGTCCGCAGGATTTCAAATTATGAATTTAGTGGTCCCCGAGGTCCGAAAGGTTGGTGTCCCCTATACTAGAGAACATCTCCCACCACTGGTCTTCTTGGTGAAGATAAAGGACAGATTAGGTGTAAGAATCCAAGATACTTGGGAAGTTGTGGGTAGTGTCTCTTCCTGAACTCAAGCTTACTTTGAGAAGAACAGTAATGCAGTAATTTGAGACTTACTCCCTGATAAATTGCATGCTTTTAAATGGACAGGATTCCAGAGAATTGCTTAAATTCAGATATGTACAATGGTTTGTCCCCATGTACTGTGGCTTATTTTGTGTGGTTGCTATCTTATCTGAATACAGCATAGTGGTTTCTTCCTAGACAAGCAAGAAACTGAATCTGCAGCTTTAGTTTGTTCTGAATTCCACCTCTAGCTTTCTATTTTTTGCAAGAAGTATACTGCCGTCTTTGGATGAGTCATCAACCTACCATGTTACCATATCAACAAACCACAGGCAGGCAATGATTTGTAGCTGCACTGCTTCAAAGGAAAAAAAATAATATGCCTCCAAGCAAGGTTGCAGCCAACCACAATGCTGCCTTTGAATGCAGTCATGGCAACTGATTTTACCTAAGAGGTTAGAAAAAAACAAACTAATATCATACACTTCTGTTTAAAGCTATTTGCCACAATCAACAACACGGTATTGACCATAATTTCTGGTGCAAGCTGAAGTTGATGTAAAATTGAATCAAAAGCTCCCAGACTCTTTCCAGACAACCACACAAGAAGCAAAAAATCAGTACCTATTCTTGTGACTTTGTTCTTGTTGTGCTAAACCGTAATTCACTGTGATTTCTAAATATGGCTACTGTAGGTCATGCTGACATAAAGTTAGACCTCAATTAAATAGATTTTTGAAAACGTTCCTGCATTTGACAGTGTTGTTCCTATACAGGAACAGCCAAGAGCTTTGTGAATGCATCAAAAGATAGAATAAAAATAATATTAGGAGCTCCATTACAGTTTGAAAAAGAATGTGCAGAACAATATGACTTCAAATGTTTTCAATAAACTATCCAATAATAGAGCAAAATTCACAAACAGACCAAAGGAAAATGAATGAGAAATTATGTAATATATACATTCATTTCAACATGAACATCATAGCCACTTGTTTACCTGGGATTGTTTTTCAATGTGTTAACTAAAAACTCGTGTAGATCTATACCAGTTGAATCTGTGTATTCTTGACTAGAATCTAAAATAAAAATACATCCACGGTTACAGAGAACACATTTATTCTTTCAATAAAACCAAGCCATTAATATTTTAAGACTCCTGTTTATGGAATAGCAGCTAGGATGACACAGTCTGAAAGTTTAATGGTACACTGGCATGGATAGTTGATTGCTTCTCTATTAACAGAAAATGTGATGGGGGAGTGAGGGGAGAGAGAAACTCTCTCTTACTTTGCCTCCCTATCCCACAGATCTCTCAATAACCCTTCAGATGGTAAAGAACTGTAAAACAAGTGGGCAGGCCAGGAGAATGGGTCTATTTTTTTTTCATTATGCCAGGCCCATTGTAGGATTTATTCTGCAATATTCATGTGCTTTGCATTTCAGAGTAGGGGAAAAGAGGTCTGTTGGTTTTCAACAATATTCCCAAAGTTGCAAAGATGGAGTATGAGCTGTATGTTGTCCTGAGCTGCTCACTCCACTCTGGAAGGAAGTTTGAAGTGAAACATATGAATGCTAATCTACTTACGGAAAGAAAAGAATCACTTAAGCCAATGTGTAAAATTCATTAATGTTGACATTTCTATCTCCCAAAAGATCACATTTCAAAGATGTCTCATGTCTCACATTAGAAATCTCATATACATGATATGCCAGTGTTTTGGATTTCCTACGTCTTTCTTTTTAAATTGCAGCACACTCCAATTACTTTTGAGCATGCAATTCCCAGAGAAAACTGGGTCTAAGAGAGCCTAACTGCTCAGCAAAACCAACTCTTTATTTGCCAGGAGGATAAGGGGATTATATACTTTCAGCGCTAATTAGGCATCTCTGGGAGATTCTTCCGAGAATAAACTTACCAATGTATAAAGAAGAGGCATTATGGTAAATACTAGCAACCTGCAGGGTTTTTTAAAACCTACAGCCCAAATCATGTAATTTAAGAAGAGAATAATGTATAGCAAACCTCTTGATAACATTTTCCTGGGTAATTTATCAGGCTTCTCCTTTTCAGCTTCATCTTTCGAGGGTTTCTCTTCCTTTTCAAATAACTGTGTTAGCTGGATCTGATTTTTTTCCTGTTGAAAAGTAAAATTAACAATTTTTTTCCCCTAAGAAAGGTATCCTGTAAAAAAAAACCAGTATCTGTTTAAATAAGTCTACAGGCATAACGACAACGAAAACGCTAACATTTGGGTACAAACCAAAAGGCCAATCTGAAATAACTGATTTTGAGCCTCTTAAAATGCAACTCCCTTAAGTTCGTATGCCTGGGAAAAGGGCAAATGATTCAAGAAACAATATTGCTACTATTTCCTATAAGATTACCCCCAAGCTAAATTTTCAAAGAAAGACAGCTTCCATGCAATATTAAACAACAGCTTAATGGGAGGCAGGTGAACCTTAAGAACCACAATTGATGTTTTGAATGTAAAGGCTCCCACACTTCTTTGCATTTAGCTGGAAGGAGATTTAGGTAAGATTAGTTTTATTTTATTTTATTTAAAATGATAGTTATCATGCGTGAACAAGAAATAAGCCATGATTATAAGCCAACTGACAGCCAGTTTGGTATAGTGGTTAAGGCATCAGGCTAGAAACCAGGAGCCACAAAGCCAGCTGGGTGACCTTGGGCCAGTCACTCTCTCTCTCTGCCCTTGGAAGAAGGCAATGGCAATTACTTCTGAAAAACCTTGCCAAGAAAACTGCAGGGACTAAACCCGGTATTGACCTTCAAAACCAACTCAAAGGCACACACACACAAAAGGGCCAGTTAATTTGAACTAGGCATATCTAATAACCAGAACTTGTTTTTAATCTTCGTTCATAAACAATAAACCAGCTTTCATGAAAAGTAAATCTAAATTCCACAGAAGCCTTTATCTTTGGCAAAGAAGATGTCTAGGAACCAGATGGTTTCCTTGGGTTTGGTCCAACTCCAGAGTGTATTCCAATTCCAATACTAAACAAGGCTTAGTAGTAAGATGCAAATCACTTTGAAATATCTATGCTATGTTGTTTAGGTTGCAGTATCTCACAAAACAAAATCAATGTTAATAATTTAACTCTAACACAAGAAGTACAGTTCCATCGAGTTAGATTTGTATGCTCTGAAGAGATACCCTGCCTAGCTTGTCTTCAAATCTTATAAAATGTAACTCAATGGGAATATGTGATTTATAGGACTGAAGTCTCCACACGTAAGAAAAGTAATTTAAGTTTCCAAGGCAGTGATTTTTTTTCTTTGCTAACAATTATTTTTATATTTTTTTTTGCTAGTTAACTTCTTACAATTATCTGAGATTTTGATATTGTTAGCAATCTTGTACAAGATATAATTTTTGCAAAATCAGTCTCCTTTAATGCAAACGTGCATAACATTTCAGTTAAGCTAAAGAAGTGGAGGAGTTGCATGAATGGCAAAGATCCACACTTTCTAGAACTAAAAATGATTCTGCCATTGAGAAAATAAATACAATAACTAAGGTAACCTCCCTTTTCATGACCCTGTAATCTCTTAATTCGGAGTAGTCAGTACATGCTATAAAAACAAGGACTCGCTTGCTTCTTTGTTTTTACGAAAAAAGGAAATAGAAGTAGTTTAAGCAAAATGCTGTATCAGATTGAAAAAGTACTTCATTGTATGATTAAACATATTTTTATCTTGCAATAATTGGTTACATCCTTTACTTATAATATTTTTAATGGTTTTATTTATCCTAGAGCTTTTCCAGGTAGATCTTTGCCACCAAAGAGCCAACTTTGATTTTTGTTCCAGTTGATATCAGGTTTAAGAAAAAGTTATTACAACCTCAATTGTAACAAATGAAACCTGTTAATGTATATGTTAACAGAACAATAAAGTATCTTCAGTTTCCAGTGTCATTCGATTAAGATTCAGTGCTACCACCAGAGATAATGCATTCAAGTTGAAAACCCAATGAAGTTTTTTGAATCTTACACACAAACATGAAATTGAGTTACACCAAAACCAACACTGAAGAGCATTTTAAGACTGATCATAACAAAATTACAAATGTTATGATGCATTTGGGAAAGCAATAATTAGTACGTTTTAGAACTTATTTAGCTCCCAGTCAGGTTTATGGAAGTAATTCAGTCCATAAGCCAGGAATTCTCCATGTAAGCATCACACATTTATTGTGGAACTATTTCTACAAAATATTGATATCTAAAAATATCTACAAAAATATTAATCAGTTAATAAAGAATGAGGTACAATCACTCATTATTTATTAAATTATTGCTTTGATACCTAGCAAAGGCAGGTAAACCTTAAGAAGCATACTTGATGTTTTGAATGTACAGGCCCCCACATTTTTTCCTCCTCCTTGCATTTAGATGGGAGGAGATTTAGGTAGTTTTGCTTTGTTCAAATGATGGTTATCACGTGTGAACAAGAAATAACAAGAGATAAACCATGATTATAAACCAACCAAGAGTCAGTTGGGTGACTGAAGACAATACTATGCTTAAAGATTATATGGTGAACAGTTTTGCTTTCTCACAACTTTCTACTTAGTAGCCTTTTTTGTTCCTTTAAATTTACAGTCAAATACCCAGCAAGTCAGAAGACTTTATACATTAGTCTCTTCAATTATTATACTTCCTGAAATTTAGCAATCTATTAAGAGACTGCCATAAATCCATCACACTAAGTGATTTTCCAAAATTTTGTAAAAAGATAATGGACAAATATCTCAATTTTGACCAAGCTCCCCCCCTAAATTTCTTCCATGTGATGTCAAAGCATTTCATTTTGTCCACATTTCCATATCCAAATTGCCATAGTTGCCTTTTCAATGATGCACTTCCTAAGATTTTGTCCTGTAGTATCACTTTAAAATTTGGAAACTAAAATCCAGAATGAGAAGAAATTGCACAGCCAGTGTAAAGTTTCTTCTTAGTGTTTAAAAAACTGCAAAATAATGCATTGGATTATGGATTGAGGCTGATGTGTTTGTTTTCCACTCACATACTGGCTGTTCCAATATAAATACAGGAGAAAAGATTTATCAGAGAACAATTTTCAATATATTACTTCCTAATTTTTTAGGAAACACTTAAATTTACACAAAAATTAAGATTAATTGGGAATTTCATGATCTAAAACTTATAGTCTATTGTATCAGTTGTCAAAATATTTTTACAAGAAGGCATCATGGCTGCATACAAACAGCAAAAGGATTCTCTGTCCTTGGTTTTTCTAGAAGAGCAGAAATGGGAACTTAAAGTGATCGTCCAAATTTTTCATAGTCTGGATTGCTCTAGAAAAAATAAATGCTAAATTTTGCTGATCAGAACCTGAGTTTAATAAATATTTTAAGGTAGAATATCTTATTTGTAAGGAAATGGATGAATGCATATCCTCGCTATCGAATAAGTGATTTTAGGACTTCTAATTGGCAAAAGGATAGACACCAGAATGGTATCAAGAGTCTAAGGAGGAAGCTTATTTCATTTAACATGTGGTCAATCATAGTTATGCTAAAAAGACTAATGTCCACAGAGCAAATCTATATACTGTCTATCAGTCCAAAGCGGAGAGAACTATATTGCAGGAGCTACTCTGGTTACTAATCTGCTTCCAGATACAATTGAAGATGCTGGTTATCACCTTTAAACACCTACATGGCTTGGGACCAGGCTATTTGAAAGACAGCCTCTCCCCTATCAGATCAACTTGTCCCAGCAGAACAGGAAGGCAAGGTACATTACAGGTCCCATCTATTAGGGAAGCACACTTGGAGAGGCCACATCATTTTTAAGAGGAAATGTAATAAGATCTTTGCCACTAGAAGGAACTAGATAAATTTGCCTAAATGACCCTGGCAGCTTCTAATAGCTAAAATGATCCAATAAAAAAAAAAAAAGTTAAAAACCAATATAAAGACATATGAAAACATGAGAAACCGTTTAGAAATCAAATCATCTATAAGACTGTTTATCAGTTGCATCAAATATGGAAACTTCCCATGATGAAAACTAACTTCCAGAATTTTTGGCCAGGTGGGCCTTTGCTGACAATTCTGGAACTTGAAATCCACCTCAATTTCAGGAGACCTAGTTGTGGAAGGCTGATATAAATGAATAGAATAAGAAAAGGTAGTTCCATATAAGTACTATTGCTTTACTGAAGTAAAAAAAAAAGACCCTTAAGGATGTCATTCAAAAAATATATGAGTATACATTTTCTGCATAATTACCCTGAAGCATACTGATTAAAATAAATAAAGTAAAACTGCATTCCAATATAGCTACTGGTATATTTCATTTTATTGTTAAGGAAAATAAAAGCCCTATCTGTTGATCATTCAGGGCACTGGATTGGATGGTACGTCACTCAGAATTTAATCTTAAAATTATTTCTAGTAGGTATATGAAAAATGAATCCTGGAAACCAAAATTATTATTCTGCCAAATAAAATGTGGTTTCAAAAACCCTATTATTCAGATGGATTCTGAGAACATCTTACTCTGTCAAAATTAATATTTCTTAAATAATCAGATGAATCTCAACAAGCTTAACAAAGTTGACTCTAATATTTTCTATTATACTTCATTTAAAATAATTTTCTAACATCTGTAATTATTTATTTGACCCAGCACTTAAATACCAAAACTGTTCTTTTAAATGAATCCTACATATTCTTCATAAACATATTAAAATAAACAAATACACATTGTAAAAGCATACATCCAGTTTTCCATATTACTCTGCCAACTATCGGTATTCTAATTTAATACTGAATAGAAAAAATAAATTAATTCTGATAGTGAAGCTATCAGAATAAAAAGAATATACACAAGACTTAACACTTTCAAGTTTTGGAAGCCTGTGTTAAAATAATCAGTTTATAGCCAGTGGCTTAATACAACTTGGTACAAGAAAAAGATGAACATATGCAAATTGTATTTAATAAAACTACTACAAAGGTCTATGATACAAATGTATTTGCTCAATACATCCACAATCTTAACACATTTATATGTAGGACTCTTCTATAGATATCATGCAAACTATAGTTTGCTTTTTGTGAAATATTGTATAGGTTCATAATGTTATGCCGTAGATACTAGTGCCAAGGGAAGTTTCACTACAACATAAGTGAGATTCAATCTGATTGATACCATTGCTTTAATTCTAAAGCTGTTGGACTGTATAATGCAATTTTTTTTAAAGCTGTAGTGCTACATTTTGATACCAATTCCACAAAATAAATATTCCAAAGTATATTATCTTTTAAACCGCACAACTGAATGTAAAAGACAATCAGGAAGCCAAATGAGAAGATATTTTTTTCATTATCTTGGGGTAGTCACATGGGACAGCACATGAATGCAGATGTGTACTCAGCTAAATATTTTACAATGGTTAAGTCAAATATTTAAAGTTCAATCATCAGTTTGTTGACACTCATACAGATTCAGTAGCATGCTCCAAATAATACATCTTCTTGCATTCTCCACCCCCACCTTTCAAATCATTCCCAAACATTTTTACAGAACAAAACTGAAAGTAAGAAATCTCAGAACTATTTTATTTTTACCTGGATGTCCTGCGAAATTTCAGCTGTGGGAGGTGGAGGAGATTCTTCACACACAGCCAGGCTCCGAACTAGCTTTAATTTTGTACTTGACTAAAGAAAAGTATTTATAATTAAAAACTACAGTTCACAGATATTTTTTTTAGTTATCTTGCGGTCAGCTACAAAACAAAACTGCTTACTTAAGGATGTCAATGACTTTCAACACACAGTAATGTATTATTTGGGGGCAAAAGCACCCCCCAAAACGCAAAAAAATAAAGTAAAAATAAAACTCTGATGTCCATTTAAGTTTTGAAGTCATCACAATATCAGCAAAAAGCAAACTACAGTTAATGAAAAAAAGAGGGTTGAAGCAAAAAGCAGCACTATTTTCTCTGTCTAGCAACATCAAGCCACCAAAAATATAAAGGCCAAGCAAAAGCAAACAGTTAGGCAAATCATAAATCCAAAAAACAGAAAAATACACTTTGGTTGCCAATGAAAGAAAGAACAAAACTAATTTTCAATAAACAGCCAGGCTTCCATCAAGCATGAAGACTACCTTAGCATGCCAGCACAGCACACATGTCTACTGTACCTTTGACCTTTTTCCTGTCTGTCCAAAAGATTGCACTGGCCGCTGAATGGTGAGCACAATAGAAGAGAATTTGCATTAAACGTCATATACTGGCTGTGTAAGGGATTTGGTGTGCACAGTAGAACGAAAGCAATTTCATGGTGACCGTTAGTTACAGGATGATCCATCCCATGAGGAAATGCAAGAACATCCAAGACCTCGCTACTGGGATTGGACTTGCCGTGTGTGTGTGTGTGTGTGTGTGTGTGTGTGTGTGTGTGTGTCCCACATTGCCAAATCCTTGGCAACAGTTTTGCCTGGACACTGAAAAATTAGCAGACTTCAGAAACCATTATGGTTTGTGAGACGGAACACACTCCAGCCACAGAGAAAAGGCTTCTTTATCTATTCAGGTAAGGAGGCTGATGAAATAATATGAAATTGAAATTTTAAAACATTTGCTCATCTGTGCCAACCACCACTGGTAATGTCTAGTTTCTAAATGACAAGGCTGATACTTGTCTTTTTTACCTTTTACAACTTTCTGGAAAATAGACACTATTCTTATCTCCTTTCAATATATTAGTCAATGATACCTTCATCTTTAGGGAGTGTTGTTATGCTTAAAGGTGTTGAACTAATCTATCTTTGGATAGGTTAAATTAACTGCTAAGGCTACACCATTAGGTACAATTAGAGATTTAGAAGTGTTCTACCACAATATGAAAAATGTCCTTAAGTGTCACATCAAAACTACCGTTTTGTGAACCATAAAATTCCCGTCCGCCATTCAATTATAACTTTTCCTCTGCTCCTAGGGGAAGAGACTGATGCACTGTCTGTAATATTTGTAAGCACTTTATAATAGTTGCCCTTCTTACTCAGAGTGCTTGCAAGGAAAATCATATGGGAACTTTTATATATATAGATATATAGATAGATATATATAGCCATGTTCCACCTACGTAAACCAAGATATTATGCAGCCCTAGGTGCATAGGTGGAACCTAGGTGCGTAGGTGGAACCTGGCTAGAGAGAAATACACATAAAACCTACGAAAAAGAAAGAAAAACATATATATATATATGCTCTTGAATTCCACAGAAACAATATGAAATAGCACTGTTCCTAGCAGATGCTTAATAAAAATGTGGAAACCCACTCAGTTATTCAAGAAAGTGTTAGATCCAGAATGAGAAATAGCTTCAGCCACATTTCCATAGTACAAAAATTAGGCATGAGTTTCTCCATCTACGTATTCTGATGGATAATCCATAAATATCTATTAATTCTCCTTCCGCGCTTATTGATCCACTCGCACATAAGAGTTAGTGGTAATACTAAAGCAGGCTGGTTAATAAGAAATGCTAACCAAAACTCCAAGTTACCAGAAAGCTTGCTGAGTAATCCTCGGTATTAACCTCCATTTTAGTTCGCACAAAGATCACTGAAAGAAGAACTAAGAAGTACAGAACATTTTTTCCTGAGTGGGCATGCAATTTTACAATATACAATAAAGAGAAAAAAAAATACCAAATGCTTACCTAAGCATAACATACATGGTTATAGCTTTAAAAAAAACCCTCTCTCACACACAAGCATGCAGGCAATGAGATCAAGGATATCTGAAGACATTAGAATAATTAAAACCACTACAAAATTGTTTGTGACTCTTATTATGCTAGATAAAAAAAACGGCTTCATACTTGGGTGGACTATACTTATATTGTGTCACATCATTCACATCTGCATTATATAGGATGAACACTGATGGTTTAATACTGGAGTCAGCAACAAATGCCCATAAATATTGGATATGCTTCTTGGCATCTCTCAAAGACCCTGTCTCTAATAATTAAATTTTATTCTGTTGTAAAGATTGAACTGAAAACAGATGCATGGCTTATAGTTGCTGTACCATCCTTCTCTTCCTCTCATTTCAGACAGACATATTCTCCAAAAAACTAAGGAAGTAGAAGCATGGTAGAAGGAAGCCTGTTTTAATCCAATCACACCAGCTATGGGAAACAAGCAAGCAGGCTGTTGTGGCCCGTCAGCAGCCTGTGCCGTTGCTTGAGATGTGGACAACAAGCCTTCAGGTGCCTTCAAATTGACAGCACACAAGGGCTCAACGGAGTTCTAAATATTCCTTCACCATACCCCGGACTCATACCTGGAGAATTTCTTTGTACTACAGGTAGTCCTCAACTTACAACCACAACTGAGCCCAAAGTGTATGTTGCTAACTGAGAAATTTGTTAAGTGAGTTTTGCCCCATTTTATGACTTTTCTCATCACATTTGTTAAGCGAATCACTACAATTCTTAAATTAATAACACAGTTGTTAAATGAATCTGATTTCCCCACTGACTATGCTTGTTAGAAGTTCGCAAAAGGGGAATCACATGATCCCGGGATACTGCAACTGTCACAAATGTGACAGTTGTCAAGCATCTGAATAAATCATGTGACCATGGGGGATGCTGCAACGGTCATAAGTGTGAAAACTGGTCATAAGTCACTTTTTTCCAATGCTGTTACAATGCTGTTGTAACTTTGAATGGTCATTAAATGAACTGTTGTAAGTTAAGGACTACCTCTACTGTGCAGTAGCTTAAGCCTGTCAGTCACTGTTTTACTTGTCTTGATCCAATACATTTTTGCTTTTTGCCATAGGGCAAGTAAAAGAATGAAATAAGTTACAAAATAGTGACATTTCTCACAATGATCTTTCTTCTGATTTTACGCTCTTTCTCCCTTTTAATTTTCTCATGTTAATCTCTCACAACTATAGAAGAAAACAAAAAGCAACCCCAACTCTATTTCTCACACTTTTAACAGTTGATTTGATCTAATGCATTGTTAGTAGGCTTAGTCTGAAAACAGAAGCTGACTTTTTCAGTATGCTTATGCTATGAAACACCTACGTCAAAAAACTCAGCTGAAAACAAAACTTTTTTTTTTTTTTTACAGAAGACATGAAAATTATAATAGGAAATCAAGCCAAATATGTTCTCGATCTATGATTATTGGAGCAAACAAAAGCCCCAGTCTCTCTCTAGGCAGGAGAAGGTGAATGATTGAATTCAGACTGCACTAACCATGTTGTGCACATCTGGTTTCCAAGCCTGGTCTACTGCTGCTTTAATGAGCAGCTTTTCCCAACATTGTTTTTTTTTTTTTAATGTAGCTTATTCCCTGGGTCCCCACAATTTAAAGAATGTAAACATAGTTTACAAACAACTATTTTAAATCATAGTCATAGTGTGGCTTACGTTGAATGCATAAATCAGGCCAGTGATCTGCTACAATAATTGTGTTCCTACTGACTGAATCTCTCCCATTACAAGCAGATGAATTTAACAGTCTCATAGTACTGGTTCCATTTTCAATACTCTTTTCAGCATTCAAACGAGCAAAGGGAAATCATTTACGTAGCCTGGAGAGACTACAAAAAATCATTTACTCTCTGGGGTAGATCATATCAATTAGTTATTAGATAAAAAGCTGAAAATACAAAAATGGTTATTTGATATCCTTCGCTTTAGAGAGGGACTGCAGAAGATAATACGATGCTACTTCCAAATCAATGCGAGTTTAAAAAAAAACATGTAAAAGCATCAGTATCAATCTAGTAAATTCTGAAAAAAAGAGAAAGATTCATTAGCTCAGGGAACCAAACTCTCTTCAGGAATTCATGCAGGCATCGATATCACACAAAAACATCACCTTGGATACAAAAGGAAAAATTCTGCTGCAACACCAGACATCATTGATGAGTATTAGAAATTTTTTAAAAACTTCATTAACGCATTTAGAAAGAAGCTCTGTGCCCAGAAGTAGCAGACAGTGTTATGAGTTCAATAGACTTTTAGGATTATTTATAATTTATTATTTTTTGAATGAAAGAAAAGTTAAGACTGCAGGCTGAAACACTTCTGCTGGAGCCCATTCGACTCACAGAAATGAGGTTTCCATAGTTTTCCAGAACTAATCTCACAGCTTCTTATTAAGAAAAAGCCAATGTCAGGTTTCACCCTTGCTTTTATAAGGCAGTGGTTTCCATCTTAGCTGCTTTCAGATATGCAGATTTCAGTGCCCAGAGTTCTCAGAAGTGTCCATTTGGATTTCAGAAGTCCTCACCAGGAATGGATGTCAACAAAACACCATCAAAGTAGCCATTAAATCATGGGGTTGCCTCACCAGAATGATATAGTCAATCAATTGAACACAACAATGCATATCTAGCTTACAATTACTGCAAGAATCAGAATCAAGGTTTCAGAATCAATCCTAAATCTTGCTTTTGCTCTATGTACTTGTTTCCTGGGGAAAGACAGTTTTTACTCATCAAGACAGCAAATAATGCAGCTCCAAAGATAATGGCTCAAAGCAATAACCACTGTCAAAAAATAAATGGAATCAATGAAAATGCATCTTGCCTGACGCCGCAGTGCCCATCAGTTATCACAAACTTAAGTGGTCCCTTTTGCCTATAGTTGTGTTAAAAAAACATTCAGTGTTGACATCATTAAGGAGAAAAATAACTCTATTCCTAAGAATCTTACACATAATGTACCTGCCTCTATGCCCAAAGTAACTAACAAAGGGAATACATTACAGTAACTGTATAATTTATATAAGGAACAGATAGCCTTTTGAAGGAGGAATTAAAATTTTCACTTTGTAAATTATTTTCGCTATCAAATAGGGAATTTTCTATCAACAGAAAACTTAAAAGCAAGAACAATTGCTTCTTTCAGAGCATTTCATATCTCAAGTGAAAGTTACCTCTGAAATACAGTTTTCCCTAACAAGAATGCTCTATTGTCACATTAGCTAAAAATAGGATAGGGCAAAATAAATATCCAAGTGCCACAGTAATAGAGGTGAAAGGACCAAATAAGATAACCACTTTTCACATTGCTTTCTTGCACTTGTGTCAGAGGCACTGAGGTACTTTCAGGTTGAAAGGATTAGCCGGTGACATCACTGTTGCCCTGGGGACACCCAGTTGTGGGGCTTTTTTCATGTCCCCAGCAGGAGCTGGAGCGAAGGATGGGAGCTTAACCCTGTCCCATAGCAGCACTCAGGTCTTGAACTTGGGCTTGCTAACCTCCATCTCAGAATCCTAACAACGTGAGCTACCATGCTCCCACTTTTCACATTAAAAATACCTCGGGCAAGGCATATTTATTTCTTTATGGCAGTGGTTTCAGCATAATCATTACAAGGCAAATTTATAATTTAATGGTATTTATTGATAACAGATGCTCCAGTGCCACAAGGCCTTTCTGATTCCAACACTGAAGCTTCTCAAATATAGGCAGTCTTCTCTGAACATTTATGTTGTTTGTTTGTTTGTTTGTTTGTTTGTTTGTTTAGGAATGCTTGGGGAAATTGTGTTATAGCCCACCCTAAATGATTCATAAATAATTAAGCTGTATTCAACTGTCTTATATGCCAAATTATATAGTACAATATAGGTACCTCTATTATTACCTCAAGTAAAAAAAAGAAATATTGAAAATCATGAAATAATGTAGAATTCAAACTCATAACTTTAGAAGCGTATCAACAGGGATCAAAGAAGACTGCCAATGTTGACTTTATATCATTAAATAAGAAGATACCGGGTGTACATTTTTACTATTTTCTTGTGTGTTTAATGTCAGAGAGAAATACAGCATAATTCTATTTATTCAGAAGTCATCTCACAGCTTTAGATGGGATTTTCTTTTTAATAACTATTTCAGGCATGGCACGCATAGTAAGAAACTTTTTAAAAAATGACCTGATTATGTACCAATGTGAATCTAAAGCACCAGTAAAACAGTTTAAGCCAACAAATTTAACTTCTGGAAAAAACAGCTGAATTGATTTATGAAAGGTATTATGGACTATTGATAGATGAAGGCATCAAAAATGATGTTGCCTTGGTGACCAAACATCTCTATTTTGTTCTCATGCTGAGCTGCAGAGATAATCAAAACCTCTGAAGCAGAAGCTTTGAACTTTTATTAAATTTTATAGGAAGAGAATGGGACAAAATTTGAATATAGCTGCACTAAAGAAACACTGGAAGCAATTTTAAACTGAGTAATAAATCAGAAACAAGACTATACCACAGCGGTCCCCAACCTTTGCAGCTTGGCGGCCCAGCTGGGGGGGAGGGGGGAATTGGGCTGCACGAGCAACGGGTCAACATGCATTTGCAGCTTGACTTGCACAAGTAGCAGGCTAGCATGCATGCACAAGCATACATAGCTCAACTGCAGTTGAGATGTGCATGCACACTGGGCCACTGTTCATGGGAGTCTAGCTGTGCGTGCACATGTGCTCCTGCCCGTTGCTCATGTGGCCCGGTTGCAAATAGGCCACGGTCTAGTAGTGGGCGGCAGCCTCGGGGTTGGGGACTCCTGCTATACCAGATACATGAGTCTTGCTTTGCACCTGAGTTATTATCAAGGAAGGTTGACACTGCGTTATAGCTGATCTCTAAGATCAGTAGTCCAATATAGCCAAACACCTGGACTCCCAACACAATACTCCGAAAAACTTTCTTTGACTACAATTAACATTGTCCAAACATTTAGACAAATAATAGAGTGACCTAGTGAATATTTTGTAATATTATATTTTAGGGCATAAATTACCCACGGCACTTGTAACTTAAGATATATTTGCAAAAAAACACATTTTTAAATATTTCAGTGAACAATTTATAGAGACACAGAAAACAATGCTATATATATATTTACCTATTGAACAATATCCTTGCTTATCAATGGTAATTGGGACAAGAATTTCCATTGCTAAACAATGCAGTCTATAAAGCGGGTGGGTGTTGTGGCATGAATGCAGATGTATGGGGGGGACATGCTACAGCATGAGTGCAAGCTAGTGAGCAGATGCCCACCTGGAGCTGCACTTGTCCTGTTGTCTAAGGGGTCCTTGGGAGAAAAAGCGGTGAGAGTGAGAGCAATTTACCAGGGCAACTTGTGACCTCCTGCCAGCTTCCCCATTGACTTGCTTGTGGGGAAGGTTGCAAATGGTGATCATGTAATAGTAGTAAACCATAACTACTTTAACTGCAAGGCTGTTGTTCAAATTGCGATTGTGTGACCTCAGGTCCATTTGTAAATTTGCCTTTTGCGATTGTGTGACCTCAGGTCCATTTGTAAATTTGCCTTTGAATAGTCGTTCAATGAGTCGTCATAACTGTACCTCAGTTAGACAGATGTGAGTCCCTCCTTGTGAAGTGGGGTCATAGGGTACAGATGGGCTTGCTGGTCGCGTACCTGGCTCCCTGCCACGTGGTGACAGCCCTGCCTGAGCTGCTCAACATAACAGCCAGGGTGGCAGTTGATACCCCCAGGCTTACGGTCATGAGGGATTTCAACCTGCCATCCATCGGTGAAACGTCTGAGGCAGCTCGGGAGTTCATGGCTTCCATGAAGGCTATTGACCTGACCCAGTTAGTTCATGGCCCCACTCACACGGGAGGGCACACGCTGGACTTGATTTTTGTCTCTGGTCAGTGGCTGAATGGCCTGGATATAGGGGATGTAGTGATTGAGCCCTTGTCATGGTCAGATCATTCTCTCCGTCGATCTTCAGACCACTACAACCCGCTGCAGGGAGGCGGAACCGACCAGATGGTTCCACCCCAGGTGCCTGATGGACCCTGATAGGTTCCGGACGGAGCTTGGGCCATTTCCTGAGGTTCTGGCTCACAACCCGACTGAAGACCTGGTGGCCACCTGGGATAGGGCGGCTGTTGGAGCTTTGGACCATGTTGTGCCTTTGCGGCCTCTGACCCGGCGCTGATCTCTTGGCTCCCTGATTTTCTGAGGAGCTGAGGGAGATGAAGCGCCAGAAAAGATGCCTGGAGAGCGGTTGGAGGGCTAGCCTTTCCGAATCTGACCGAACACTGGTGAGGTCTCATATTAAGACCTACCTAGTGGCGATAAAAGTGGTAAAATTTAATTATTTTTCCGCTCTTATCGCGTCTGCAGATAACCGCCCAGCCACCCTGTTTAGAGTGACCCGCTCCCTGCGCCATCCGGGAGCGCGGGAAGAACCCTTGCAGGGTAGAGCAAGTATCTGCACGATAAAGTCGCTCAAATTCGGGAAGGACTGGACTCCGACTGGGGAGATTTGGGGGGGGGAGATGAGGGCGAATGGTCTTGAGAGTGTTATCTGGGAGGAGTTTGACCATGTGGCTCCCGAGGACGTGGACAGGATTCTGGGTAGGCTTAGTGCGGCCACATGTTTATTGGACCCGTGTCCCTCCTGGTTGGTGCTGACTTCCCGGGAGGTTACATGTGGCTGGCTCCAGAGGATTATCAACGCTTCTTTGAGTGAGGGTTATTTTCCCACCGCCTTGAAAGAGGCAGTGGTGAGCCCCCTCCTCAAGAAGCCCTCCCTGGACCTGGCCGTTTTAGCAAATTATCATCCAGTCTCCAACCTTCGCTTTGTGGTGAAGGTTGTTGAGAGTTTGGTGGCGCGACAACTTCCCCAGTACCTGGATGATGCGATCTATCTAGATCCACCCCAGTCGGGTTTCAGGCCTGGGTACAGCACGGAAACAGCATTGGTTGCATTGGTTGATGATCTCTGGAGGGCTCGGGACAGGGGTTGTTCCTCTGTCCTGGTCCTTTTAGATCTCTCAGCGGCTTTTGATACCATCGACCATGTTATCATGCTGCGCCGGTTAGAGGGGTTGGGGGGCACCGTGCTGCGGCGGTTCTCCTTCTTTCTCTCTGACCGGTCACAGTTTGTGTTGGCAGGGGGACAGAGGTCGACCTTGAGTGGGGTGCCACAATGTGTGGGGTGCCACAAGGGTCGGTCCTCTCGCCCCTCCTGTTCAACATTTATGTGAAGCCGCTGGGTGAGATCATCTGTGATTTCGGGACGCTGATGACACTCAGCTGTACATTTCCACCCCAAACCACCCCAATGATGCCCTTGCCATGATGTCCCGGTGCCTGGAAGCCGTGCGGACCTGGATGGGGAGAAACAGGCTCAGGCTCAACCCTGCCAAGACCGAGTGGCTGTGGCTTCCGGCGTCCCGATATAGTCAGCTGGTGCCATCGCTGACTATTGGGGGTGAGTCGTTGGCCCCCACGGACAGGGCTCGCAACTTGGGTGTCCTCCTGGACGCACGGCTGTCCTTGGAAGAACATGTGGCGGCCATGGCCAGGGAGGCGTTTTATCAGGTTTGCCTGATCCGCCAGTTGCAGCCGTTTCTGGATCGGGACTCCTTACGCACGGTCACTCACGCCCACGTCACCTCCCGTCTGGACTACTGCAATGCTCTCTACATGGGGCTCCCCTTGAAGAGCACCCGGTGGCTCCAACTGGTCCAGAATGTAGCCGCGCGGGTGATTGTGGGAGCGACATGGCGCTCCCATGTAACACCTCTCCTGCGCGAGCCGCACTGGCTTCCAGTGGTCTTCCGGGTGCGATTCAAGGTGCTGGTTACCACCTTTAGAGGCTCCATGGCTTAGGACCCAGGTATCTTCGAGACCGCCTTCTGCCACCAAGAGCCTCCTGCCGGCCAGTACGCTCCCACAGAGAGGGGCTCCTCGGGGTGCCGTCAGTCAAACAGTGTCGGCTGGCGGCCCCCAGGGTGAGAACCTTCTCTGTGGGGGCACCTGCCCTATGGAACGAATTGCCCCCGGAGATAAGGAGGATTCCAGATCTACGCACCTTCCGCTGCGTCCTCAAGACCTTTCTATTCCAACAAGCCGGGCTGGCCTAACTCTTTTAACTGAGTAATTTAATTCTTAATTTGAATTTAAATTGTGGGTGTTTTAATTGTCGTGGGCCAATACTATTTAATTTGTTTTAAACTATTTTTAAATTTTGTATTCTATGTATTTTATCTTCAGCTGTTCACCGCCCTGAGGCCTTCAGGAGAAGGGCGGTATATAAATTTGAACAATAAATAAATAAATAAATAAAATAACCCAAGGACTATCTGTATTTTGTCTCGCTCTGTCTTATCTACATCGATACTATGCTTTCAGAAATAAGCAATTTGCTCTGCTTCTTGCATTTCTAATTCACTATCATGACTGGAAAATGATTTCTTATTAACAGAGGACAGTTTTTGGTTTAGCTGCTATTGAGCAATAGAACTGCAGAATTTGAGTTTTGCTATTAACATTTTGAGAATCTCACTCTTCAGAGAAAGGCAGGTGGCAATTCTTCATCATAAAATAAAAAGTTATTTCCAAAGATAAATATTATGGTTATTGAAATGGCAGATAATGTAAAAGGCTCTTCAGGAATTAAATAAAAGAAAAATATACTCATTCATAGAGTCTTGTGTCACTAACAATATATTGGGAAGAAGCACGGGGGAGGAGAGAAAAGGAAGTTGATAAAAGTATTGACAAGATGGATTCCAGAATACGTACTAGTTGTTGCTGCCCCAGACTTTTGGGCAATGACAACTCTTAAAAAAAAAAGAAAAGAAAAGAGGGGAGTGTAGTATTCACCAACCTTCTTGTTTGTACAGGACTGTTTGGAAAGAAGGTGAAGTCTTTTCTTAATTGCGTGGGAGTATGGAAAAGAAAAAATCATAAGGAGAGGCTCCTAATCAACCTTACCTTCTACATGGCCGATATTTTTCTAAAACCAATGCAGAATTCCAGAAAACGTAAGGAAGTTAAGGAAAAAAATAGATGTTTGACTAAGCAAACATGCCAAAGCTGCATAATAAAATACTATTATATAGAAAAGCAGAAAGTAAAAAAGGCCGCAATCAAAACTAGCCATTCATGGTTTTGGGAACAATTCTCTTTAGATTACTCACTCACTTAAAATTCTTTTAAAGAAATGCTTAATGAAATTAAACTGCTTTGGTTAGGAATTGCAACTATGAAGTAGAAAGCTTAAATTTAAATGAAATTAACCAACCTGGTTTTTTGGTTTTAAAAAGCATGTATTTCATATTTGAAATGAATGTTGATCAATTCAGCATGTTTTGGACTTCTGATATTATATTAATATGATGACTCAACAATACAAAATATATATTGCTACCAATACACCCTTCTTTCCCTTCTGAAAAATGTACACCCATATTTTCAGACCTACTTAAAAAAATTAAAAAGCACAATAACAAGAAAAGGGTAGATTAAAGCAAAGGTGCAAACAAAAGGGAATCACAGTTCGTGCATTTTAACACCAACAAAACTGACTCAAGTATAATTAAGAGACATCATGTTTTATTCTATGTTATTTATTTGTAACTATTTTTATCCTGCCTTTGTTCACAATGGCCTACATTGTTTTCCCTCCTTCCATTCAATATACACCACACCAGGATGAAAAAATAGGATGGGAGACATTTATCTTACCTGTACATCATTTTTATTATCGGTACATTTTTCAACTTTTTCTGCTTGAATTTGCTCTTGACTTTCCGATCTTACGAAGTGTTCCACTGCAGTATTGTCTTTTATTTCGGCTTCTGAACATTTCATTGTATCACCTTCCTCCTTTACTCTAATCGTATCAGTCATCCTCATTAGAAAGGGTTATTTTAAAAATCTAAAGGAAATATGGAGCCTGGAAAAAGAGAAGGAAAAGGAAGAGGAAAAGGAAGAACAGGGGTACCATCATTAGTACCTGCATTAGCTCATTTCAATAATACATGAAAAGATCAATTTCAAAAGGCTGTTTAAAAAGATTTAGGTATGAACTAAGAATTGTTCACTTTATTAGCAATCACAAACAAAATATTTGCAAGAATTAAAAGTGACATTCAAACCCAGGCAATATTAAACTTAACTGACATTTCAACTTGACATTTTGAATTAGACTTAGAAAGTATCATTTGATTAAATACCACCTATATATTATGTAAATTAAAATAGAGAATTACGTCCAGACTTGTACGTCTGCATATGGAAAGCTAGTATTTCTTCTATTCAAACTCCTTTTTACATGTAATCCTTGACTTGCAACTGGTTGTTTAATGACTGTTTGAAATTACGATGGTCTCGGAATACAACCCATAAAGCACTTCCTGTCTTTGTAAAACATAGTGCTACCCTTGTGTGGTCACATGATCACCTCTGGGTGATTGGCAACCTGTTCATGTTTACAACCTGCTGTTGTACACCCCACGATCATGTGATCACCATTTGCCATCTTTTCTGTCTGCATCCCCAGAAAGTCAATAGGGAAGCCAGCACGAAAGCAGCGGAGCTGAGATTCCCTCCCAGCAGAAAGCTCTTTGCTGGGAGGGAATCTCAGCTCTGCCTGGAGCTGTGATTTTGCCCCCACTTGCCAGGCAGCTCCTTGAGAGTGAAAGGGCTGCCTACCAGGAAGGAATCTCAGTCACTGAATAAAGGCTCTCAGCAAGACTATTCACTAGAAAGAACTCTGTCCCCTCAAAGGACTAAATTTGGGTCACACTGCCCCTATATAAGGGGAGCAGCATGCTTCACAAATCCATTGGCAACAACTCTCTGTTCACCTTACC
Source organism: Pantherophis guttatus (assembly GCF_059756535.1). NCBI lineage: Eukaryota > Metazoa > Chordata > Lepidosauria > Squamata > Colubridae > Pantherophis > Pantherophis guttatus. The sequence continues at coordinate 133,638,139 of NC_142063.1, read as the reverse complement.
ATCATGTTTCTCAACTCCTTCAAACCTTTTGCTGTTAAGAGTTCTGTTTGAAAATATTTTAGAAAAGATAAATAAAAGACTTACCTGTGCATCTGATTTCCTGGGATGGGATAGGAGACTGGGATTGTGTTTGTTGAGCGAAGCAGTCACATGGTGTCTCACTTAATGACCACTTTGCTCAATGACTGAGATTCCAGTCATGATTGTGGTCATAAGCGGAGAATTACTTGTATTCAAGTCTTGTCAGAAGGCTTTAAAAGCTTTCCAAATCCTCATTTGAAGGAATACTTGTAGTTGAACAAACCAACAAGTATTATTGGTTCCATCCAATGCAGCAACCCTACACATACGTTAACTCAATAATTCAGTAAGTAGAGTGTGATTTATGGATCTCTTGCCCTTAACTATGGATTTGCCAATTAAAGTAGATCAGCGATAATTGTTCTTGTTAAAAATAATTTTGAGGGGAAAATAGTGACGATACAAATGTCTAAAGTACCAAAGCAAAGAGGAATCATCACTGTTTCCACGGCAAAAATTATAAACTTTGGGATGTGGCTGTCCTGCTAAATTGTAATCTTTGGACCAAATAGCATCTCTGTTTTAATTATACTTTGACAAATGGTACTACACATTTCACAAAGATAAATCATTATTTATTTCTAAAACATCAAACTATTTGTTGGTTATACATTTACATTTTTAAGCCCTGCAGTCTGCAGTTTTAAACATAATTACTAGAAAATAAAGAGTTCACAAATGCACTGAAACCTTTGGAAAGAGGGTTTCAGATCTGCATTGTAAACAGCCTCCCTCCTTCTATATTAGAAAGGCCACATAAGCAATTTAAAGCTCCATACTACTTGCCTGGTGTATCCTGTAGATCTGTGATTGTGGTCCCCCACGAAAATAAAATAAAATAATCCAAGGATCTTTTTCACAGTCGTCAACCAAGATGTCAGTTGTAATGATCCATCTGGAATCTGAAAGGTGTCCCATGTCCTTATTACTATTGGAGACCCCTGGGCTGTATTATACTGTTTGGCATCAGCAATACCATTCCTTTTAGACACCTAAAAAAATGTTTAAAAATTAACAAAAAAAAAATTTTTTTTTTAAAAATAAACATTTTAACTGTATTTAATTTTTTCCATACCTATTCAAAAATTTCCACTTAAAATTGTATGATTTTCACAACTTTTCTACAGCAGTCCTTAATATATAACTTGCAGTTAAATTTAAATATCATTATTACATTAGTACAGCAATGCATTACAGAATATTGGGCTGGAAGGAGTTAGTGAATTAAATTTCAAATATTGTTCTTATTGTTGAGATTCAGACTCTGTGATATAACCCAATGATAATGGCATTCTTCAAAACTTTTAAGTAAAGACATGCATTATATGTTTCAATTTAAATAAGATACTTTCAGAAAGGGCTTACAAATGCTACTTCTTTCATTCTTCACTTTCACATATTAAGTGTAAACCAAAAGGCTGAGTTAATAAGACATCAGGGTTTGAAAATGATTTGAGACCTTTTCTTTAAAAATCAAGGTAAAAAAGCAGCTCTAACCTAAATGCAAATCAGAGAGAATTCCACAGTAGCATTTTCTTTTCCTTTTCCTTTTCTTTCCTTTCCTTTTCTGTTGTGGATTTTTTCCCCCTGTATAATTTTAAAAGTTCAGGATTTTGGCCAATTTCCAGAATGTGGTCTTATGGAAGTCTTGTAATATTTTTTTCAGGGTGATGATTAACGTTTAGATTCAAATTCAATAGATCAGTTCCATTTGATCCATGCAGGTAGTCAAGTGAAATCTAATATTTTCTTATGATCCATGAAAAGACCACTTACTCTCTCTTCCCTTTCAACATACCTATCGGAAATCATAAACCTAATTTATTTTGTGGGGATTAATAAGAAAGATAAGAATAATCTCATGATATACCATCTATGTTAGGAAAAACATGTACATATTCCTTTAACAGAAAAGAATTCAACTATGCATGATAATTTTTTATAATTAATTAATTGGGCATAAACAGATAACTTAAAGTCTGATAAATTCAACTGCTGAGCAGATAATAAAAAGAAAATGATTACAAGTAACAAATACAATTTGCTGATTAAAGAAGATGTACGAGATGATCAGGAGAGACTGAGGGAGGGGTCAAGCATGTCATCAGTTTGGAGTCCCTTTTGTGCACACAAGAGATCTAAGTCCATCCCTCCTTGAATTCCGTGGACTCTTCTACTGTCAATTTGCTTTGACCGTTAGCAGTTCAGATTCTTGTAAAGAGAGTTAACATACAATAAACCTGTATATTAATTTAAACCGCCTTGACTCCTGACTTCCCGCACATGATAGTAAGTTTTAAGTTTATGGATTCTATGAATACTCCTAAACAGATTTAAAACATACTGAATAAAAAACATGACAAAAATAAAGAAAATATCTACTTGACAACATGAGGACGTCAATTATTTATAGATGAAATTGTCTACAGGAAAACAACTCTTTAATGTCTCAAAACTGTGCAATTTTATTTCTTCTCTCTTTTAAAATATCACATCGATTTCTTCCAATCTGATGTAAATGCAACTGAAATCCAGAAGCCATCATTTATCTTGAGAAAAGCAATGAGATCTCTAACTGCTCAAAAGCTAATTTCCTATATTCAAACCTACCAAATTACATTACTTTATATATAGTCCATCTCTTTCTCATACACACACACAAATATATACACAACAGACACACGCACACACATATATACGTGTGTGTGTGTGTGTGTGTGTGTGTGTATAGATAGATATATGGCAACTTATTTTTTTTCAACATAGGAAATCTCTATAGAGTATAATTTCTGTATCAAACTACCTCTCACAAAAAGGTGTTATGTGCTACCGGTGCTATCACAGAGCAGAACTGTCCATTGGTTTGTCCATCTTATTAAGAATTCAAGTGAATTGGATTAAAAATTCAACTGATTCTATTAGATCACATTTCATGGGTAATCATGAAGACTACTTCTAACAGTGAATTGATGCTGGGGAACTTATCTAATTTGGATCAAATATTACGCTTAGGCTGGCTAAAACTAGGATGTTTTCTATTGTGCTATCAGTGCGTAGTTTTGTTCTAAATAACAGGCCCATATCATATTTTTCCTTAAAAATATAATTACATTTTTTAAACTGCAGGTATTCCTTGGGTTACAACCATTTGTTCAGCATCTATTCAAAGTAAAATGGGGACAGACGGACGATGACGGATGGGTCCTTGAAGTTCCATACATAACAGCATCCTTGAAATCATGGGATTGTGAGTCAGGGGCTCGGCTTTCAATTGTGATGTCACAGTGAACCACAGTCAAATGATAACAATTTCTGATGCTGCCAACTTCCCACAAGCAAAGTCAATGGGGAAACCAGCAGGAGGTCAGAAGTCGTGATTGCATGAGGTCCTCACTTAACAATGGGAACAGGACTGTGGGAATTGTTGCTAAGCATCAGGGTCATGTGACTTAATGCTTTATGACTGGATCACTTGCTTATCAATGTAGTTTCTAATCCCAACTGCTATCGTAACCCAAAGACTGCCTTCATTGCTTGTTTAGATTTCTGTCAATGCATTCATGCACAGGAAAAAAAGCAGTGCTTTGTATATATAAATCAAGGCAGTTGGATTGCAGTTTCTTTGTACATTTGGATTTCAAACTTACCCAGCAATTAAAAGTATTGTATCCTATAAAAATATTATGGCATGTAGATGATAGTTTCCATTGGTCAATAACATGCTAGTTTTCAGTTGCAGTACTATAGCACAATGCAAAGAATACTCAATATAAGGAAAGGAAAACAGTTTCAGCTGCCGAACAACAAATAAAAGATTAGAAGTGTTCCTTACAGCAGAGGGCAGTAAAACTCTTCAACATCTCAAATCGTTCAAGTTGAGACTTGCTAATCAGAAGGTTCAAACAGTAAAAAAACCTCAAATAATTATAAACCCCCAAATTATAAATCATTACATAAACCATCAAAATATTTATTCAGTTGCTATTTCTTCCTATCAGGTTAGGGTTGCTTATTATATTATATATAACTGTATACAAAGACAGAATTAAAATTGCAAGAATAAAATGCATTTCTTTTAACAGAGAACAATTTATTTTTAAATAAATGTGAAAGATGGAAGGCTTTGGCCATATATAAGTGAACAAACTTCATTTTTTAAAATGTTACAGTACTATAAACAATGACATATCACAATGAAGGAAAAGGAAGTAGCTGAAATTCTATAAAATTAGAACTATTGTCCGCATCCTCTTATAAGGAAGGTATGCTCATGTGAAAAGCTATAAAAGCTTAGCCAATATTTTGTTGGCATAACATTTTGTGACATTTATAATAGAATCAACAAAAGATGACATTCTTCTGCTTTTCTCTCTTTTCAGTTATCTCTCTAATATAAAAGAAGCATTCATTTTTCAATGGTTAAAGAATTCTGCAATATTATTTTTCACAGATTTTTCCTTCGCTAATCTATTTCATAACAGAAACAAAATGCTTTCTGTTACATAACTAGTTCCAGAAATTTCCTTTTAATTTTTAGCATTATGGCTAAGAAAGTCATAATGACCATTTTTTTAGTTTAGCAGATAGCATCTTCAGTATAGCAGGCAACTCGGTATTCAAACACCTGTCTTTGTGTCCGATTTTACAATTTAAGTCATAGGTTTATATGCTTTTTTTTTTAAGCTATTACTTTAGCAAAAATAGGCCAAGGCCTATTACATTTTAGCTGCTACACATACATTTTAGCACATACATTTTAGCTGCTTCAAAATTCAAGAATAATGAACAGAAGGTCTCGGGAAGCCTTGGGCTGCTACTCAATGCCTAATTATTACTTTTCCCAAAGGATGCAAGTAAGCTGCTGAGGGATTCCAAAATTTGCCTCTAATCAGGGAGGCAACATTTGAGGCACCACAACATACCTGGATTTTGAAGGCCATGCTGTGAATGCTGTCAGAAAATGGTTGCAATGTGACAACTTGCCAATTCACAAAATGGTTTACACAGGTAGTCCTCGACTTACCACAATTGAGCACATTTCTGTTGCTAAGCGAGACAGTAGTTAATTTGCCCCATTTTATGACCTTTCTTGTCACAGTTGTTAAGTGAATCACTGTAGTGTTAAATTACAGGTAGTCTTCGAATTATGACAATTGAGCCCCAAATTTGTTGTTAAGTGAGACATTTGTTAAGTGGATTTTGCCCCAATTTACAACCTTTCTTGCCACAGTTGTTAAGTGAATCACTGCAGTTGTTAAGTTAATAACACAGTTGTTAAGCGAATCTGGTTTCCGCATTGACTCTTGCTTGTCAGAAGGTCACAAAAGATGATCACATGATCCTGGGACACAGCAACCATCATAAATATGAGTCAACTGCCAGGCATCTGAATTTTGATCATCTGACTGCGGTGATATTGCAAAGGTCATAAGTGTGAAAAAGGGTCTTAAGTCATTTTTTCTAGTGCTGTTGTAACATTGAACGTTCATTACATGAGCTGTTGTAAATCAAGGACTACCTGTATTTCTGGCATGGCCAATCGTCAGACATCCACTTGTAAGAAAGAAAAGCAATGATGTTGTAGCCTGCCTTTCCCTATGGTTGCCCAGCATGCTTTCCCCCATCCCAACTCACCTTTACACACAGAAGACACTTTCATGGAATAAAAGGAATGGGATTCACGGGTTTTAAATGTATAAAAAGAAAAGCACCACTGAGAAATATGAGCACCTGCCACATTAAAAACCAATCCTGGCAAACAGCTCTGCATACTCAACAAAACCAGCATCTTAATTTTGAATGCAGATTTTAGCCTATGGAAGGAACGTCCCTCGCAATGAGAGTCTGAGCCCGTGAGGAGCTATTCAGATGGCTATTTCTCGCTTGTCTGACATTTAGGCTGCTCATAACTATTGGACAGAAGACAAAACCTCTCCTGAGCACCTTAAAATCTGATTTTGATGGAGAAAGCAGTCTTTCCAATAATTAATGACCCATTCCTTAGGTGCATTTAAAAAAAAGAAGAAGAAGAAACCAGATCCCACATAATGCTTAGGACGGCGAATAACTGTTGCTTTAAGTGCAGTACTATTTTCAATTTGATAATTGGAGTTTGAGAAATTGTATTTCACAGCACCATAAGGAACTGTGTGTGAGTCATAATGCAAAGAAACATACTGCACTATTGTTATCCCTGTTCTAAAATGCAGCAGAAGCTGAATACATTACACTGGGAACATTAGACCGTCTAGACGCATTAGCCAAAAAGCACACCAGCTTCTTTCAATATGCCCCTCGGATTAAGTAAAATGGTGCACAGGGCACAGAGAGTGCAAGAAAGTATTTGGAAGGTTTTCTTCTTTTCTGGATCCTAATATTATCCTCTCTCTGGAAGTGGAGAAAGTTAGGCTTGATGGAATGTTTAGAAACATAGAAATTCTATTTCTATATTTTTACTTCACTTCACTCTACTCTATAGGTAGTCCTCGATTTATGACCACAATTGAGCCCCAAATTTCTGTTAAGTGAGACATTTTTTAAGTGAGTTTTGATCCATTTTATGATCTTTCTTGCCATAGTTGTTAAGTTGGTAACCCAGCTGTTAAGGGCATCTAGCTACCCCATTGACTTTGCTTGTCAGGAGATCGCAAAAGGTGATCACATAACCTTGAGATACAGCAGTAAATGTGAACCAGTTGCCAAGCATCTGAATTTTGATCATGTGATCATGGAGATGCTGCAAAAGTCATAACTGAAAAAGATCATAAATCACTTTTTACAGTGGCATTGTAACTTTCAACAGTCACTAAATGAACTGTTGTAAGTTGAGGACTAATTCTATTTTCTTTTATATTACATATTACATATTACATACTCCATTTTCTATTCTATTCTATTCTATTCTATTCTATTCTATTCTATTCTATTCTATTCTATTCTAGAGTAGTGCTCAATTGGGGCTTTGGGTCCTTTAGCTTTGATCAGCTCAATTGGCATTTGTTATATTCTCCACTGCTTCATTTCTATTTCTAATCTGGAAAAACATGACAGCAAAAGAAAATGTGACAGTATGTTATCAAATGTAGCATCAGCTTGTTTAGGAGAATGTTGGCTGGATTTAATTTTTTTAAATTTAGATATAATAGATATCTAAATTATATCTAATATAAATAAAGATATAATCATGATGGATGGCAAAAAGAAAAAAGAATGATAGCTTAGCCATTGTTGTCAGAATCAAGACGCAATGACTAATTCAAAAAACAATGGCTAAAGCAAACTGCAATTTAGCACGATGAATAAACAGATAAATGAGGACTGGAATAAATTATGTCACTTTTCTTCAAAAGTAAAAAGACTGAGACACACCCTATAATATGTGATGTCCAATTCAGTTCTCATTTCCTTGCATAGGCAGTTTTAACTACATAGGTGTACAGTTCAAAACCTAGTCAATACAATTTTACAGTTTACAGTATCATCGTTTCTGTTTTATTTTATTGTTTCATGAGAATATCATGTGCAGCATTAGGTATAATGCAGTGGTGGGTTGCCCCCGGTTCGCACCGGTTCTTTAGAACCAGTAGTAAAATCAGCAGGAGGCTCCGCCCACCAACTCTGACATCATCAAAACGCTTCTGCGCATGCGCAGAAGAGCGCGCAGCCCCGCTGCGAGCCGGTAGTAAAGGTATGTAGAACCCACCCCTGGTATAATGCCTCGGTAAGATACTTGGGATACTGCATCCAGTTTGGTCGCCACAATATAAAAAAGATGTTGAGACTCTAAAAAGAGTGCAGAGAACAGAAAAGAGCAACGAAGATGATTAGGGGACCGGAGCCTAAAACATAAGAACAGTGATTGCAGGAAATAATTAATCAGTGGAACGACTTGCCTCTAGAAGCTGTACCCCAACACTGGAGGTTTTTAAGAAGAGATTAGACAACCATTTGTCTGAAATGGTATAGGTTTTCCTGTTTGAGCAGGGGGTTGGACTAGAAGACCTCCAAGATCCCTTCCAACTCTGTTATTCTATAATTCTGAGAGGTAAATAGGAGAAGATAAGAGTATTAGGTATGTTCACCACCTTGAGTTATTTATAAAAATAACAGGCAGGTTTAAAAAAACCTTTAAAAAAAAAAACCCTGCAATCCTATTTAGGCAAGTTTTAGCACCCAGTTTAACTAATTTATAAAGCAATGTCTTGTCCTTTAGTAAAAACAATGCTCTAATGTTCCTTACAATTTGATTGGTAGGATGTTAATGCCATTAAAGCCCACCTATTCCCTAATTAGCTGAAAAGCTTAGGTAAGAGTTTGTTTGCCATTCTCTCATATGCCTTACCACACTCCAAAGCTGTAACCATGGAAACTAGAACAGGAAAATGCTAAAATCGAATTATTCATTGCACTATAAATAACATTTTCTAGAAAAAGCAGAAAGGAACATTTGTACTTTAGCACTTTTTCCCTCCTTTCATATACTCAACTTGCAATTATTCTCTGTAACAAACCTTCAAGCTATAGAGTTTACTGTTAGTTTGGAAGAGAAACAGAGCTAAGCAAACAAGTTATTAGTATTTATTATTAACAAACATAACTATAGTAGCTGATATATTTTTTAAAACCCCCCACACCATTTATAGGCTATTTAAGTCGACCTATGTGCTTCTTAATTGCATAGAATATTGATGCTGAGCAGGAAAACATGAAGGAAGCTGGAAAGCAGGCAAGGGAGAATTAGACTGTGAAATATTTAACAGCTGATTCTGGGATTTAAAATTGGGAGGATGCAAGCCAAAAAATTAAGCAATAAAATTCTTCTACCCATGCTCTACATCAAGATGCTTCACGAGATGGTTTTCCCTTTTAACCACTCTTGAATTGTCTCACTCCTAGTCTATATTGATCAAAAACCTTCTAGCATGAAGGAAAGAGCAAAGAATGCTTTCCTAGGCTGGGAAATCAAAACTCCTCCAATTGGTATTGAAGTGTTGTTCCCAGTAAGTCCAGATGGCTATACTGGAACTAGAGCTGAGCAACATCTGATTTCCCACTCAGTTCTAAGCTTCCATTAGAGCCCAGGAATGCAAGGAAGAGGGGAAGTATGTTTCCCGTCAGCCCTCCATCCATGTAAAGACTAAATACATCTATAAGGTTCTGGTTTGCAGCTGATTGAAATGTTGAAACAAAAATGTGACTTCATAGACCAGGAAGGTACTGTGTCTGTTTTGAGGAAAATGGAGCAAGGGCTACTTTTGCCAAGTGATGCCCTCTTTAAAAGCACAGATCCAGCAGAACATACAGCAGATCCGTAACACACTTTAAAATGGTTAGCTGAAAGCCACTCAAAATATTAAAATTACAAAGGGAACAAAAAAAGCTAAATGTCATTTAACCACAGTCCTCCAAGTAAAGAGATTTCCTGGAACAACAATAGCTACACCAAATATCTTAAGATTCTAACTAGGACATACACTTTACAATACGGAGAAGAAAAGAAGAGGTAATCACAAAGAGGTAATCATGCATAGCTTCTCCATCTTATTTTATTCTAAGCCATGTTGATCTTGCTATTTTACAGCATTGTACCTGCAGTTTTAATATGTTCTAAGCAAAATACCATGCGTTTCTGAACTGGCTACTGTAAATATTTTTTTCAGAATGTAACATAAACAGCATTTACTGTAACATTTAAAGATCAGTTATATTGTACTTCTAAATATCATAGGTCACGACTGATACTTGGATAGGAGACACCAGAAAGACAGGAGACGCAGGACTGGGGAACAGACTGAGAAGTACTGCAGAAAAAAATAATAATCCTGGAATAACACAATGGCCGTTCACTACCCTGTGGTTCCAAAAATAAAAGTTCATGAAGAAATCCATGAAGTCATTTGGAACTGAGCTTGACTACAAACATGTATTGGTATCCATCTGTCATAAGCTTCTAGAAATATGAACATTCTCTGAACTGAGGTCAGTCAATCCATTATTGAAGATTGGGACTAAGGAGTCTTTTGCCCTTTAATGGATGAAGTGTGTTAATTTTAATATCAAAGTCAAAATATCACAAAGTCCGTTTAATGTCCCTGATTTTTTTTTCCTCTATCACCACCGTAATTGCCACTTCCATATTCCCAAATGTTTCCCAAATGCTTAAGTTTACTGATGAGCAAGGATAGGAACCTTGTCAGGTCACACTCTATTTATATTTATCACAGCACTTCACATTTCTAGCAGCCTCTTTTTAATCTTGCTTTTCTAAAAGAGGATTATGAACTTTTGTTCATGTACTGACAGTACTCCAGTTAGTAATTAAATTATATTCCTATATTTAATATCCATTTGTAGTGGTACATCCCTTTGCAATTCCCGCTGTCCTATTTGTAAAGCAACATGCTTATTCAGCTTTATAAACTGTCTAATGGCGCTCAACAAGAGAGGGGACTAAAGGAACTTAATTCTTGCAAAGCAATTTCATCGAACACCTTCTGATCCTACTGATTTAAATGAGAAAATCGAAAACTGCTTAAAAGTGTAATTGGTACCTAGTATGTAGTGTTTCTCTATGGCTTGATGCCTCTGCAAAAAGAAATAGAGGGTAACAATTTGTCCTTCACTAGGATGCCAATCTCTAGGAAACTTTAAAAGGTAGGAGATATTCCAATTATGATGGGTCCTTGGTGCTCTCCGAGCTTGGTTGTTTTATTGCAGATGCTTCATTACCCAAACTAGGCAACACCATCAGTGCTAGTCAATTATATTATATTTCAATTATTTGAGAAAAATGGTTCAAGAGGAAGAGAGCTCAATTTATCAGGGGATAATTGCTGGATTCTGTCCTTTCCTACCTAAATTTGCCTTCTCAAATTAGAACAAATAGATTTGCCTTGAATTATTTATCAGATTGGACTAGAATCCCAAGCAAAATTAAAAAAAATATATCTTGATTTCATGTTGCTCTTACTAACTATATGAGTAACAACCAACAATAAAGGATAAAACTGAGGGTCTCCAAATCCCGGTGTAATTCAGACACCAGAGCAATATTGATTGATCAAATTTCTCCTCTCCCTCCCCTGCAGCCTTCATAAATCTACTTGGTGGGGGATGGAGGATCTACAGGAGTAGATATTAGCAGCAGGTGCAGGGACAAGAGGGGAGATGAGAGGAAGGGAAATTCCTGTTCTACAAGCAGACGCCCATTTGCATATATCAAAACACCAAATAAATTATCATTTTCTATAATATCATGGTAGCTAACTTCATCAACCAACAGAACCAGTAAAGCAATTCGTTTAAGAAAGATGACAGTAATCACTAATGCTAATGTTCAGATATAAAGGGAAGAGAAAAAGCATGTAGCTTTAGCAGCTGACTTTCTTATCAATGCTGCTTTTTATTTGTATATCACTATGACAATATATTATAATACTGTACATGAATTCATACTTTTTGAATAAAAGTATTAATATTGTATATGATGTACATGATCTATTCTTGATATTTATTGGGATCTCCTCCTGTACTGTCTTCCATTATCAATTTTGATACAAAATATGTCCCTTCCACAAACTAGTGTGCATTTAAATCAAGTATTATCAAAATCCAAAATCAAACTATAAAATGTAAAGGCAGAGAAAACATAGGCTATCAAACAGGGAACAATGTAATTCATTTTTCTAGCACATAACACAATGCTGCCCGCATTACTTTAACTGCTACATCAACATTTAATTATTTATGACCAACAAAACATCATTTTCAATGAGAAAAATTGATACTTTTTATGAACTTCCACAAACCAATACTATTTAAAGAGGTTTTCTCTGTTTAGTTCTGGGTTACCAAGCTCTCAGAATTGATCCCCATCTCAAAAAGAGGTTAAAAAATACAAGATAAATTTTTCAACACATTTTAAAGCCTGGTTTTAATTAAAAATCCTATTAACTGCTCTGGATCATTAGCTAATAAATCTATAGCAGCGGTTAAAAACGAAAAAGGAGATATTTATATCTTAAACCATTTAAGCATATTACAATACTAATGAGTTTGGACTATGTAAAACACAAGATGAAGTGTGCTCACTGGTTGCACTGAAATAGATAGGAACATTTGGAACAAGACATCAAGTTCTATTTCTCTGAAGTTTAAAAATAATACGTTAATAAATTACAAAAATGTGATTTATTTTATTAGCACCAACTGTATTAGATAGCACTGGACCTATTACAAATGGACCACTGCATAATTTTATCTGGTAAAATATCTCAAGCATTAACAAATAAAACATATTTCTTTCCCCCATGCATCTTATTTATATTACTGTGTTTTCTAGGATAGTATTTTTATTAGGTAAAAACTGAAAACCAAAAAATATTTTTTTGCAAAAATCACAATTTATTTCCCATCTCCCCCCTCAAACCCCACCCCATGGGCTGCTTTTTCAGCACTATCACAAAATGTATTATTTGTCTATTCTTTTCATGCTTTTTTTCTGGAAACAGTTCCTATTGTTCTCAGTAATTATTATTTCTGAACAGACATATAAAGCAATCAACTGTTAATTGCTTTATAGCTACAAAGCACATTAAGATGAAATTTACTTAAATGCATTTTTTTTCAAACAACATATAAGATTTTGGGAAAATGCTTTTTTTGTAAAACTAAGACATTTTTGTCCCAGTTTTCTATTTTCAAAAAGAACCTTTAAAAGCCTCTGCTTCTATTGAGGAACAGCATATTCCTGACAATCTACCCACTTATATAATTATATATTACAAATATATAAAACCTATATATTTCCTAGCAATGTAACTATCCTTACATCTCAGTGCAACTAAATATCTATTTGCAGAAATAAATAAAGCATGCAGATAAATATACAGATTTTTTTCTAACAAGGTTTAAAGAAGAAATTTGCTAAAACACAAAGAATTCTATAAATAGAGCCAAGTTTGCTCCATTTTTTCTTTAAACCAGATTATTTCAGAAATCGCATACCTTCATCATACTGGCATATAGTGTGGTAAAGTTGCTGAGGATACAGTTTCCATCATTTGCCTTCTCTTGAAACTGTGCAGAGCCCCTTAGGGAAAGAGCTCAGCTGCTGCTAAAACCTTACACTGTTCGAGGTTTAGATGTTTAGATATTCGGCAGGTAGCTGCTGAAGGATTTGGCTAAGGCACTGGCTGAAGCTTCAGCCATGATCGAAAATCACAACTGTTATGTTGTGATGTCAGCAACGCCTTCACCCGTCTCTGTAGAGGAACAAGGGGAACTGTCTTGGAAGCTATCTTGAGCTCTTTCTTAACAATTCAGCAGCAAGCACTGAAGGGCTGGCAATAGGCAGAAGATGCTGGAAAAATGGTTGTTAAGGTTTCTTTTTTTTTTCTTTTTTTTTTTAAGCGAGGGGAGCGACACTTTGTGAAGACAAGTGAAAATAAAATTGATTATCTTGAAATATTCCCACAGATGGTATCCAAAAGGATTGACGTTGCTATAAAAGCACTTTTTTTTACATCTAATTAAAATGCCACCAACTTTTTTTTCCTTATCTGAATCCATCCTCCTTGTATAAAATCCTTCCTCCATGTTATAATAGTGTAAAAAGAACGACTTATAAAACTCTTCTGAGGCTAGAGACTGGCTTAATGATGCCAGAGATCGGTGCCTTGTTTTGCATTTTGACTATTTCAAACATGAAAAAGGGAAGGAATTTCTTCTGCTAGGACTTGTCGGCTTTTCCCTAAGACTTTGTTACTATAATAGGACATAGGCTTCTGAAACTTGATGACTAGAAATTTAGAATGTTCCAATACTATAACATTCTTCTTCTCTCTTCTTCCCGCTCTACCCCTTCCCTCCTCTCCTCACATTTCTTTCTCCCTGCCTTAAAAACTTGTGGATTTTTAGCACTTACTGTTCATCGGAACCCACTAACAAAGACAGCAATCTTTTGCGGCATGCTGTCAACTGAACTTTATAAATTTGTCAAAGGAAAAGCCTTGAAAAATATTGCAGCCGGTCTTAAAGACTCAAATAATTCGGCATAAGTAATCAGCTAATGGCTGCTGCAGGGAAATGGCTGGGGAAAGATTTTATATGATGGTTGCGGTAGTCATGCATACTGTGTGGTGGTTGCAGTAGTCATGCATACTATTTACTGTCTGTCAGAAGTTAAAAATGTACTAGATGCATGTTTTGGGAAAAAAACAAGAGCATTTTCTTAAAATACATAATCTCAGATTTACTCAAAACATCGATAGTTTTAATGCACTAAAATGACTTTTGGTCCAACGTGTACAAGCCTTTACAGGAACTATCAATGAACATGTAAAAGCAAAATTTTTATAAGAATATGCAAAAAATGCATATGGTTAAGACACCCCATTCTCAGGTAAGTAGGATCTCTTTCAAGACATCTTCTTTAAGAAGAGACTGGACAGTCACTTATTTATTTATTATTTATTTATTATTTAAACTTGTATGCCTCCCTATCTCCGAAAGGACTCAGGGCGACTCACAACAATAAAATCAAGCAAAAACAATATTTAAAATACTCAATAAAATTATAAAAGACCATTAAAATCCCCTTTAAAACCCCTTCAGTCCAAACCAGCCAGGCGAAATAACCATGTTTTAAGGTCACGGCGGAAAGAGCGAAGGTTAGGGGCCACCCAGAGCTCCAGAGGGAGCTGATTCCATGAGATAGGTGCGCCCACAGAGAAGGCCTGCTCCCTAGGGGTTCGCCAGCCGACATTTTCTGGCCGATGGCACCCCAAGGAGGCCCTTCATGTAGGAACGCACCGGGTGATGGGGAGCTGTCGCTGGCCGCAGATGGTCCGCCAAATACCCCGGGCCTAAGCCATGTAGGGCTTTATAGGTAATTACTAGCACCTTGAATCTCACCCGGAGGGCAACCGGTAGCCAATGCAGGTCCCGCAGGAGAGGTGTAACCTGAGTGTCAGGACACTCCCATTACTACCCACGCGGTTGCATTCTGCACCAGCTGAAGCCTCCGAGTGGTCTTCACGGGCAGCCCATGTAGAGAGCATTGCAGTAGTCGATCCAAGTCGAACTTGTCTGAAATGGTATAGGATCTACTGCTCAAGCAGGGGGGTTGGACTAGAAGACCTCCAAGGTCCTTCCAAATCTGTTATTCCATGTTATTCTAGTCTCTCCTTAGGCATCCAAGCCTGCTGGGTGACTTGGGCCAGTCATACTCTCTCAGTCCAATCCACCTCACTGGGTGGCTGTTGTGGGGAAAATTGGAGGAGGAAGGAGTATTAGTATATTTGTCATCCTGAGAAAAAAGTGGGATAAAAATAAAAAAAATACAGTTCTACCTTTTGACTGATGAAAAACACAATATAGTAAAAATAAAAATATGTGTGTATACATATACACACACACATACACACACATTTTTTTTTACTATATTGTGTCTTTTGTCCGTCAAAAAGTTGAACTGTAAATATATATTTTTTAGATTTTTATCCCACTTTTATCCACTATACACACACACTTGCTAATGAGCACACATCTGACCTGCAAATAAAAGATTCTCCACCTTTTAACTTGCCCCATGTAGAAGTTCTGAAGGCAGACAGAAATAAAATACTTAAGAGATGGAAGGCAAGGAGATAACTAAAGAGGCCTTAAATGAGAAATATGTAAGTGGAATATATTTCTTTGTTCTTGCTTATTGGTTTTTTACAGCTTTTCCCATTCATCAGTGAAATGGACATTATTAATGGACTAGATTCCAACAATACCTCTACGGAATAATCTATAGCAGTGTTTCCCAGCCTTAGCAAATCCAGGGGGAGTGGACTTAAAATTCCCAGAATTCTCAGCAATGGTCAATACATAAAAAGTTGTTGGGAATGTTACTGAATCTGCCCAACCACATCATCAAAGGCAGGATGTCTAGATATCCTGTTAAAGGGATCTTCTGGGATAAAAATATTTGGAGGTTGATACATCAACTCAATGTAGCAAAGTTGTGAGCTCTCACTAGATCTAAGGTTCCCTGCTTGACTTTGTTCTTGGCTCATTCTCTCTTTTTTTGGTCGATGGCAAAACACAAATAAAAATGAAACACTACCAATTTATTAGTTATTATAATCCAAGATTTAAAAATGACCAAACAAAATATTCCCCAGGGAACATATACATGAAAGTTCCAATTAAATTTAGAATCAGTTAATGTGAAATCCATATTAAAGGTATTAATGGTCATGATTTGTAACATACAGCTACTTTCAGTGAATTTTTAAAAACTATCTTACTTATCCAGCATAAAAGGCATATTCATCTTTTAAACAAAATAATAAAACAAGTTCCAGTAATTCTATTAGACTCTTTTTAAAAAAAGCAGAATAGTGGTGATTTATTCATATAATGTTAAGCCATAAATGTTCAGTCAAATTTTTTGGTTCATTTATTGTTTATATTTTATGGGGTTCATACATGGGGCTGCCCTTGAAAAGTATCTAGGAGCTTCAATTGGTTCAAAATTGCCCTTATGGTTTTGTGCAGGCCTTTTGTGCACATGTGTCATCTGTCCTGCAGGAGCTGCATTGATTGCTGATTTGCTTCTGGATCCATTTCAAGGTAGTGGTTGTCCCCCACAAAGCCCTATATGGCTTGGAACCAGTTATTAGAAGGTTTGCATTTTCCTTCCACATCTACCTGATCCACCAGATTGGGATGGCAGGGAATGCTATGGATTCACTCTGCTAAGGAGATGCATCAAGTGGGATCCAGAAGAAGGGCCTTCACCATGTTAGTTCTCTCCCTATCATCATCCCCTTGATTGGCCCCCACTTTGACACTCTTTCCCAAGACCCTGAAGACCTGGTTTTGCTCTAATTTTAGAGTGGTTTGGAGCCCATCAAGTGGCTTATTTGATCATTGTTGCTGGAGGTGGGATGGGGTGGGTTATTTTATTATTTTTTTATTAGTCATATTTCTATGCCGCCCACTCTCCAAGGACTCTGGGTGGTTTACGCCAAAGACAGTATACTAAATAGCGTATTGCCCCCTAACAATCTGGGTCATTTTACCTATCTCGGAAGGATGGAAGGCTGAGTCAACCTTGAGCCGGTGAGATTTGATCCGCTGATCTGCTGAACTAGCAGTCAGCTGAAGTAGCTGCAGTACTGCACCCTAACCACTGCACCACTTCGGCTCCCTAACCACTGCACCACTTTGGCTCATTATTGATTTTTTGTATTTTGTATCAATCGTTATTGATTTTTTGTATTTTTTTATATTGGGTTTTTATCTTTGTAAGTTGCCAGGAGTCACTGAGAGTGAGTTGGGCATCCATATTACATTTTCTTAAATATTTTTTTTTTTTAAAAAAAGATCTTTCCTGGTTAACATACAACACTAACTTTTAATGGGTGGGTTCACTAAGCCAAAAGGAAAAGAACCAGCCACATTCTAGCTTTGCTATTTCTAAACTAGGCCAGTCTAGTCTAGGCCAGTAAATGTTAAACACTGAAATTAATCTTATGCAATGTCTCCAAAATAAAACATTTCCAGCCAATTGTTTGTTTTCCTTTTAGCACTGTAAAAAAAAAATTAAGAGGATTCAAATTTCTAAAACAAAATCCACATGCCAGGTTCAAATTTCCCTTAAAATGAGATTTTAACTTCTCTCCCACATTGTTATATGCTTGTAGTTTAGCTACAGCTCAGACAAATCACAGAATTAAAATTAGATATTAACCAATTAAATGCTTGCAAGTCTATGGGTTATAATAATCTTAAAACTTATTAACAAACCAAAATCTGATTTCAGTGGTTCAACCAGCTTATGATACATTTGATGAACTTGTAGGATCTTCACGCACAAAATGGCTCTTGAAAAAAACATATATAAAGAGTCGAGTCCTGAACTTTTTCCAGAATAGTCTTTTTAATATGACATAAGAATAAGAGATAAAGTTAGCTAATTAAGATGTTATTTTTAGAGTATAATGCAATGTGCATATTAATAACCGATTCTTCCGACTAAGTTTTCTTCTAATGCTTTTTTGCCCACTTGCCCTTCAGGTGCAGAGGGTTTTTACTCCAGTTTTATGAACCCAGATCAGTTCACAGAATGGAGAGACAGAGTGGGAATGAATTCCTTTCAGTTCAGTAACCCAGCAATCTGGTAGCTTTTTTCACCTAATTAAGTTTTCTTATTAGTAATTTGTGAACGTCAATTGTAAGACATAGGTGATATACCTGCATGTATTGCAGTCAAAATTTTAAGAGCAGATCTGATCATTCTTTTGAAGAGAAACTTTCTGCATTTGAAAATATCAGCTACCCACACCATATTTGGAAAGAAAAATGTTGCTTTTTTTAGATGATCACCTGGGCAACCAAAGAATTGCCGTCACCTCTCTCAAAGATATCCAAACAAGTTCCTCACCAAAGAATAAGGTTGGGATTAAAGAAGCATATGCTACTAGGTGGAGTTTACCCAAACCCTTGTGATCATATGATCATCACCACCAAATATTTCTGTTGGATTCTAGCAGGAAAGTGGCCAGACCCTGAGCACTGTCCACACTGGGCATTTTTTTTTTCTTTTTGCTGGAAACCAGAAGAAAATGTCAGTGTTCAACAAAAAACCCCCATAAATTGTAGTCACATGACTGTGGGACACTGCAAAAAGCAGTAAATGTTGGACTGTTGCCAAGTGCCCAAGATGCAATCACATGACTGGGGATGGGTGGGCACTGGAGTTTTGAATCCAGGTTGTAAGTAGCCCTGGAAAGGTCCCTCGTAACTTTGGTCGCTAAGTGACTAGTCGCAAGTCGAGGTCTATCTGTATTGTTTATTATGCTCAAAATGGCAAACTGATGTGTCAACATTTTTTGTAAAGGAATGATAAACTCAGAAATGATGCCTAGTTCCTGGGTAGTATTCAAGTGCATGTGATCTAGCTGTAAAATATCAAATTTGGAAAAATAAAACTAAGGGAAATGTATAAACTTCTATAAAATACACACAAATCATGCTCATAGGTATCTATCTATCATCTATCTATCTATCTATCTATCTATCTATCTATCTATCTATCTATCTACCGTGTTTTCCCGAAAATAAGACCCTGCCTTATATTTTTTTGAACCCCGAAATAAGTGTTTGGCTTTATTTTCAGGGATGTCTTATTATTTTGGGGCACGTGGAGCAAGATGGGGCTCCTCTTGCCATCTTACCTGATTTCCAGCTCTGTCTCCCTAACCCTAACAAGAGGAAATGGTGGGGACCGGCTGCGCATGCGGTTAAATACTTTTGGGGAGGGCTTATTTTCTGGGTGGGTGGCTTATTTTAGCACATGCACTCAAAAGCCCAACTGGTCTTATTATCAGGGGATGTCTTATTTTAGGGGAAACAGGGTATCTACACAAATACTTGTTCAGACTGAACATATGCTTGAACATTAATACATTATATTGTCAAAGTCAAGCTTCAGACATTTCAGAGAATCTGATAAGAGACTGAAAACAGAATGCACTTTTGTGGTCTGAGAGAGCATTTGAATGCATTTGGCTTTTGGTGCAAAACATTAGTTTAATTAGACCCAAGATTAATCTTCTTGTTTCCTGTGTCCATAAAGAAATTTTTTGGATAATATGCAGGTGTTGGCACAAGTCAGCCGGTCTTTTTGTCAGTAGATGCCCAAATCGTTAGGGTAGTTTCTTTAAAAATGCACAAATACTATAGCATGAAAATGTTTTTCAGAGTCCCAATCACTTTCGCAAAATTCCTATACCAACAGGCAATCTAACATAACAGTTTCAAATAGGATGTGCATGAAACATTTGAAACTGAAACCAAAAAAATATCCAAAAATATGCATATTATGACAAAACTCTTTTTACTTCTCAAAGTACCATTTATATAATTAATTCATTTCTTACCACATTATTTCCATATGCAAGGTGGTATCCTGAGGGTAAATCTTTGAACACAATATAGCTAAAAAAACCAGTTTCTGTTGGCCTGCCAGAACTTAATATTAAATCTTGAGGCAATCTAGTCTACCAATACAGAAAATCGGCTTGAAGAGCATCAAAGACTTTCTAGTTTAAGTTGTGGGAACAGTCTCCTTGGGGGATTCTTTCTATTTTAACATAATTACTGAGTTTTTTCAGCTAGGTTTCTTGTGATTAATTTTTTCTTTTCTTGTATTTTTCTATATTTTACTTGGGTATGTCTTGGGTATGTTTTAACATTTTGAAACTATCACATTATTCTATTTGTTTTATATCTTATTTATTATTTGATTTTTAAAACCTCGTTTTTCTAAGTAACTCAAGGCAGCTACCATGCAAAATACCCATTTCTCCCCTTATTTTCAATACAACAATCCTGTGAACTGAATTGGGCTGACAGAGGGAGGGATTGGCCCAAAGTCACCCTATTGGCTTTCATGCCTAACATGGGACTAGAACTCATTCTATTCTAGTTCTAGCCTGGGACCTTAATCATGACTACATCAAACTGGCTGTTTATTACTGTAACGTTTATTACTTGTAAACTTCACTATTATTAAACTGTATCATTATTAAACCAATATAGAAATAAACGATACATACTTCAGAAATTTGAATATATAGTGTTATCGGTGGAATAAATAAATGTCTGATCTAAAATACTTGATTGCATCGAATGAGATTTAAGATCTGCAGCCAGTCGTTTTGACCTCCCTGAAGGGGCATCCTGCTCTACTGGCACTTTGAAGAGTTTTAAGTCTCATAGAGCACCAGATATGAATCCAGAAAGAACTGAGGTCTATTCTGTCCCATGACCACCAATGACTTGTCAGGTGTCTTTGCTTAAAAAAGGTTCTGCATCCAGAGTGTCAAATCATGGCATGTGGCAGCTGCCAGATCCCAATGCCCCTATTCTTCCTTTTCTTCTACAGAGCATGCCCAAACATGCAGACTGACAACTGGATGGGCTTCTTCTCCCAAACTGTTGCTTTCCAATACAGTACTGACTTACATCAGTTCATTTAGTGACCGTTTGAAGTTGCAACGGCAGTGAAAAAAGTGCCTTATGACTTCTTTCACACTGATGTCCGTTGCAGCATCTCCATGGTCATGTGATCAAAAATTGGATGCTTGGCAACTGACTCATATTTATGATGCTAGCAGTGTTCCAGGGTCATGTGATCCCCTTTTGCGATCTTCCAACAAGCCAAGTCAACAGGGAAGCCACATTCACTTCAGAACTGTGTTACTAGCTTAATAACTGCAGTGATTCACTTAACAACTGTGGCAAGAAAGGTTGTAAAAGGGGGCAAAACTCAACAGCTGTCTCACTTAGCAGCAGAAATATTGGGCTCAACTGTGATTGTAAGTCGAGGACTATCTGTACTGGCCTACTATCTTTCCCATCATTTATTTTCCCTCATGCCATGGCACTTTTGTGCAATACATAAACTTCATACCTGTTTGCAATGGCCTTTACTGGTCAATAAATACTGAATTGTTGTCCCTGGGCCCTACCTTCAGCATACAGATTGAACATTTGTTCATTCGGAACAATCCAGTTCATAGCAACCCGGTAACTTTATAGAAAAGGACATTGGCAATAAAAATGGCGCAACGGTAGCAGAAATATTCATTTGCAGAGTGCCACTATAGAGGGAATTCAAGATGAATATTAAGTATTTTAAATCACAGAAACATGGATCCCAAGCCATGTGCCTTTTAAACATTAAACAATGTTTTAAAGTGAGCACACACACACACAGTCTAGCAAATGTTAGAGATGACATAACTTATATATTACACCTTATGAGATGATTTGATAAGGAGAGGACCTTACTCATGAAGAATTCAATTAACCCCCCTTAATTCAAATAATTGCTTGCATTCATTTCTACTCTTGCTTCAAGTGAGTATCTCCACCCCATACAGCAGGGACAGGCAAACTGTCATTGAATTACAATACTTGCAGCCACAGGTGGTACAAGAAATAGTGAGATATGTTACAACATAGTTTGTAATTTAATTAGCATTGCAAAAACCATCATTTGTACAAACAAAATAGGAGTACAAGCTTTGGTCAAAATGTATTTTTCAATCCTGTAACATAGGATCATGAAGTTCTGACTGATTATGATTGGCTTTGCATCAAAATTCATTGCATCAAAAGATGGTTTTCTAGTTTGTGCCTCTTGATATTATATAAACCCAGTTACTATATTTAGTTTAGGCTGCAGTACGTTTCATGTGAAACAAGGCAACTGGGTTAGTTCTGGGAACTATGGCTGTACAAATACAGTTTCTGTCTGAACAGTCTCATACAGAGAAACATGGCTTAGAAAACTGACCCAAGATCTACCTTGCAGGAATGCATCAGCAAAACTTCATCACTGTCTTTATTTCACAGATACAAACTGTGTTTTGCTTGGCCCATACCTAAAGCAAACTCAATGCGAAAAATAATTTGCTAATGTAATTAGGAGTAAAAACATAATTGTTAGTCCAGATACAGTATAACATCAAATATATTTCCCTGTGGTTAATGGGGAAACATACTTCCTTACATTTGATTTCCAAAAATAAACAGTAAGATTTATAGGCATGATAACTATTGCTTCAAACTCCACGTAGAATTCTAAAGTTGTAGTATAATGTCATTAAACAGAATCCCACAAAGACCAAGAAAGAGCCACAGTAGTCACGTTCACATACCAAGCCAAACCTGAACAAGCCACATTAAGACATAGTACAAGTAGTCCTCGACTTACATCCACTGGGTTATAGATCATTCAAAGTTACAACAGCACTGAAAAAAGTGACTGATGACCAATTTTTTTACACTTACAATTATTGCAGCATCCCATGGTCACATGTTCAAAATTCAAACATTTGCTTGGATGCTTGGCGATTGGCTCATATTTATGACAATTGCAGTGTCCCGGAGTCATGTGATCACCTTTTGAGACCTTCTAATGAGCAAAGTCAATGGGAAGCCAGATTTACTTAACAGCCATGTTGTTAACCAGTTATTCATTTAACAACTGTGGCAAGAAAGGTGGTAAAATGGGGCAAATTCATTTAACAATGGTCTCGCCTAGCAACAGAAATTTTGGGCTCAATTGTGGTCATCAGTCAAAGGCTATCTATATGAAGATAAACCCAGCCAGTCTATTAGCAATTGGAATATCTTAACTTTTACATAGGTTCTCTCACTGCTTGAGATGAACATTAGTCAAGAAGCTCAAAAAACAAGATGGATCCAGTTTAGATTATTATTCCAGTATTATAAAACTACGAATGAAGATTGGTTGCAATGACCCATTTAATTTTCATGATTTCCATCTAACATTTAATTTGACTTAAGACAAATAGAAGAAGCTCCAAAGAAGATTGGCAATGGGGAGAAAGAAAATAAGAAGAGGGGGAAAGCATAGAAAGATCTGACTGTCATCTGCACAATACTATAAGATAGAAATGATTGCTTGACTGAGTTCATGTAAGGTTATGAACAAGGGTCTAAATGCAAAAGCAGTTTGAATCTAGGTGAATACTGCTGAAGGGAAAAGTGCTAAGTTTATCCTATCTCACTAATGAGTCAGTGGAGGGAGGAAGCTCATTTTGGAGAAACTGGTGCAACTAAGCATTTCATTTGGTCTTAAGTTATTTTAAACCTTCTCTTTGCACGTAAAAGAGATAAACCTAGAAGCCCCCTGCTAGACATTTTCCTAAGTCTTAAGTCAAAAGTTACCAATATGGGTGCTCTGTGGCAGCTGGTTCTTTTCTATCCACCTAATTGAATGAAATAACTGAACCGAACACCATTTCTAACAGTGCCCAGACAAGATTTCTCTACGGCATAAATACACCTTTACTCTAAACATAGAATAAAAAAAAAAAATCCCTAAGGGCAAGTGACACACATCTTCAGCATAGCCACATATACAAAGCAAATTCCATTTGGCAAAATTCCATGTCATTTCTCTCTGCTTTGGGTCCTATGATGGGTCCAGCTGCTGTACTTTCAGTTTCTCAAACATGGCTGGGGAGGACATAAAGAAGAAATCTCCTCTCATCCATGCATTGCTTCCTCCCTTTCTGTTTAAATAGCTTGGTGCTCTCCAACAGAAGGCGCACAGCAAGTCAGACGGCTCATTTGAACTTTAGCATTTTACCATTTTGATCTGGGTAGATAAATGTCATAGATTCTCCTTTTAAGATTCCACCTCTGCATGAAAAAAATGAACTACACACAACAGTACGCACTCCTCCGTGATCATTACTTCTTAAGATACCCGAAGCAGAGTGAATACATTATACAAATGTGCTTGCCAGGTAATGATGTACAACCAGAATCATGGACAAGAAAAACTAAAAAAAAAAAAAAAAAATACTGACTAGCACCACTGTATTCACCATAATGAAATCAAATATTCTTCCTTTTTAAAAAATCTACTTCTCATATCCTTCCTCAGAACTATAAAATTATAGTATTTGCTAGAACATTTTCACACACAAAATTAAACTGTCCTTCTGTAATAGTCATTACATTTAGCTCCATTTTAAGTTGCATGTCACCAGAAGAGGCTGCTTAGTCGACAGTGGTGTAGCTTATCTCTTCTATCTGGCCTTCAACTTACATAGTGCCAAATACAATCATGAACAGAAGGAATATAATTTCAATAAAGGCAAAAAAAAAAAAAAAAAGCTGGCTATCTGCTTTTCAGTTAAGCTCCAAAAGATAGAGGTTGTTTTTAAAAACGAGTATTTGATCACAGAATACATAAAACCCAAGCATTACATTTTAGTTGTGAAATACATAAATCTAATTCAAATTCTTTCTGAATAGATTCACTGAGGCAGTTCCAAAATAGTGCTTCAAAGGATTATCTTCCTACAGAGAAAGATTTTTTTTTAAAGACTAATTTGACTGTATAATTATCACTCCTATACTGGAAAACTGCCTGAGTTGGTAAAATGCTAAAAGGTATCTAATTTAGTAAAATACAATCCATTTTTCAATGTTACAAAGTCAGTTCAGACAAGTGTCAAGATGGGTACAAGAGAACTTAAGATAAGAACATAATGTAAATATAGAATTATTGCACCAAACAAGAAACTTGGAACATATATAGGGCAGGCTATAATAAATAGTTTAAAAGGTGTATTTTTATTTTCAAAATATCCTGTAGCTATAATATCTAGGAAAATAATATAAGACTGTATGAATATTGGTCAGACATCCTATTCTTGGGCTTTTGAGCAAGGGTTCGAAGGACAGACAGCATCACCAAATGTTTTCCTATTTGTAAATCCCAATGTTAAAATATATCAATATTTAAATCTCCATACAAAACACCATACAGGCTTTCAACAAGATTGAGGGAGATCACTGAAGCAAGGTCTGTTAAGATGCTTTGTGGAGAGCTGAACAGACAATATGATTCCAGGTATTGAAGCAGGATGAATATGTAGCTTGACCAGAGGCTAAAATTGGCCAACACTATGACTAACTTCACAGAACCTTGCTGAAAAATCAGACACATGTACTGCTAAGACTTATGGGTATGCTTTGATTTGTATAACAAAATGATTTTATTAAATGGTCTACTGAGATTTAAAGCATTTTTCAAATGATCTCTGAACTACATATGGATGTTTAACTACTGCTTTATAGCAATTGCAGGATCGTATAAACAGTTATTTTTTTCTGGAAAATTTTGAGTTGGAAATCTGAAATAAAATGGCACTAGATTCTAGAATGCTTCAAGTTAATTTTTAAGCAAAATGATCAGTTTGTGAAATTTATGTACTGTATTCCAAATTATATTGCACATAAGTCAGCTGAACAAAACTAAGTGATAAGGACATGAATTCAAGAAAGCACATTTAGTATGATTTAAATATTATCTTCAATCAAAAGCATTATTTAGAAGTTATTTTATCAGAATATTTTAAGACATGACAGTTCATTGTATTTTTTAAAAACAAAATAACCAAGGTAGTTCACAAACAGAAATTCAATCAGTTTTTGGTCTCAATTTCAAAAGTGTTCACTTGGTTGGAAATATATCTATGATTGCACCATAAATTTTACAAAAATGAAACATCAATTTTAGAAATAAGAGTAGCTGTTACTCTTATTGATAGAATTTCTTTTTACCTGCATCACAGCATTGGCCAATTCAGCATTTCCTACTTACAGGCCTTAAGTTAACTTCTTGAGAAAAAGGCAACTTTCCTTCCCCATAATACGACAAGGATTTATCAGTTGGAAATGCTGAACATATCTTAGAAACAAACATAGAGGACAATATCTCCACCCAGTCTTGACAAGACTCAAGTTTAGTTTGGTTTTTTATTTAGAAAGGGAGTTAAAAAGTTAAGTGGATGGAAGGGAAATAAGACAAATAGATTTGGGTTAAATCGATGTGCCACAGTAGACTGGCACAATCTTTCACGTATTTGCATTGTTCTTTAGAGACAACAGCATATCACAAGTTCTTGGGAGTGAACAAGTCGCTAAGTACCCACAGATAAAGGAAGCATTTATATAATGATATACATTAAACAAACAAGCCTACAGCTCTGTGTGAAATACACATTTTGCATTATTTCAACTTCTAGGGGCAGTATGGGAAGAGCATATCTTGGATAAGGGAAAGTCACACTGTCTGGGCACTAATAAACCAACCCTTAACACCTGTTTAAAGCAGACAGAATCTCCTTGTCCCCATAATCCATCATAACTTCTTATACAGACAGCTAAAAAAAGACAAGCAGACTCACAAATAAGCTGCCCCTTATTACATATTTTAGGTCCCATACTATTTCTAAACACAGTAGAAGGCTAAATATTCCACACACACACACAAATCCCTGATACTCCATTTGAATGTTCTGGCCATTTCCACTAGGACTTCACTTCATCTGAACAGAGAAAACAAACAAAAAATCTGTGCAATCAACTCATCAACATACCATGATCACTGCCATGGTCATGAAGACTGGGATTGAAAGAGTGTGTGTGTGTGTGTGTGTGTATGTGAGAGAGAGAGAGAGAGAGAGAGAGGGAGAGAGAGAGGGAGAGAAATTTAATTTAGAGAGAGAGAGAAATTTAATTTACTTATTTCATAAAAATATAACTCTTCTGGGTAAGCGAGGCTGACAGATCACCACAGATTTTTGCAGGTATTATTTGGAACCCTTGCCATACTTTTATATTTTGGAGAGTTTTTGGGTTCGACCAGTTTCCATCAAGATTTATAGCTTCTTGGGTTATGTATTTATACACATAAATAAAAATGTTGGAAGAGTAAAAGGTAAAGGGGGAGGGAAGGGAGATGTCCTTTTTTTTTTCTTTTTTTCTTTTTTGCAGGCCCCGAGGTGACAATCCCAGCCTTCCGGATATGAGAAGTGCTTGCCATGAGTACAAGCAGCGACTTGTCACTTGTGTGTGTGTGTGTGTGTGCGCGCGCGCCTATCCGAAATACGCAGACTGACTGTCTGTCTGTCTGTGTGTGCGCGTGTGTGTGCAGACATACATGTGCGTCTGGGATAGATAGGCAACCCATACATGGCAAGCCGGGAGCGAATCAACTCCGGCATCCCTTTGCCCCCAAGGGGACAACGCTTTTCCCCCCCATCACCGCAAGGCCCGTGTGTGTGTGTGTGTAGGGGGGGGGGTTATAACTGCACCAACTGCATCCACGAGGCAGGCGCACTCTCCCGTCCAAATGCAGGCCCTGGGGGGGGGGGGAGAGGCTGGCTGGCTGGCTGGCTGGCTGGTTTGGGGTAGCGCCGCCGCTGCTGCAAAGCCCCAGAGCAGCCGCGCTCCCTTCGCTTGCAACGGGACAATCGCCCGCGGCGAACAGCCGGGGACTTCCAAACCTTGTGCAACCCGCGAGGGGGGAAAAAAAAAAAACACGCGGGGGGTGGTGGCGGGGTGGGAGGGGGGGATAGAGACACAACCGGGCGATTGGTAAAAGGACTGGGAACGCGGGGGTAACTTACCGCAGTGCCGCGAGGATGACGAACGGGCAGTCCGTGGGGGGGAGGGAGGGAGGAAAGAGAGGGGGAGGGGAGGAGCAGAAGACGTCGGCAAGGCCGGCTTGCGAAGGGAGCTTCACACACGCGGGGGAATTAACCCCATCACCAGCCCCCTACAGCGGCTCCGGCTCCTGCCGCGGGTGCCACCGAGGACCGCCCTCTACGGGTCCTGCCGACCAATCGCAAGCGTCCCTCCCCGTGACTGGCACCCGGCGCGGCCACTCGGCAACCCGCGGCCCTCTTATCATCGACTCCTCTCTCCCTTGGAGCTATCCGCTGAATGGTCTAAAATGCGGCCCACGAATGAAAACGCCCGTCAGGAGCCGAAAAGCCAATCACGAGCCGCAGCTTGCCTAAGCGACGGCTCTTAAAGGGCCAATTGGAATTTAAAAGACCCGGCATACACTATTCCCCCGCCCCACCTAATGACGTCATTGCGACCGGCACGATCGGTTTCGAAGCGCTAACCTAAGTGGGTGCTCGGATTTGTTCTGAGTTGGGATGGGATCCTCTTTGGCTGTAGATATGAGGGTTGCTTGGAGGGATATGCGCCGTGATATAATGTAACAAGCGAGAGAAATGGGTCAGAGTCGTCCTAAAATTCCCTGCGTGGGGGAGGGAGGGAATTGGAGCAAAGCATGATGGGATTTGTAGTATCGCGTTCAAGCTTGCCATAGACCACCGCAAAGGGGTCATTTGAGTCCGTTGAGTCCTGAAATTCTTCCAGATGCTCAATACGTTGTAGGCTGGCTTTTTCGCAAGATGCTTTAACCAAGTCAAATAAGCCCTTGCAATACTCCATGAATAACTAACGATTTAGGGCTAGGGTTTGCCATATGCCGTGTTTAATATTTAAACTGTAAAAGCAGGGACCAAAACCCAAAAGGAGTTTCACAGCACTGAAACTCTGCTGAAGCTTGATTTTTTTTTTTTAATGTGACCTGTCCTCTAAATAGCTTCAGGTGAATTACAACTATGGTTTTTATAGCTACAGTTGTGCCACATGTAAATCTAAAGCAGGAAAAAAATGTTTTGAATCTGCCTTGGGATCCTCATTGTACTTGGAAGGGATACCTTAAAGAAACCACTTTTCCTGACCTTACATGGCAGCTGCATGGAAATACAGGATTAGTATAAGAAACTAGAAAAAGATGCAGTTTGCTAAAGGTGCTGCTGACAGATTCAGTGAATGTACCCATGGTGACAGATGTTGGAGCTGAAGCACTTTCTCCTGCTAAGATCTGAATACTTGCATATTTCTAGTCACTACCCCTGCCCAAGGAGATATTTATATATGTTAACCTGGTTAGTTTTGTTGCTTAGTGTTACATATGACAATTATCTGGCTCAATT
Source organism: Pantherophis guttatus (assembly GCF_059756535.1). NCBI lineage: Eukaryota > Metazoa > Chordata > Lepidosauria > Squamata > Colubridae > Pantherophis > Pantherophis guttatus. The sequence goes on along the minus strand of NC_142063.1, from coordinate 133,608,650 downwards.
AATGTTCACAGTACAGTATTGTTTGAATATAGATTAATTCCATAATTATAGGTGTGCATTTAATTATATTGTTTGCATGGTTAGGAGGTTGCTCCTCCAGTCACTGCAATGAATCCTTATGGAAGAGTTTCTGTGGTTTCCTCCAAACATGAGCAACAGGAGTTGCTTGTGTTGTGTAATGCAAGTAACGTTTTTGTTTTAAAAAATTACAGTTCGAACAACATAATCCATGTTTGCTTTTCAGTGTATTACATATTCTAAACGCTTCTAAGCAGCGTTTCATACTACTGATACTATCTAGAACTCAAAGACTTTGATAAACATCTTAATGATTCTTATATAACTTCTTAGCATTTTAATGTTTCCTAGAATTACTACCAGTAGTCTATAAAAGCTTAAAGCCTGAAGAATTTAATTTTAATTTTTAAAAGATGTTAATATATTTTGCACTTTAAAGCTAGGTTTATTCATTATGAAGCATCTTGTTCTACCCTAGCTCAGCGATGGCTAACCTTTTTGCCATCGCGTGCCAAAAGGGGATGTAGGGGGTCATGCGTGCCCACACACATAATTCAATGCACCCCGCTCCCCGGTGCATGTGTGCATGACCCCCCCGCTCCCCCCGCTTTTGACACGTGATGGCACGGTGGGCCCTATAGGCCCATTTTTCGCCCTCCCCAGGCTCCAGAGGCTTTCTAGGAGCCTGGCGAGGGCAAAAATGGTCTTCCCCATCCCCCCGGAGGCTGGAAACGGACTGTTTGCCGACTTTCGGTGGGACCGGAAGGCCCGTTTTTCGCTCTCCCCAGGCTCCAGAGACTTCTGTAAGTCAGCAAATGGGCCATTTCCGGCCTCTGGAGGGCCTCTAGTGGGGTGGGGAAGGCCATTTTCGCCCTCCCCAAGCTCCTATAAATCCTCTGGAGCCTGGAAGAGCGAAAAACAGGCCTTCCCTACACACACCCGGAGGCCCTCCGAAGGTCCGAAACAGCCAGTTTCCCGACTTCTAGTGAGCCCGGAAGGCCTGAAAAATCAGCTGGCCGGCGTGTGCATGTGCTCTGCGGCTGAACTAGGGCAACGCTCGTGTGCCCACCGATATGGCTCTGCATGTCACCTGTGGCATGCGTGCCATGAGTTCGCCATCATGGCCCTAGCTAGATTTTTTTTCTAAATGTCTCCACTGTATAACTATAAAGAATCTAGGGATATCTTAAAGGCTTCTAGAATGAAATCAGGCCATGACAGATTTAAAGTTAATCACCGATTATGGCCATCCAAACCAAACCATAATCTCACCCACTTCATTTGCAATTTTCCAGATTTCTGACCATAACATGCCTTTATTAATAACAATCAGCTGACATAACTTATCCTAGTTGTTGCTATTCTGTTAAGCCTAACCCACAATTAGGCTTATCACAATTTAACAGGATCTAGGTTAGGATGGGAACCATTGTACTGCCCAAAGTTACTTACTGGATACAGTCCAAATACAGAGTTGGGAATAGGCAACACAATACTATCCTGGGGAAGAGATTCAGCCCATGATCCTATTATGTAGAGTGCTTCATGGCTCGATTCTCTCTCCTATTTAACCTCTACATGAAGCCACTGTGTAAAGTGATCCAATGGTTTTGGATGAGGTACCATCAATATGCAGTTGATATCTAGTTATATACCCATTGAGTGATGCCATGAATGTCCTATGCACTGTCTGTGGCTTGTAGGGGCCTGGATGGGGAGCAATGGGGTCTGACTCAATCCAAGCAAGATGGATTGGCTATGAGCATTTCATCTGCCTAGGAACAAGTTTCCTTTGAGACTGAATTGGGTAATACTGTCCCAGACAGATGCAGTGCACAATCTGAGCAACATTTTAGACTTGGTTCCTGCTTGAAGAACAGGTAGCAGCTGTGGCTAAAAGAGCCTTTCGGTTGTGCATCATTTGTGCCCATTCTTGAACCAGGGGGCCTTTGTCCACAGTCACTCATGCTCTCTTAGATTATTGCAACACACTCAACATGGGTCTGCCCTTGAATAGCAATTGGAAACTTCAATTGCTTCAAAACATAGCTGCATGGAGAGTTAACAATGCCTGTTATGTGGCACGTGTAACACCACTACTACAGGAACTGCACATGTTGCCTGCACATTTGCTGCAATTCAAGGTGCTGGTTGTCGTCTTTAAAAGCCTTCATGGTTTGAGATTACCTAAGGGCTCATCTTCTCCCAATAGTTTCTACTCATCCAATTCAATCTAATAAATTGGGATGCTGTGGGTCTTGTCAGCCAAGGAATGTTGACTGGCAGGTACTAGGAGACATGCCTTCTTGGCAGTAGTTCCTACACTCTAGAGCAGTGATGGTTAACCTTTTTGGCACCAAGTGCCGAAACTGAAGTGCACGCATGCTGGAGCAGTGGAACCCGGAAGAGAGCAGCTGGCCAGTGTGCATGCATGTGATGGAACGCAGAAGAGCAGCTGGCGACGGTGTGTGTACCCACAAGGAGGGCTCTGCGTGCACCTCTGGCATGCATGCCATAGGTTCGCCATCACGGCTCTAGAGCATTCTTCCGTTGGCACTCAGGATGGCCCAAATCCTGTTAGCCTTTCATAAGGCTTTAAAAACTTGGCTATGTACTTGGTTACACTATTGATGTTTATGTAATTATAATTTTTGATTGCCTATATGTATATAATTTTTGTTTTTCTGGGTTTAATTATTTTGTGCCCGGCACAGAGTAAATTGGATTGAGATGGACAGCTATAGAAATTAATTTTTAATTTAAAAAAAAAACAAACCTCTGGGTCTGGATTATGAAGTAAATCATTCCAGATTAGGCTAGGTTTATCATATAAATCTACCCACTAGGGTAGAAATTTTCAATCGGGAGGGATAGCAGAGCTAATTTATTAGTTTGAAGCAAACAACATAATATGCACTATCAGCTAATGAGCAGCGGGTCATTAGACTATATTACATTTGGAGTCTAGAATTACTTAATTGTTCCATTGTTCAATTAGTAACAGAACAATTGCCTCACCAATCAACATACACTAAAATGATAGCCAAATATTTGCTACAGCATTAGATCATACTCTTGTGCAAGCCATAACCGCCAGCTAATTTCTTTGTATAAGGTGTGCATAGTTGCATGCAGTGTTTCTCAACCTTGGCAACCTTAAAACGGTTGGACCTCAATTCCCAGAAGTCCCCAGCCAGCTTTGCTTCCTGGTAATTAAATAAGTAATTTCTGTCCTAGTGGGGAAGTTCATATGACAAACCCCAGCTTTGCTGGCTGGGGAATTCTGGGAGATAAAGTCCAATCATCTCAAGGTTGCCAAGGTTGAGAAACGCTGCTATGAATTATTTCCCAGGACAGTTAATTGCTTTTAACATGCAATTCTATACATACCTACTCCATACATACCTCAGTTGAAGCACCTGTGCATACTCCTGCTATTTCATTCTCATAATCACTATCTGACCTGGTCGTCTCCCATATGTTCATAAACCCATCAAACCAATTAGCTGCTCCATCCTGTAACTTTGCCGTCTAGTACCTTGCACTCATTTACCAGCTCAAAAATTAGACATTCTTCGCATCGCTCTGTTCCAGGGATACAAAATACTTACAAAGAGGGCCGTTTCCCTTCATTAAATCCACCCGCCCCCAAACCCCCCAGCCTTTTATTAGCGCGGCATCGAAGGCTTAAGGGAGTTGTGGTTTTTTCCCCCCAACATGCACGCATTTTTCCAAAATATCAGGATTGCTTTTCTTATGAGAAAAGCCGGAAATCTCTTGGGATTTCAATCCGCGATGAAGATCGCCTTCATCGCTGGGGCCCGAGGGAGAGCATTAAGCAAACCAAGAAGCGAAGCCCGCCCCCCCCCCCCACCGCTTTGATTTATAGTTTTGCGGGAAGCGTTTGTTAAGCAGTTGGGTTTGTCCTGCCATGGGTGAGATCACTTCCGTCGGGTTTAAGCGCGAAAAAAAAAGGTCATTCTGGTTAGCAGCCGAAAAAAAGAAGCTGTTGCTGCTTGGGCGAATGAGGTTTGGTGAGGAATTCTTTACCTGGTTTTGTGCACAGTCAGTGGAATAGCAAATTAGCCTCTGTCCCTGGACTGCAATGATGCCTCTACATGAACTTAGCAATGTGCTCTCTCTTTGATGCATGGCACTAGCTCCTGGAATTGTTGCTTTGGAAAACAAGATTAAAGATTGCTTGGATTTTTTTTAGCCGTTGTCCTATATCTAGGACAGACACTCATTGAATTTAGGCTAAAATGGAGTTAGGTAGTTTGTGGTTCAGGATGTGGTGTAAATTCAGCCATTGGCTTAACTTTGTTTTAAGCTTTATTTGGGCACAACTAGTCCTCGGTGTGTTTAAAATAGATTTACTACACTGTATGAACTTGGTGGGAGTTAGATGTCTCGGATGGCCCCCTTACTATAAAAAAAAAAACAACCTCTAAAATATGATGTGTGTTTAGTCAATTAAACAAATAATCTTACATACCGTACCTCTATGATATTGCTGCAGGTTTAGCCTGTACTGGTGTTCCTATTGAATATTGAGTTACTAGGTCAGTGGGAAAGGTATGACTGAAATATAGTTTAATAGTAAAAAAAATAATTCCCAAACCGCCTAAAATTAATCTGACTTTCTTGACACTGTGTTCTGAGCAGAGATTGAGACAGAGCTGAATTACTGCCCACTTTTACAGGTAGTCCTTGATTTACGGCCACAATTGAGCCCAATATTTCTGTTGCTAAGCAAAACAGTTGATGAGTGATTTTTGCCCCATTTTATGACCCTTCTTGCCACAGTTGTTAAGTGAATCACTGCAGTTTTTAACTTGGGTTGTTGGAAGTTGGCTGAGAAAGTTGCAAAATGGTGATCATGTGACTGGGATACTGCAGCTGTCCTAAATGTGCAAAAGTTGCCAAGCAACCAAATCTCATGTAATCATGAGAATGCTGCAGTGGTCATGAGTGTGAGGACTGATCATAAGTTACTTTTTTCAGTGCCTTCATAATTGAATGGTTGTGACGTGAGGACTATCTGTACTGACTAAAATGTTCAGGTAGAGAAACCAGGAGTATCTACTCCTTCTTTAGCCATGAAAACTGGCTGAGTGAGTTTGGTGTGCATACTCTATCAGCACAATCCACCTCACAGAGTTATTTGGGGGAACCAGAATGGATTTGATTTAAATCAAGTTGATTTAAATCACAAGTTAAATCATGATTTAAATCACTAGTAAAAAGGCTTGATTTAAATCAACTCGATTTAAATCATAATTTTTAAAGAGCAACTGTCATCTCTGCTACTCCTTTGACCCACTGTTGACTCACCGATAGTCCCAGTGTTGCAGAATATACAGCCTCATGCTACATAACTAAGCTCCATTTCATGCTGAATAAACTAAATTATTTATGTATCTTAAATAGAAAACTATCTTACAATAGATTTTTACCCCAAAAGTTACCCCAAATTAAAATAAATTCGATAAAAATCAAAAAAATCCGATTTAAATTAAAAAAAATCTGATTTTTTTAAAAAAAATCATTGATTTTTATCCATCCTGGGGGGAACAGAACATATTTGGGAAAATATCAGTATAATACAATAGGACTTGCCTAGATGTTTCAACACTGCACCCCAGAAAATAACTACCATGTGTATTGTTTTAATTATATGTGGCACAGGTGTCAAACTCGCCGCATCACGTTGCCATCACGTGACGTTTTGTGACATTTTCCCTCTTTGCAGACCTGGAGTGGGTGTGGCCTGCGCGTGACGCATCCAGCCTGCGGACCAGCCAGTTTGATACGCCTGGTGCATGGTCTCTCTTGTGGAAACATCTTAATATTTTAAATAAAGCCAATTTGTCATTGAAATGAAAGGAAACTACTTCAATGATCCATTCTAATAAATTGGTATTCTACAGCAGGGCAACTTTAAAATGCATTGACTTCAACTCCCAGAATTTGCAAGACAGCTATGCTGGCTGGGGAATTGTGGTTGCCAACTTTGGGAACCCCTGTTCTACAGACATAAACACTAGCATATTAGTACTGGCGATATCAAGATATATTGAAGAAGCAAAGTTGATTGACTAAAAACAGGCACTAGCACGCTTTTAAATTACCAAGAATGAAAGGAAAATTTAAAACCAATTTCAAGATTGAAATCTTTGTTAAATTTAATAAAAGCTTCTTCCTATTTTTTGTACGTTTTTAGAACCTTGTATTTGTCTATCAATTTATTTTCTATCTTTTGGTGGAATTTTTGACCTTACATTATTTTACTATTATAATAAGAGTGGCGGATGGCATTGTTTTCTATTCTCTATGGTCTCCAACATTTTGGATTCTCTCCTCTTGCTTTTTTTTTTAGTATAGACTCTTTTTATTCAGCTTGTTGAATGAGAGAGGTTGAAAATCAGCAGAAGAAAATTTCGGTACAGCAATAATGAGAACATATTTGATTTATAACTCTCTAGAACATTTAGAGCAAATGTTGGACTCTATTCCGCAGAACACAGCTGGCAATACAATGGCGTCCCTGGAAATTTCAAGTGGCCATTGAAAGTTAAGTTATGAACATCAGAAAAAATTAAATCAAGAGTAATTAGACAAGTATAATTTCCAGATATTTGGAGAAAAACAAAACAAAATAGAAATTTGAGAAAATAAATATATGGAACATTTTTTTTCTTATCAGACCTACCGGTAAATGTAAACTATTGTATTGGTTAATATAAAATGTATCTTTAGTTTATGATACATTGGCATATTTGTTGGATTTACAAGACTTTATTCATATTTAAAAAACCTTCAACAGATGACTTTCACATAAGAATATTTTGGCTTTATTTCAAAGAGCCTTGTTTAATGGGACTTACTCCTAAGTATACTGGGAATATGGTATTCTTGAGGATTCAGTCTTGAGGACTAGCAGATTCCAATTTGAGTTACAGGAAGAAGTAATCGGAATAACCACTTGTGCTACTACATCACGGATAGCAAGACCATGGCAACCCGATTCTATGAATTGAGGGAATTCTTAGGGCTAACACCATTATCAAGAAAAAAAAAATCAAATGCAGGTAGTCCTCAAGTTACAACTATTCATTTAGCAACAGTTTAAAGTTACAACAGCCTTGGAAAACGGGACTTACAATCCATCCTTGAAGTTATGACTGCTCTTTCAGACCCACGGTTGGGTGATTGCAATTTGGGCACTTGGTGACTGGCTCGCACTTCCTATTGCAGTGTCTTGCTATTATGATTTGCAACCTTTTCAGATGGATTCCAACAAGCTAAGATAATTGGGGAAGCCAGATTCACTTAGCAACTACATTAGTCACTTAACCATGTGATTCTCTTAATGACCATGGTAAAAATGATCAAAAAGTATATTTCATCCCCCTGTGTTATTTTTCTTTACAGATTATAAACTTCTTGGATTTTGAGAACCTGCTCTTTTGCTTATATCAGTCATATCATGTTTGTTAATGGATTGTAATTAATTGCTAGTATCATCTTTTCATCTTTTACAATTACAAGCTACATTACTTTTTATGATGTTCAACGTGAGCTTTTCTATTATTGTCTTCTCATCAACAGTGAATTTACTGTTGAATAAATACACTGTCCCTACTGGCACTCTGGTTACAATATCATTTGAAAGATATTTTATTTTATGTCTATATATGCATGCACGTGCAAACAGACACACACTTCTGGGTAACTAATTTAAGAAGAACAGAGTTGGAAGGTACCTTGGAGGTCTTCTAGTCCAATCCCCTGTTCATTTCAGACCAATGGTTTGTCCAATCTCTTCTTAAAAACCTCCAGTGCTGGAGCACCCAGAACTTCTGAAGGCAAGTCATTTCATGGATTGTTCTAATTGTCAGGAAATTTCTCCTTCGTTCTAGATTGTTTCTCTCCGTGATTAGTTTCCATCCATTGCTTCTTGTCCTGTAATTTTATTCCCAGATTCCTTGCTTGATTGTTGTGATTTGTGTATAATACTATTGCCTATGTGGTCTTCAACATCGCTGAAAAGTAATGAAAAATAATGCTGAATTTTTAATAAAACCCTTTCTTTTTACTTTTACTAGAATAAAGATGGCAGCTATTATCCAGGAGAGTCCTAGAGTTGGAATGTCATGTTCAAATTCTGATGCTGATGAAGAATTTTCTTATCTACCTGAGAAGCTAAAGGAAAAACTGCTTCCTTTTCAGAAGAAAGGAATTACATTTGCACTAGAAAGAAGTGGCAGGTGAAATTATCTTAAAAGATGTGTGGTGTTGAAGTTGTTTCTAAAATACAGCCTCTGGCCTATTATGTTGAATGGAATTTTTGTACAAAATGTTCACTAAAGTTTTGGATTTGAAATATTGAACACTATTAATGTCAAATTGTTGAAGCTGAATCTAAACTTAATTCTACTTTTTGAGTTTGCATTCCAAATCACTGGTCTGTAAATACTGGTCCTTGATCAAACTTGGCATGTATTTTATTTTTTATTTCATACTTTATACTGTTTTTTTAAAACTTTTTAAATTTTTTTTACAAATAACCAAGTTGGCGATTGTATCCAACAAACCTATTTTCCTCATAGCAACAACTCTAGGAGGTGGGTTGGGCTGATAGAGAATGACTGGCCCAAGGTCACCCAGCGGCTTTCATGGATAAGATGGGACTTGATCTCATGATCCCCCACTTTGTAGCCAGGACCCTTAACCACTAGATCAAACTGACTCTCTATATATTTGTCTTTATTTTATTGTAGATACTTAGAATACAATCGAGATTTTAAAAAAACTAAGAAAAAGAAAAGATGTTTGCAGATGGTATAAAACTGAATAAAAATGCAAAGTAATGTTAGATTAGTGTTGCTTTTTAAAGTAACTTCTGTCAGTTTAAAAAGTTCAATCTGCAATAATTAACAACAAATGCCAGTATAGTATGAATCATTGATCAAAGTGAAGAATTAACAAAGATTTCTGGGTAACAAAAATTAAATCCTTATTTCGTAAATTAAACAAAGTGTTAAGTATTAAACCAGTAAAAGAAACCCAATTTGGAGATGTAGCATATGGCTGTAGGTAGAACTATAACCTATGAATGGTTTCTAAGATTAATTAAATTATGTTTCACAATTGTTTTTTAAATACAAAGTTATTTTTATATTGATGCATACTCCAGTGTCTTAAGGTGATATTCTTCTATAGAAGTGCTTAGAAGTGATTTTCAGTAAAAAGCATAGTGTCCTGGCAGTTGTTAGCTGTTAGCACATTTATATGGAAATATAAGAATTAACAGAATAATAGCTGATCGGAAAGAAAATTAAATCTTTAAAATTTGTTCAATTCTGCCATAAATAATCTTTCAGAATTGTTGAGCATAATAATATTTCCACCAGGGAAAAAAATAATCTAAACTGATTATTGTATTTCCAGTAATTTTTAGAAAACTGATTGTCTATTGTAGCAGCCAGTATTAGAGTAATATTCCAATGGTAAAATATCTTGTAAGTCTGCTATTCAAACTAAATTTAATATTTGATATTTCCATTAATACAATGAGCCACGGTGGCGCAGTGGTTAGAGTGCAGTACTGCAGGCTACTTCTGTTGACTGCTGGTTGCCTGCAATTTGGCAGTTTGAATCTCATCAGGCTGAAGGTTGACTCAACCTTCCATCCTTCCAAGGTGGGTAAAACGAGGACCCAAATTGTTAGGGGCAATATGCTGACTCTGTAAACTGCTTAGAGAGAGTTGTAACAAAGTACTGTAAAGTGGTATATAAGTCTGAGTGCTATTGCTATTAATATTCCCATTGTTGCATATCATTCATCCTGTTTAAATATTATACCAGTTGTTCATACTCTTTAATTTGTTCAGTTTCTGAATTATATTCCACTGATAATTTGTCAGTAAAATTTATCCCCCAAAAGTTAGGAATTTGGTTTACAGGTTTTTCAAATTCAACTTTATCAAAAAGTATCTGACCATTCAACCCACAACAGCACAACTGACATAAGCTATGAAAAAGATAATATTTCCATACATCAAAAACATTTCAGAAACAACCAATAGACTCTTATCACCACATGGCATCACAATAGTACACAAACCAACGAGAAAACTACAAAATATCTTACGTTAAAAAAAAGAGACCCATTAGCCATCGAAAAAAAAACCAGGCATCAGGTACAACATCTAGAACAAACAGGCAGAAGTCTAGCAGAGCACATCCATGCACACTAATTAGTAGTCAGAAGACATGTAAATTCCATAATTTGACAATACATGGACAGACTTAGTCGTAGTTTCAACTGGGCAACTGTGATTATCCTAGACCAAGCTAAATGCAAAAACTAGGGAATTCCTAGAAGCTTGGTACTCATACAGATTAGCCATCAACAAGCACATAAACAACATTTACACATCATTTAAAAGAGACAATAAAAAAGCTAAAAAGGAAACACAGGCCAGAACACCACCTTCTCTGCAATCATCACTCTGCCAATGAAAACGGGGCTCGGGGGCTGTGCATGGCCCCCCGGTGCCCCATTTTCGGCCATGAGGGCCTCCTGCAGCCCTCTGTGAGAGAAAATGGGGCTGGGGGAGCTCCAGTTTTGCTGGCAGAGGGTTGCAGGAGGCCATCACGGCTGAAAATGTCCCGTATCACGTCCACCATGGCCACACCCACCGCCTGGCCCTCCGAGGTCAAACACAACCCTGATGCAGCCCTCAATAAAATTGAATTTGACACCCCTGCTCTAGACCATTGATTCATTTCTTTATAAATCAACAATGACCCTCCTCCCTCCAAATTCACCATTTAATTCAGCAAACTGACAGCTTAGCTAGCTGATAAAGCAAAATAACAATGTGGTGCCCGTGGTGCAATATGATCTTGGTTGTGATACATTTCGTTACCCAGCTAGTTAACAATCTCAGTGCTAGAAGGGAATGGGGTTTATATACTATATAAACATCTGTTTATAAACATCTATAACTATTTATATACTGCATATATACTAAACAGAGCTTACCATATCCTTTGTAATTGCTTTGATAGGCTATTGCTTGATTGTCTGAGTTCCCTGATTAGGGTATTGTTTACTCCTCGTTTGTCTGGTGTTAATCCTAGAGTTGATTCCTACTTATTTGGGTGATGATTGCAGAGAGGTTTTGCTGGCAGAGGACTGCAGGAGGCCGTCTTGGCCAAAAACGGGGCACGGAGGGGGGCATGCACAGCCCCCCTGAGCCCCGTTTTCACTGGCACAGGCACTGCGGGCCGGATCTTTGCTGTTTCCAGGCCGGCCCCATGGGCCAGATCTAAGCACCCCATGTGCCGGATCCGACCCGCGGGCCTTGAGTTTAATACCTCTGGTCTAGAGCCAGAATATGTTAAGGAATACTGTCTCTCTTATGCAACCGGTTAAGGTTTTTTTAATTAATCTTCAGAGACTCACCAAGTGCCTTCAATGAAGTGAGGCAAGGAAATATAAGGAATACTTTTTTGGGTTTTTTTTACTGCAAGGCCTAGTTTATGTAACACTTTCTTCAGGAAATCATACCTTTTGCTCATCCCAAAATATATTTTGATATAAGGCAAAGGTTTTCTTCTTCCTAGCATTTCTATAATTTTGTTCATTTGATTGTAACTGGATGCTGTAATTGGAACAAGGAATTTTATGAGACTGATATCTTTGCTATGAATTTTTAATTATGTTTTCTTGTTTTTTATTTTCTGAACTTTTTAATGCCCTTTGAGATGTTTAATATTTTAAGAAACTTTGTCAGTCCTCCAGAAGATTTTGGTTATTAGATGGATTGCAAGTATTACCAATAGTAAAAATAGAAAAGTACCCCGTATTGCTGTCAGACTGATAGTTCTCATTAGCACCAAATTCATTTTGAACATTCTATATTTGTGTCATTTGAGGCTCTATTTTTGGCAAGGTACTGTTGCAACGCAAGTCATTTTGTTTCAGAATTAGGACTGCATCGTGTGATTGGTGACATATAAATGAAATGGTTGCTTTAACATTTTAAAATGTACCAGGTTCACATTCTTTAAATAACTCCAGTATGAGAAAGATGTTAATGCTAAAGTGCTGCCTTGTATGTGGGATGCAAATTATATGCTGGAGTGTTATATAAAACTGATTCACATGAGTGGGCGAAAATCCTAGGAAAATCTGGAGCTCCAAATTGAAGGGAAACAGAACTCTTCCTCTGTTACAGAATGTTCTGTAGTTAGAATGTGTAAGCACTGTTAATTAACAGGTGAAGGGGATCTATTGATATTAAATCAAATTTGCTTTTGCTTTATTTTTCTTTCCATTGTGTTTACATTTAATGTCTCTCTTAAGCTGTCCTCAGTTGTTGGGACCTCATATCAGAAAGCATGGGAAGCTGGGATATAAATGCTTTCAATTAATTATGCTGAACAAAAGAAAATTCCATTTTTAAAAACGACATCTTATAATTCATGGGCATTTTTGGTCCATCGTTTTATGTATGCTTCTCTAAAGGCTAGATCACCCATTTCTTAGGATAAGAGCATGTCCCCTCTTAATTTGTGAAAACTGTATTGTGAATCACAGTTGATGGCAGTTCAGCTTTCATGAAACACAAGTCCTGAATAATCCTTTTCACATGCATGTGGTTTGTGCAACATAATTTCTTATTTTGCAAAACAGCAGCTGTGTGTTTTCTTGTCCTACATTGCAAGTTGGCTTTCATAAGCTTGGGGACTATGTATTTGCTTTAATTATCCTTTCCAAATAAACTATTAAAAGTGAATGTGAGTAGTCCAGAAGCTAGAATAATGGGCTGGAATTTGAGAAATGTATTTTCACATCTGTGTCTCCTTAATTGAGCAGAGTTCCAGCAAATGAGTATCTCCGTTTATTTTTAATGATTTGGTAGAAATAAATATGATAGATTACCAAAGATGGCTCTTTTTTTCAGTTTACAGAGAAACTAGGCTTTGTATATTCAACAAAAAACATGAGAATCCTTTGGTCGTTTAGTGTCTTTAGACATGTTATGTCCTTAATGTAAAACTTAATGTTTTAGACTGAAGGCTAAAACCAGGGTGGATAAAAATCAATGATTTTTTTAAAAAAAATAATAAAAAAAATTGGATTTTTTTGATTTAAATCAGATTTTTTTTTATTTAAATAGGATTTTTTTATTTAAATCAGATTTTTATTGATTTTTATTGAATTTATTTTAATAAAAAACTTTTGGGGTAAAAATCTATCGTAAGATAGTTTTCTATTTAAGATACATAAATAATTTAGTTTATTCAGCATGAAATGGAGCTTAGTTATCTAGCATGAGGCTAGATAACTGTATATTCTGCAACACTGGGACTATCGGTGAGTCAACAGTGGGTCAAAGGCGTAGCAGAGATGACAGTTGCTCTTTAAAAATTATGATTTAAATCGAGTTGATTTAAATCAAGTCTTTTTACTAGTGATTTAAATCATGATTTAAATCGACTCGATTTAAATCAAATCCACCCTGGCTAAAACATATGAAGAATAGTTGCAGGAATTGTCTAGTTTAACAAAAAGAAAGACTAGGAGTGACATGATAGCGGTGTTCCAATATTTCAGGGGCTGCCACAAAGAAGAGGGGGTCAACCTATTCTCCAAAACACCTGAAGGCAGGACAAGAAGCAATGGATGGAAACTAATAAGGGGGAGAACCAACCTAGAACTTAGAAGAAAGTTCCTGATAGAACAATTAATCAGTGGAACAACTTGCTTCCAGAAATTGTGGGTGCTCCAACACTGGAGATTTTTAAAAAGAGAATGGACAACCATTTATCTGAAATAATATAGGGTTTCCTGCTTGAACAGGAGGTTGGACTGGAAGACCTTTAAGGTACCTTCCAACTGTTATTCTGTTGTGCTCTTCTGTTAAATAGCTTCCCATATCCCTCCAAAAATAAATCTGCAATTACATTACTTATGTTCCCTGCCCTACTTTTAGGAAATCCTATTGCAAGGGTTAGATTGACTGATAAATAGTCCAAGATCATGCCATGATAAATGGTCCAACATCATGCCATGGATTTTATGAATGAATGAATGGAACCTTGGAACCATTGGAATACAAGGGAACCTTCAAATTTGTCATGTGAACAGGGAAAACAGGAAGCTGCTTTAACCATTTGAAAGAGGTGGTTTGTGTGCACTTCTTTCCATTCTGAAGAACCTTTTTGAAATATTTGCGTAGCCCTAACAACTGCTTTCCATGCTATTAATTGGATTTCTAAAAAAACAAGAATCATTGTACATTTAAGCTAGATTGAGGTTGATGTATTTTTAAGTTTGTTGGTAGAATCAACTTGAAGTAAAATTGGTATCATTTTTAGATTTTTAAAAATTTATTTATATTTTAGTAGCTGGGCAGTATAAATCATAAAACAAAACAAAAAAAACAGTACAAAATAATCTGTTAATACAATATGGCTGTATTAACACACTTTTAACCCACTCAGTGGGGGAGGGGAAGAGCAGGCCCAAGCACTCAACCAAATCTTCACAACCTTGCAAAAGGTCAACAGGCTTGGGGATAATCCTGATATCTAAAGAAAGAATATTCCAGAAGGCAGGAACTACAGCAGAGAAGATGCATCTCCTGGTTCTTGCTAGCTGACATTCCTTCACTGATGGGACCCGCAATATGCCTAACCACAAAGTGGACAGATAGAAACAACTACAGGGAGACGGTTCCTCAGTTAACCCAGCACCTAAACCAGTGATGGCTAACCTTTTTGCCATCGTGTGCCAGGGGGAGGGGGGTCGCACGCACGCATTCCCACCTCCATAATTCTATGTGCCCTGCCCCCTGTACATGTGTGCATGACCCTCCCCCACACTTCCCCCTGCTCCTGGCACGGAATGGCCCGGTAGGCCCGTTTTTATCTCTCCCCAGGCTCCAGAGCCTTTCTAGAAGCTTGGGGAGGTGAAAACGGCCTCCCCCCGGAGGCCCCCCGGAGGCCAGAAATGGCCCGTTTGCCAACTTCCAGTCCCACCTGTTTCCCTACTTCCTGTGGGCCCAGAAGGCCCAAAAATCAACTGGCCGGTGCATGCATGTGGGCTCCTGTGCCCACCGATATCGCTATGTGTGCCACCTATGGCACGCGTGCCATAGGTTCGCCATCACGGACCTAAGCCATAGAGGGCGTTAAAGATGACGACTGGCATATTGAATTGCACTCAGAAACACACTGGCAACTAATGCAGCTCACAAAGCAGTGGTGTTAGATGTGAAGAATACCTGACACCCTTTACTACACAGGCAGCCGAATTTGCACCATTTGAACCCCTGAATGTTCTTCAAGGGAAGCCCCATGTAGAGGGTATTGCGGTACAGATAAATGCTCACAAAGACATGCATGACTGAACAAAACCTACCGATCTGGGAATGGGTGTAACTGGCACACCCAAGGTGTGTAAAGGGTCCTCCTGTCCATGGCTGCCACTTCCTTGTTTCAGGAGCCATAAGTCCAAGAAAACTCTCTGACTGTGGCAATAACACCCTATCCAAGATTTATTGTGGAAAAACCGTATCATCAGGAGGCTCAAATACCCAAAGCCATTCTGTTTTTAAATTGTTTGGTTGCAAGCAAACTATTCATCTTTTGTTTTCAGTCTTTTCATCCAGGAGGGTAGACATATTAACATTCTAATATATTCTAGTATGCTGAATATTAATTAATGTTCTCTTTTGGCACATTTGTTTGTTCTAACTGAGTTTATAGCTTGAAATGAAATGCTTCAAGTCTGAAATTAGAGTTCTTGATATAGTTGTCACATAGTTGGGACAGATGGTATGCAAATTATCTATTCTCAATTGGGTAACTATCAGTTAAAAGGAAATGACTAATTGAACTTCAAAGACAAGATGTCCTGCTCATAGCAGTCAAAACATATGACAGAATTTATTTTTGAATCTCCATAAAAAAAGAAAAATCCGAAGATCTGTTTTTTGTTTTGTTTTTGTTTTTTGCTTTAGTACCATGTAACCTTTCTGATGGTGTAGGTAGTTTGCTTTTATTTCATTAATAAAGGAGACACTGACCAAAATCTTTAATAAAGCTTCAGATGATAGATTATATTGTTAACAAAGATAAGGAATTTAAAATAAGGAGGCACAGCCTCTATAAAAACATGTTATATAATTTTAAAAATCAGCTATCTGCTATTAATATACAACAGTAATGTAAACCTTGCTCTAGTAAATAGCTAGGTTCTTTTCTTACACTTTAATATTTCCTTCCTGCTATATATCTTATATCTTCTTTACCATCTGAAGGTTCTTCAATGTCTACCCCTGGTATTTGAACCAACCACAGACCTAGAAATTATAAAAATTCCTTATAAAAATTCTATTTCACTTACATGTGTCTTTGTCCCTGTTCCAGACATATGCTAGGATGCCTGCCCAAGTAATATACATCTGTATTAAAGCCTGCAAGTTTGCCCATTTTCCCTTTGGCCCAGGGGTGAAATCCAGCAGGTTCTGACAGGTTCTAGAGAACCGGTAGCAGAAATTTTGAACAGTTCAGAGAACCGGTAGCGGAAATTTTGAGTAGTTCGGAGAACTGGCAAATACCACCTCTGGCTGGCCCCAGAGTGGGGTGGGAATGGAGATTTTGTAGTATCCTTCCCCCAGGAGTGGGGTGGGAATGGGGATTTTGCAGTATCCTTCCCCTGGAGTGGGGTGGGAATGGAGATTTTACAGTATCCTTCCCCTGCCACGCCCACCAAGCCACACCACACCCACCAAGTCACGCCCACAGAGCTGGTAGTAAAAAAATTTGGATTTCACCATTGCTTTGGCCCCTGACTTTCGTTATCCTTGACTAGTTGCAAATAGGAGCTCCCAGTTTTCTTCTTTAACTTGCCTCCCATCCCTCCCTTCGCTTTCATTCTCAGCCGTACCACTTGCCTTTTCCATTCCACCAAGTTCCATTTCATCATCGTGTTTTTATTTGAGGACTCTGCCATTTTAAAATTGCATTCCTTCAACAACAACAAAAGGGTTTTCCTTCTGATTAAATACAATATTTCAATTATTTAAAAAACCCTGTTGATTGTTGCTTAGCGTAGATCTGGTTTGATCTTCGTATGTGAAAAGCTGTTCCACCAAAACATTCTGTAATTTCACAATTATTTAATTACATAAATTAAATTTATCTGATAAGGCGACTGAAAATGAGTTACTTACTGAGTCACATGCTCCTTAGATGTTTCTTTTATACAGGAAAAAACATATTCTGCCAATAACTGCTAGGTACCCTGGCTGTTCCGACATTATCTATCTTCAGTGGCTGCTTAAGGATGAACAGTCCATAACTACAGCGCAAATGGCCAGATTCTGCGCAGCAGCACTGGGGATTCATCGCAAACACGTGTCTTCTCCACCATAGTGATGTTATATAACAATTCTGGCAAACACTTTGCACTGCTTAGTCCTTTCCCTTTTAGCGTTGAACCTACAATGGGCACACGATTTAGGGATTGCAACTATCTCATAGTCAGACCATGTATAATTGACAGACTGGATTTTATTATAGATTTTAGTTAGTTATTATTTTATACTAGAATGTTTAATTGTATATATACTGAGTGCTTTTATTTGTTCTGGTCTCTGGTCTAAGACTGTAATAATAAATTGATTGAATTACTTAGTTAAAATAGATTTAATCCAACATTTCTCATGGTAACATGCATAATCCCTTCAGCGTTATCATCTCAAGAACTCGGAGTGAATAGATTCAAGCTTACACAGAATACTCATTAAAATGCAGATTTAAAGCTTGGCCATCACAGCTCCATATATCAAAAATATGCTAGATGATACAGAAATCTGAATTAAGTTTTGAAAGGTGATCAAGCAGGAGATGTCAATGGAAATCAGTATGTCATGAGGAAATACCAGGGGTGAAATTCAGCATGTTCTGACAGGTTCTGGAGAACCGGTAGTGGAAATTTTGAGTAGTTTGGAGAACCGGCAGATAACATCTCTGGCTGGCCCCAGAGTGGGGTGGGAATGGGGATTTTGCAGTATCCTTTCCCTGGAGTGGGGTGGGAATGGGGATTTTGCAGTATCCTTCCCCTGCCACACCCACCAAGCCATGCCCACCAAGCCACACCACGCCCACCAAGCCATGTTCACAGAACCGGTAGTAAAAAAAATTTGGATTTCACTATTGGGAAATACTCTTCATTTTCAAATAAAAGTTGTCTTGTAGCTTAGTTAAAGAATGACTTTGGATTTGAAGAGGCACAAATCTAAAGCCAATTTAGAGAAAAAGATTGCTTATATCAGGCTTTAAGTCTTGGGGAAATTGTTTATTAAGCCATGTTAGAAATTGCTTCCTGATAATTAATTTGCAATTGAAATAATGCTTTGTTTTGGTTTTATCCTAATTTGTTTTATTTTTCTCTTAGGTGTATGATTGCAGATGAGGTAAGTGACTCCTCTCTCCCTCCCTCCCTCCCTCCCTCTCTCTTTCTGTCTTAAACACTTGTTTCATAATTGTTTCAAACACATGATAGTTCAGCATAGTTTTCTTAACATTTATAATATATATATGTGTGTCAGGAATTTTTGTGGCTCTGGTATCAGATTTCCTTGTTGGATCGGGGCTTTACTCTCATTCTCTAATTTTCAGCAGGAATGCTAGGAAGCAAAGAGAAGCAGATTTCTCTTTTTTTCCTGAAATTATTTTGAATAGGGCTGCTGGATAGGGAGCCTCATCCCTTTCCTTCTGATGATCCTTTCCAAGCTAAATGGAGTCCCATTAATATGTGAACTGTTTACTGTAATAGCCAAGAAAAAATAGACGGTATTTTATGGGCTGTTTTTTTAAATTAAAAAAAAAGAAAGTCTAGAAATTGCCTATATGTGATCTAGATTGATAAATGTGTTTTTTCTTCCAAAGAAAGATGCACATACTTTTAAAAGTTGCAATAATAAAAATACATCTTTAATATCAGTGTTGAAATTGTAGGACAATGTAACTGGAAGAATACGAGTTTTCTTGAAAGGTAAATCTTGTTAAATGCAGAATAATTAGATTTTTTTTCTTTTCTTTTTGCTGATGGTCATTTTTATTATATTAGGAAAGTGTAGTAGAATGTTTTGAATGAAGTGGTATATAGTCATTAAACCATTCTCATTGTAAATTTTGGTGCCCCGCAACCTATTTTTTATCCTCCAGTATTATTATTATTATTATTATTATTATTATTATTATTATTATTATTTGTTCACAACAATGTGAAGTCACAACTGCCAGTTCTTTAGCTGGTGTTAGCCTTCATAGGTGTTGGCATTATTCCCAACTACTTGAGATGTTTTACTATATCAGGTTAGTATATGTGCAGATCTAAGCAGTATGGCTTTTTGCAGTTGACTGATGAAAATTTTGTCAATGTGCATATTTTCTAAGTACCATCCAAGATTTTTTGGTATGGTATCCATTCATATTAGTATTATATACACCAAAATGTGAAATCGTAGTTCCACAAGATGACAGCATATAATGAAGGAGAAGTGGTCCATTCTAGTGGAAAATACTGGACATCCTTCCGGGGCGGATAAAACGAGGACCCAGATTGTTGGGGTCAATATGCTGACTCTGTAAACCGCTTAGAGAGGGCTGTAAAGCACCGTGAAACGGTATACAAGTCTAAGTGCTATTGTTAACCAAATCCCTCCAGTTGTTAGGCAAGGATTCACCGCAATTCAAACCATTCCTACCTTGGTTCCTGCCAACCCTGTGCCTCAATAAGGGTCTACCTCCATTTCACAAACACACTGACTTTTGCACATCAACACTCCTTGGCACCAAAGCTGGGGTTGAACTAGAGACCCGGGCCTTCAACAGTCTCAGCTAGCCGCCACCATATAAGGTCTCTACTTCAATACCGCCATTAAGGAGTGCCTCCTCAAGCACACAGCCTTGTCCACCCTGTGCTCTGCAGGCCCTGCTGTCCCAATTGACTTTTGCCATCTTCCTCCTGCTGCTTGCAAGGCGTGCCCTACCTGGCTCCATGTGAGGCAACTGTTAGCCTCACCAGGCCTTCTTCCTGAGGCGGCTCATTCCTTCTCCAAATAGCGTGCACTGTTCTCACAAGTCTTCAGAAAGCTTCTGAGGCCTTCCGAAGCATCACGAGATCAGCTCATACTATTTGGAGAACAGGGCAAGTGGCCTTGGCAAAAAGGCCTGGCATGGCCAGCATAGGGCCAGGTGTGGAGAGCGCCTCATCAGCACTGGAAGGAAGATGGGGAAGGGCATTGGTAGCTGGCGCTTGGCACTGTTGCAGTGGAGTGGCTGTCCGTGGTGTGGGGCTTAAGTGCCACTCTTCAGCAGCAGCGCTTGGCTGAAATAAAGGCTGGGGGGGAGGGTGCGGCAGTTGGCTGAAGGCCTCAGTACTTCAGCTCTAACATTGCTGCCCCCACTGTGGAGAATCATTGTTATTGTTGTTTAATCACTAAGTCATGTCCAATACTTTGTGACCTCATGACCATAGCACGCCAGGCCCCCTTCCATCCCCCACTGTCTCCCAGAGTTTGCCCAAATTCATGCTCATTGCATTCATGACACTATCTAACCATCTCATCCTCTGTTATCCACTTCTCCTTTTGCCTTCAATGTTTCCAAACATCAGGGCCCTTTCCCATGAGTCCTCTCTTCTCATTAGGTGGCCAAAGTATTTGCGCTTCAGCTATAGTATCTCTCCTTCCAAAGAACAGTCAGGGTTGATTTACTTCAGGATTGTCTTTTCCAGCACCACAAAAGTCATTTGCAGGGTGGCAAAATCGGCAGAGATGGGGGAGAAAGGCAAGTGGGGAAGCCCCTGCAATTGTAAGTGTAGGCAGGCTGCCAAGTGCCCAAATTTTTGATCATGTAGCTGCTGGGGCATCATAATGGATGTAACTTCGGAGATCAGTATAAGTACTATTTGTTCACCGTAACTTTGAACAGTCACTGGATGAGTGGTTATTAAGTGAGGACTACCTGTATAGTAATGAGAGCAAAGATTCGTCCCTTTATCAGACAGAGATGCTGTGGAAGGACAGACTGCATGAGGAGATTATAAACTGCCTTCCTTTCCTCCTCCTTGGCCCTCCCTCATTGTCAGGATGATTCAGTTGCCTCAAACAACAGGTAGAGAAGATGGTTGCCTGGGAAGTCTGCAGCCACAGGTCTTGTGAAGAATAGGCTGAATCAAGAAACCTCAACACCCAGGAATAAAAGTAACAAGTAAAAACTAAGGGTAGATGGGGAGAAATCTTTTTTCCCCCCCTTTCCCCAGACCTAAAGTGTAGGGAAAGTTATTCTAGATGTGTCCCTCAGCTTGAGGCAAGCTGTGGAAGAGGAGAAGAGCCAGGAAGCCCAGCCAGGAACACACAGCAGGAGAAGCAAAGACAAAAGTCAAGACTTTGACAGAACAGAAATAGAAAACAGACGCCAGAATCAGATAGACAGATTGAACTATGTGGAAAAGATTATAGTGATATAGAGAGTAACCATAGAGATATATACAGAGTTGTTCTATGATTGAACCACATTTTTTAATTAACACATGGAAGAAAGACTGCTTAAATAAGATTGCTCTCCCTATTTACTTTTGTGAGCAGCGTCTCTTAAATTTGTGAGCTGAAAAATAACTTCTTGCCTTAATCCCAATTAATCCAGTTAACCCCAGTTAAATAATTATTTCCTGGTTTTACTTTAATTTGGCACCCCATATCTGCCAGATCATGGTTGTCCAAACTTTTGGCTTGCCTTGGTCACATTGAGTGAAGAGGAATTATCTTGGACCGCATATAAAATATACATAAATAACAAACTTCCTTTATTTTTAATTTTTTTTTATTATCTTGTGGAGCTGCATTACTAGCTGTCCAGGGCCACAGGTTGGACATGTCTTAACGATGAAACTAGTCCTTACCAACATGTAATTTTCCTGTATTAATACCTATACGAAACAAACCTGGGAGCAGGGTGGGAAGGAGAGAGGTTGAAGGGCTATAAAAACTTGCCCAATGAAAGCAATCCCTTTATGAAAACGCCATGACATTTTCTCCTCACGGGTGTTTTGGCTCACCATGACCTATCAAGGGGGGAATCTCTCCAACACTGTAAGAACTGTATTTGAATTTTCTTAATCTATCAATGCCTTAATCAATTTTGATTGATTATAGTGAACTATGCAGTTTTACTGGAAGATACAGTTCAGTATCACCTGCAAATGCTAAAGCCAGAAATAAGTTCTTAAGATAAAAGATATATAGAGGGCAGCAATAAACATACAGAGATGGTTCTCTTTTAATGATGATTTGTCAACGACTGTTGAAAGTTGCGATTGCACTGAAATAAGCATCACCAATGCTCTTACGACTGTCATCCCCATGGTTACATTTCCCTTATGACTATCATCCCCATGGTTACATTGTGATTTGGTTGCTTGGCAACTACTGAACATTTACGATAGTCACAGTGATCTGCACAATGATTGCCATTGTGACCTTTGCAACCTGCTTCTAACAAGCAAAGTCAATTGGAATGCTGGCAGCAGGTGGCAAATCACAATTCTGTGATGTCTCGCTTAATGACCACGGGTGAGTCTCTTAACATGCGCAACTAAGACTGCTGTTGCAGGGAGGTCATGTAATGTTTTGCTTAGCAATGGAATTGTGGATCCCAATTAGAGTCGCTAAGTGAGGACTACCTGTGTATTAGAGATATAGAATAGGAAGGTATGAAAATAGGGTAAAACTGGATTTTAAAGAATATAGTCTAGATAATATCTTTTAGAAAATAATTAAAATAAAATATAATTTTAGTTATAAGATACTGGTTTCTGATATAGTTGAAGGCACTTATTCTTTCCTCTTTTTTGTAAATTCTCCTTGTTTTGTAAAATAAAAGTCTTCCCCAGCCATTAAAGGGAGATAACAAGAAAACCAAGTTTCCTGTGCTCTGTGTCTTTATTGAATCTGGGCCAATCTGGTTATTTTTAGTTCGAAAAACAACCTGCGACAGATGCCTTAAACTCAAGATAAAATTCTGAAATCCTTTCCTTACTTTACTACTAATAATAGTGGTGCCTGGCCAAGAGTATTTTGGAATGTAGTTACTATAACAAATTTAATAAACAAACTTATTTATTTATTTATTAAATTTATATCCCGCCCTTCTCCCCGAAGGGACTCAGGGTGGTGAGCAGCCGAGAATTAAAATAACATGATATAAAAGTTAAGATAACTAAAAATAAATTAAATTAAACGGCCTCCCAGTTTAAAACCCCTAGCTATACAATTAAAAAACTAACCCATAAAACCTATTCAGGCCAGGCCAGCTTGCTGAAATAAAAACGTCTTTAGGGCCTTACGGAAAGTGCGGAGATCCGGAATCAGCCGTATTCCGGGAGGTAGCTCGTTCCAGAGGGCGGGTGCTCCCACAGAGAAGGCTCTCCCCCTGGGGGCCGCCAGCCGACATTGCTTGACTGACGGCACCCTGAGGAGGCCCTCTCTGTGAGAGCGTATTGGCCGGTGGGAGGTTATCGGTAGCAGAAGGCGGTCTCGTAAATACCCTGGCCCTAAGCCATGGAGCGCTTTAAAGGTGAGAACCAACACCTTGAAGCACACCCGGAAGACCACCGGGAGCCAGTGCAGCTCACGCAGGAGAGGTGTTATATGGGAGCGCCATGTCGCTCCCGTAATCACCCGCGCGGCCGCATTCTGGACCAGTTGGAGCCTCCAGGTGCTTCTCAAGGGGAGCCCCATGTAGAGAGCGTTGCCATAGTCCAGGCGAGAAGTGACGAGAGCATGAGTGACCGTGCATAAGGAATCCCGACTCAGAAAGGGGCGCAACTGGCATATCAGGCGAACCTGATAAAAAGCCCCCCTGGCCACAGCTGTCATGTGCTCTTCTAAAGACAGCCATGTGTCCAGGAGGACGCCCAAGTTGCGAGCCCCCTCTGTGGGGGTCAGTGACTCGCCCCCAATAGCCAGCGATGGCACCAGCTGGCTATATCGGGATGCCGGCATCCACAGCCACTCGGTCTTGGAAGGGTTGAGTCGAAGCCTGTTCCTCCCCATCCAGACCCGCACGGCCTCCAGACACTGGGACATCACTTCAAGGGCATCGTTGGGGTAGTTTGGGGTGGAGATGTACAGCTGAGTGTCATCAGCGTACCGATGGCATCGCACCCCAAATCCACGGATGATCTCATCCAGCGGCTTCACATAAATGTTGAACAGAAGTGGTGAGAGGACCGACCCTTGTGGCACCCCACAAACAAGGCGCCTCGAGGTCAACCTCTGCCCCCCTGCCAACACAGACTGCAACCGGTCGGAGAGATAGGAGGAGAACCACCGCAACACGGTGCCTCCCACCCCCAATCCCTCCAGCCGGTGCAGCATGATACCATGGTCGATGGTATCAAAAGCCGCTGAGAGATCTAATAGGACCAGAACAGAGGAGCAACCCCTGTCCCGAGCCCTCCACAGATCATCAACCAACGCGACCAGTGCCGTTTCCGTGCTGTACCCAGGCCTGAAGCCGGACTGGCACGGGTCTAGATAGACGGTTTCATCCAGGTACTGCGGGAGCTGTTGCGCAACCACACTCTCAACAACCTTCGCAATAAAGCGAAGGTTGGAGACAGGACGGTAGTTAGCCATAACAGCCAGGTCCAGAGAAGGCTTCTTAAGGAGGGGCCTCACCACCGCCTCTTTCAAGGCAGGCGGCAGGAAGCCCTCCCCCAAAGAAGCATTTATAATCCTCTGGAGCCAGCTTCGCGTAACCTCCCGGGTAGCCAGTACCAGGCAGGAGGGACACGGGTCCAGTAAACATATGGTTGCGTTTAACCTCCCCAGAATCCTGTCCACGTCCTCAGGAGTCACAGGATCGAACTCATCCCAGATAACATTCTCAAGACCCGCCTCAGCCACCCCGCCAGAATCTACCCAGTCAGAGTCCAGGCCTTCCCGAATCTGAGTGATTTTATCGTGCAGATACTGTGCAAAATCCTCAGCCTGCCCTTGCAAGGGGTCCTCCCGCCTCCCTGCTGTAGGAGGGAGCGGGTCACTCTAAACAAGGCGGCTGGGCGGTTATCTGCCGATGCAATAAGAGCGGAAAAGTAATCACACTTGGCTGCTTTTATTGCCACTAAATAGGTCTTAATATGAGACCTAATTAGTGTTCAATCGGATTCGGAACGACTGGCCCTCCAACCACTCTGTAGGCGTCTTTTCCGGCGCTTCATCTCCCTCAGCTCCTTGGTGAACCAAGGAGCTGGGCAGGTGCGGCACCGGGTCAGAGGCCGCAAAGGCACGACACGATCCAAAGCCCCGGCGGCCGTCCTGTCCCAGGCGGCCACCAGATCTTCAGTCGTGTCGTGAGCCAAAGCCTCAGGAAATGGCCCAAGCTCCCTCTGGAATCTCTCCGGATCCATCAGGCGCCTGGGGCGGAACCACCTAATCAGTTCCACCTCCCTGCGATGGGGTGCAGTGGTCAGAAAGTCCAGCCTCAGGAGAGAATGGTCAGCCCATGACAGGGGCTCAATAGCTATATCCCCTATATCCTGGCCATTCAACCACTGACCAGAGACAAAAACCAAGTCCAGAGTGTGTCCTCCTGTGTGAGTAGGGCCATGAATTAGTTGTGTCAGGTCCAAGGCCGTCATGGAAGCCATGAACTCCTGGGCCACCTCAGACGCCTCACCAGCCGACGGCAGGTTGAAGTCCCCCATGACCACCAGTCTGGGGGTATCAATCGCCACTCCGGCAATAACGTTGAGAAGCTCAGGCAGGGCCGCTGTCACGTGGCAGGGAGCCAGGTACGTGATCAGCAGGCCCACCTGCATCCGATGGCCCCACTTCTCCAGGAGAGACTCACATCCGGCTATCTGTGGTACAGAGGTCTCCCTCGGATCAAGACCTTCCTTAATGACAACCGCCACCCCCACCCCCACGCCTGCCCTGGACCCTTGGCTGATGAAATGCTCGGAAACCTGGTGGGCACATTTCTACGAGGGGGACCCCCCTCTTGGCCCAACCAGGTCCCTGTAATACCCACCAGGTCCGCTCCCCCCTCCTGAATTAACTCGCAGATGAGGGGGGCCTTATTAACCACGGACCTGGCGTTGCACAGCATCAGCCTAAGGCCTGAGCTCTGAAGCTCTGGACAACCCGGGGAACGAAAGGAGCCTTGGGGGCCAAGGCATGCCACTGCTTGAAGACAGCGGGTGCGTGCCCCCCTAACACGATATGGCCCCCTGCTCCCGCCGTATCTGCCCCTCCCAACCATGGTCCTGATGGAATTGCCCTCTTCCATACTTGCACTAAGCCCCTCCACACCCGGCTCACAAAAGTAATCCCATAATTTGGGTACAGGCAGTTCTTGAGACTCCTAGGGTGGTCCATGTTATACTGTTATTCTGCAAACTGTATTAACCGCCGGTTTGGTTCTGGATGCAGTTCAAGATGTTGGTTATTAGCTTTAATGCCCATCATGGCATGGGTCCAGTTATCTGAAGAACTGTCTCGCTCCAGTGGAATTGGCCCATCCCACCCTTGCCGGCAGACAAGGCATGCTGCAGACCCTGTCAGTCAAGGAAGTTCGGCTGATGGAGTCCAGGAGAAGAACCTTTTCTGTTGTGGCTCCTGTCCTTTGGAACATCATACCCCCAGTGTGAGATCTGCACCCACCCTTATGACTTTCCATAAGGGCCTGAAGACCTGGCTCTGCCAGTTGGCCTGGGACCCCAAAGAAAGTGCACCACTCCGAAGCTGGTTGTTGGGTTAGGAAAGACTATACCCCTCCCTGTATACTTTGTGTTTCCCCCTTCCTATCTTTTAACAGTATTTATTACTGTTGTTATATTTTGCTTTATTATTTTAGTTATAATGTTTGTAAGCCACCCAGTGTCTTCTCTGGACAAGATGGGCAGCACATAAATTAAATACAGGTAAATAAATAATTTGGAGAAGAATAGGCATGCTGCTGTCTTAACAATTTTGATGCCTCCAGTTGAATGCACACTTATTTTGTTGATTTTAGTAACTACACGCATATTGTGTCAGGAATGGTCCATTTCACTGGAGAAATATTCATGAATATATTCATTATCACTCAATTACCACATTTACAATTACACTGATTTAGTTTTAGAGAAATAGTGTGAATGAAGATGACAAAAGAACTCTATTTATAACTGAATATATATATGTAATCTCTTAATTGCACACTAACATCTATCTTCTTTCTTTCTTTCTTTCTTTCTTTCTTTCTTTCTTTCTTTCTTTCTTTCTTTCTTTCTTTCTTTTTTGCTGCCTGTCTCGTATCCAATGACTTATATCCAGTTAAACAGTCATAGAAATGCAGGAGAGTCTTCTGAGTGATTGGCAACTGGTTGAACAACAATAAACAAAGGGTAGAAATAAATGGATAATTTTCACAATGAAGGGAGATAAGAAGTGCAGCCCTTCAAGAATCTGATTTAGGTTCATTGTTATTTTACTAGTTTGTAAACAATTTAAAATTAGGCATATCAAGTGAAGATGTCAAATTTGCAGATGACACAAAATTCATTTCAGATGGTGAAAACATAATTGTACAGTGTAAAGCTCCAAAGGAGTGTCCCAAGCTTAATGACTAGAGTGCTAAGGGACAAATTTAATTTTTGTTATTCATGCATACAAGTAGAAAATGTGATTACTTCACCGTTATTATATACTGATAGATTGGTCAGCTACTGTTGCACATGTAACAACCCTAGTATATCTGTATCTAGTTATATCTTTAGATGAAGACCTATCACAAATACTGTATTTTTCTCCTTTCAATTGATTGCATTTTAGATGGGTTTGGGGAAGACTATTCAAGCAATAGCTGTATCATACCACTATAAAAATGAATGGCCTCTGTTAATAGTGGTGCCCTCATCCCTGAGATATCCTTGGGTTGATGAAATGGAAAAATGGATTCCAGATCTCTGTCCAGAGGATATCATCGTCGTACAAAATAAAACTGACATTTGGTGAGTGATATATTAGCAATGGCATTATTTTTGAAATGGGTACCAGATGGTTTAATCTCCTTTCTTGTTAGACAGGACAGGGTACGTACAATCTCAGCTCTTACAGCAGAAAATGGAAAAACTGACATTTGTTTTGAAGAATTGGAATTAATAAACTGCTTTCCAATGCTGGAGCGCTAATACAAAAACGACATAATAAGTTGGAAGACAGAATAAGAGCTGTGTTATTTTTCCCCCTTGTTTTTTGAGGCTCTGATTAGGGTTATATCACACAGTTTGCTAATCTGAATATTTTGTCTTGAGTTTTTAAAAGAAATGGGCCAAACAGATAGACTATAGCTTGAACTGTTGATCTAAAAAAAGCAAGTGGAAAGCATTCCTTGTCAGTAGTGATAGTTATTAGGTGAGAGGAGGAAGACGGGAAGCTCTTGTTTGTGTGATTGGCATTAATTATATCTTGCAATTAAAAAAAAAACCCTTTTCAATACTTGCTTTTATTCCTTACTATGTTGATTTTCAAAGACTTAAAAGGACTGGGCAGCACTTTCTGTTTAAGAATGCTTGCTGTTCTAGGTAATGGGTTGAGGGCTCCGGTTTTTACAAACACACAATGAGTTTCTTTGCTTCCCAAATCAGGGTGCTGTGTTTTAAATATTTGAACTCTAGCCATCCCTTTGGGACCACCAGCACATGAGGAGAAGCTGATGCAGCACTGTCCTAGATACTGTTGCCCTCTGAACTTAATATTAAGGATTAATATATTAATATCAACTCACAGCTACGGTCACCCACATGTAATCTGGAGACTTTGCAGTCTCACTGGCTAAAATAAATCTTATTTTATTATTCAAAAATGGCTCTTCATGATGATCACCTTGGTAACTATTTATTCTGTTCATCATAGGTTGAATGGATATAATTTACTAAATTTCGTTTTAAAGAAATTAGTGGGATATTTGAAACAAAATGCTTTTGAACAAATCTCAGTTCATCTTATGCCTTAGTAGCAACCACTCCTGACCTTAAAAAGATATTAATAATATCGGTCATTTAAGAGTCTTTGAAAGAAGCACTTGTCACTTAAGATTTTTAATAGCAACTTCTTTATATACTTGTAAATTTTCTGAAGCCCTTTGAGTTGATAGTCTAAATATGTTTAAATATAAATGAAATTATTCATGAGGCATACATTCAAGCAATAGGTAGTCATGGATGATTAATGTGAATATAGTTTAGTTACTATTTTTTTTTTTTGTTCTTTTCATTTTCTAGGCAAATACCTAAAAGCAAAGTGACTGTCCTGGGTTACGGCCTCTTAACTTCAGATGCTCATGTTTTAATAGATACTTTATGCAAACAGAAATTCAAAGTAGTAATAATTGATGAGTCCCATTACATGAAATCCAGGAATGCAGTTCGTAGCAAGATTTTGCTGCCTATTGTACAGAATGCTATTCGAGCTGTTCTCCTCACTGGAACTCCTGCTCTAGGAAGACCTGAAGAGGTTCTGAAAATCGCTTTAAGTTTCAAAACCTATGAAATGTGCATGCCATGGTGAAACAATTATGGGAGGGTGACAATGGGCTTTGGACCTACATGCTTGTCCATCCCTTGCATGTTCAAATTCCCTTTCTCACTCTGATTGGTGGTAAACATAGGGTTGTTATTTCAGATGTCTGATTTGTAATAATGGTCTGTTACAATCATAATTACTGCATATGTTTTGGCACCCAAGAGTTGATGCGTACTGGAAAGCGATGGTAAAAAAAATTAGAGGAGGGAAGAGTGGAGAAGTCTGATTTAATTTGAATTGTTAAAATGATTTTTGGACTAAAGATGCAGCTTCAATAACGCACAGTAGTACCTGTATCAGTGACATTACTGATGCTGTTTGGGAAGTACCATTGATTTTACCTCAATAATAAATGAAGTTATGCTGATTAAACTCTTAGTAAGGAGATGGGCTGGACTTAAAGTGGGCTTCAGTTAGGATTTCTGACTTAATGGGCATTTTAAAAATATTTATTATTGTATTTCAACAGCTTTTCATGCAACTTGAAGCACTTTGTCCACAGAAATTTGGCACATGGACTGAGTATGCAAAAAAATACTGCAATGCACATGTCAGGTAATGACTTCTTCATCCTTTTATACATAGATGTATTCATAGTGTACAGTTCCAATTTGGTATAATGATTAAGGCATAAGACTAGAAATCAGGAGACTTGAGTTCTATTCCCACCTTAGACATAAAGCCAATGGAGTGAACTTGGCCCGTCACTTTCTCTTACTTAACCCTAAGAAGGAAGCAATGGCTAACCATTTCTGAAAAACTTTGCCAGGGAAACTTCAGAGACTCGTCCAAGCAATCTCTGAGAATCAGATACGATTGAACGGAAGGGGAAAAAATCATGATGTAATATTGTAAACTGAATTTAGTTCCAGTATGCAATTATTGGAAGAACAATATTTATTGTACTGTTCATAACAATAAGCATTACTTGTCAGGAAATAACTGAGCTGTTGCAAACCTTAGCTAAAAAAGTTTATTACTTCAAGGTAATAGTAGAAAAAAATTAGTTAATTTGTTGCATAACTTCATAGTACAAAATGCCCATGTGTAAGTCTAAACTTTGCAAAACAAAATTTCTCCCTTTTCTCTCATAACTCATACAGGGCTCATATGGATGAAACCTCTGGATGTGTGGTTTTGGGGTTTTATTGTGGTAGTGGTGGCTTGGAAACATTCTGTCCATGATTATTTCCAAACAGTCCTATATCAATGCATTGGTTCATCACATATTCCACTGCAGTGGTCCCCAACCTTTGCAGTTTGACGGCCTGGCTAAGGGGAAGGAGAGAGGAACTAGGCTGCATCAGCATTGGGCCGGCACGCACGCAGCCCAATTTGCATGAGCGTCAGGTGTCGTGCATGTGCATGCAACTCAACTTGCCCAAGCTGAGCTGTGTGTGTGTGCGCGCAACCTACTCATATGAGTTGCGCTGCACATGTGTGCCGGCCCAACACTCACACAGCCCTGTTGCAAATAGGCCGTGGCTTGATAGTGGGCTGCGGCCCAGAGGCAGGGGATCCCTGTTCTACTGCTTTAATTTGAGTCATAGAACTGTGGGACAGCATCAGACTCAAGACTTTCTGAGCTGTCTTAGCTTTTTTACCATTAGAAACAAAATATATAGGCAAAACAAATATACTATTTGAACCTACTATATTAAACTATAACTTTGCTATTTAGCTTAAATGTGAATCATAAAATAACGATATTTAAGATTTGGATGAATGCCATAGGTATATTATATTTTCCTCCTTTGGAAAGAAGCTCGTATGAACATATATGTCTAATTTAATAATAAATGTTATGACGTTTTAAATGAGCTGTTCTATTTTTATTGTTCTTGTTCCAGATATTTTGGTAAAAGACAACAGTGGGACTGCAGAGGAGCTTCAAATTTAGATGAACTGCATGAATTACTAAGCAACGTAATGATTAGGCGAATGAAAAGTGAAGTTTTAACACAGTTGCCACCTAAAATTAGGCAACGGATACCTTTTGATCTTCCTAAAAATACTGCTAAAGTAAGCTGATATTAGCATGCTGAGAAATATGTCAATCATGATCTATTTTCATAGGTATAATGACTTTGTGAAGTATACAGAAGAATGGCCATGTTCCAAAAGTTATCACTGAGGGGTTGCACAGCTTCAGTAGTTCTATTCAGTTTTGCTATTATAGGGAACCTAACTGGTTCATTGTAAAATAAGAGGTCATACAGGGTAAATAGAACATTATTCTGACTTAGTAGAAAAGCTAAACTGGCAGTGGGATATTATTTTGTGGTGGAAACTGATAGATAAAGTGCTGGTGATAAATAGAATGTGAACTCAAGGAGCGAGGCTCTGTTTTAAATAGTGTAGTAAATATATATTTTCCCGATAATCTGGCAGCTGAAAATGCAGTTATGTAATTGCAGGAATTCTTTGCAGGTGCTGGATGAGTGCCCTTATGCATTCCAAAGCATCTTTTCCTCTTTTTTTCCTTAAATCCAAAGGCCCACACAGCCCTAGCAACTATAGCCGGTAGCCAAAATTTGAATAAGTATAATTTATATTGCATGTTCAGAAGAACATGCAGCATATATGTACATCACAGAAAAAACAGTACAATAAGGTGCATACTCATACATTTCTAAAATATTGTGATATTCACGAATACACATATTATCCAAGTAACACATACAAAGAAGTATTTTAGCAAGATAATATAAATGCAGTACTGAGAAACAATTTACATAGCCATTTTGATTTAAATAGTGTTCTAGTTTTGAAATTTTCAAAATAATGGTTTTATTTATGATTAAAATAGAATGAATTATACTTCCTATTTTATTACTTTTCTCTCAGTCTTTCAGTAAATTTCCATACGTGGTAGGAATTTATCAATGACCGCGCAGTGCATTGACATTGCTAAGCGAAAAAGGTTAGAGTCTATTGTTCTTTATTGAGAAAACATGGTATGATTCAGAGACAATGTAATTGTTTTGCCTTTTCACATTTTTGCCTCTAAGTGTTGTTTCCTTCTATGCAGGAATTAAATACTAGCTTTGAAGAGTGGGAGAAGTTAATGAGGGCTTCAAATTTAGACTCTACTAAAGATGACTTTGTCCAAGTGATGAGTCTAATTACACGTATGTTTAAGCAGACTGCCATTGCCAAGGTAATCCTGAAATGCTTTGTGAGTGTTGTTAAAATGTAGTACCTATTCCTATTCTGCTTTTTCTAACAACGTAACACTCAGCTGGATAAAGATTATTCATTTTATTTATTTACTTATTTAAATTTACAAGGCTACCCAGCTCTATAACAACTCTTGAGTGGTGCATAATAAAAAATACCAGCAAAATACTGATAGTAGAAATGATAAACCCCAAACCTCTGGGGGGAACAAACCCAACAATCTTGTCTCCCCAAATACAGAAGACACACCATTTACTCAACCCAAGGCTTGGAAGAAAAGCTAAGTTTTCAAGGCCTTTCTAAATACAGTCAGGATGGCACCATATGAATTTCGGCGGGGAATGGTATTCCAAAGGGTATTACAATGAAAAAGGCACCTCTTACTTCATTTCTTGGGAATTGGAAATAATATAAAGTGGTATTCTAATTTTAAGCATCCACATTTTTATAACAAAAAGATTTTGAAAACGAGAAAGAAATATTTTTCCATCTGTAAGATGCCTAGATCCAGCAAAAGTTTCTATGAATAGACCATCGTGGGAGAATTTTGTTAACCATTCTTCATTCCCTACAGCCCCTGAACTAAATTCTACTTTTAATTTGTCCATAAACTGCCTCATCTTAGTATATATTGTCAAAATGATACTTAAACAGTAATAAGTACTTTATTTTACTTAAACTTTTCTATGATAACAAATATATGTTCTGACATTTAACTAGTAGTACTTGATCCTTAACAACAGCACTTGAATATTAATTTCAGGAACTCTGAAAGGTAATCTTTTTATCAAACTGGACTTCTCTAGTCAGTTTTTTTGTACTGCATGACATAACCCTTCAAAAGACCAACTTGAGCATCAGCTTCTGTGGATATAATTTGGGATATAGTATATTTCATGGCTGTACACCGCCCTGAGTCCTTCGGGAGTAGGGCGGTATAGAAATTAAAGAAAAAAAATAAATAAAAAAATAAAAAAAAATAAAATATTGGATTGCTGAATAGACAAGGGGCTGGCAGACATTTTATTAGTCTTTCTTGAATTGAGGAATTCCTAGTCACAGTTAAGTAGAAATACTTCCATTCAAAAAGTATTTTAATCCAAAACTTAAGAGATTGTAAGTGTGTTTTATGTTGGGGTGTGTGTGTTTGTGTGTATTGTTTGTCATTCTTGCCTGTTTGCTTTGAACATAAGTAGCACAAAACTCTTTATAGGAATTGATGAGCCAATTTGATGAAGTACGTGGATGAACCAGTATATAATATAATAGATGCCATGGTTTGCTTTTTCTTAACCTGAGTCTACATTTGATTACATATATAGAGATATAGATATAGATATATAGATATAGATATAGATATATATAGAAGTTAATTGTTTATTTATGCAGTTTTGTTTTATAACTTAAGATACCTGGTCTTTTGTTGTTGTCCCTTTGCATTTCCTTTTCTCAATAATTACAATAAGATTAAAACATGCCAATATATTTTAGGCAGGTGCAGTAAAGGATTATATTAAATTGCTGCTGGAGAATGAAGAACTGAAGTTTCTGGTCTTTGCTCATCATTTAAGTATGCTGCAGGCATGTACCGAGGCTGTGATTGAAAGCAAGGTAAATATGCTTTATGGAATTAGATTGCTATCGGAGGCTCTTATTAAGATGTAGACGTGAATATCACAGTTACAAAAAAAGAGGGGGGAAGCTTGTGTCTGTACCATTTTGACTACTGGCATATTTTCCATTGTGGCGTATTTTAAAAACCTCTATAAAACAAACAATTATTAAGTGAAAATTAACAGTTAAAAGCAGATAGCACTGCATACATTAGCTTTACTCAACATGGCACTTTCCACCTATGTTGGGGCTGCAATTTCAAAATACCCAGTTAGCCATATAACAGTCCCAAAATGTTTAGGGAGGGGTGCCAGAAAGAGGAAGATACTACTCAAATTGTTATTCACTTATAGTAAATAAGTGACTCGTTAGAACTTGTTGGAAGGCCAACAAGCAGTGCACTAAAGACTTAATACTAGAACAATGTAGGAGGTTATAGCACTCAGATTAATAAAGTTTAGTCCTTGTAAAGACTACAGAGAAATTCTGTTGCTATCCACGCCCACAATCTGGTCTTAGCCCACTGCAGCTTTCACCTTTCCTCTAAAAATGTTGCTCAACTTTGGTTCCTATCATACTATCAAGTATCATATACTAATATGGATGCTTTGATGTATATGATTGCCATCAAGATAGTGTTGATTCTTAATGACCAATGAAGTATCTGTCCTTATCCTGACCCTTTGGTCTTCCAAGAGTTGAACTCATCACTATTGTAATAAAGTCCATTCACCTTGTTGCTGGTTGTTAGGATTCTCTTCTTGTTGCTCTTCTTTCCTTCCATGTGTCCCAATATTCTGGATTTTTCAAGAGAGCTGGGTTTTCACATAATATGTTCATGTAGCATAATTTCAGCCTAGTCATTTGTGTTACGAAAGAAAACTCTAGTCTGGTTTGTCAGATGATCCTTTTGCTTGTTTTCTTGGCATCCTTGGTATTCTCAGGAGTCTTTCCCAACATCAGAATTCAAAATTGTCAATTCTCTTCTTATCCTGCTTCTTCAAAGTCCCAACGTCTTCTAGCTTAGACTATCACAGGGAAAACTATTGCCTGTACCATCTGTATATCTTTTCCAGGTTCTTCACTGCAACTCTGTCAAGTGCTAGTCTCCAGTATATTGTTTGATCGCTGTTTCTGTTAATGGTGCTTATTGGTCCCAAAAGACAGAAGCTATAGACCATTTCAATAATGTCTGATAATTCTTAGGCTAACAAGTAAACCTAAGCCTGTAATTGTTGTCATTCGTTTGACCTTTATATTTCATTTCAGCCCCACGTTTTCACTATGCTCTTTTAATTACTGGAGTTTTTGAATTTTTTACTATCAGAATAGCGATCAGCATATATGGTTAATAGTCTTTCTTTCTCCAATTTTAAGACTTTGCTCATCTGCTTCCAATCCTGCATTCCTCTATACATATTCATCATTAAGACTGAATAAATAAGGAGGCTTGTCTTATTCTCTTGTTGATTTAAAGGCAATCTGCTTTGTCATGTTCTGCCACATTTTTCTAAGGACATTCCACAGCATGATGTGGCCTGCATAATCAAGTGTATTTCTTTCATCAATGAAGCACATATTGACTTCCTTTTAGTATTCTTTTATTTATTTATTTTCATTATCCAGTTGTGTATCAACCATAATGTCTCTTTCTAAATTCAGCTTGAATATGTGGTGTCTCAATGGTCAGGTTGGACTCCCATTTGCATTGAATGATACTAAGCATTATTTTGTTAGCATATGAAATTAAGGATATTTATGAAAGCTTGTGCACCCTGCTAAATCTTCTTCTTTGGGATTGGTGTATACCTTGGCCTCTAAAAACTGTTTCTGGTTGTCTCCTTAAAATGGTGGCTATATTCTCCAGATGAGAGCCTAGAAACTGGGTGACTTATTCTTCTGCATTAGCTTACTTGGAACTTCAACAAAAGAACAAAATTAACTTACTTGGAACTTCAACAAAAGATCTATTCCACAGTGAGCAACTGGATATATCTTTGCCATTCTAAATGAATTCTTCCATCTCATTATACCAATTATGGAGTTTTATTTGTATGTGTTTCTCGGTTGATGTCCATGTCCACAGACATTGGTTTGGTTGTTTGAAGATTGTGTTAGCATTGCAGAAACTAATGTCATTCTCCTGATTCATTTTCTGTTTCCTAGACTGTACAATCCAACTGTATTTTCCTCATTATTTTCAACTTTGATATTCCAACCCCCAACTACAAGCAGCATGGAACATCTGTATGCAATAGCAATACTTATTATATTTTTCTTGATCAAATTAATGCAAATTAGCATGGCATGCCTCAGCTCCAAGTGCAACCCCTTAATTAACTTTGGCTAATATGCAAATTTAGGCAGAGTTGGCCATGTTAATGCTCCCATGAGGGGCCATTTGAGAATTCCAGGGGTCTAGACTAGGTCATAAAATCAATTTTTTTGGAAGAAGGCAATATGAATCGGTGCTAAGAAAACAGAGAGGTATACATAAAAGCCACCAGGACTCAAATGTAATTCACAACAAACTTTAGTTTATGGTAGTCGTGACTTTCTATTTCTTTTTTTTTTTTAAGTGTATACATAGGGATCATAGGGTTGTAATCAGAACATATTACTCAAGTCACACTAATAAGCCATTTCACATCTTTTAAAGGCAGCAAGGTAGTAAGGTGCTTGCTCAGCAGTCCTATTTTAACAGAGTTTTACTTATGACCAGCACAAAATATTTGCTGAGCTGTGCACTATGAGAAGTGTGTACTAGAGGTTAAGGAAGAAAATGTTCAGTTTCAACCAAAAGAGGATCTTTGAGCAAATGATAGGCTGTTGTGGGGTTTTATTGGAAATTTAGTAATGATACTTTTTATATAGATAAGAGGGAAGATGTACTGGATAATGTATTATAATGCAGGGACATAATAAATAGCAATTAAGTGGAGAGGTCAAGGCCTAAGGAACTAATTATAAACCATAAGCAGTATAGTGTACAGCTTTATAGAGAGGTTAATTCCTGACCTCTTGTTTCCTTGGCATCCAAGATGCTAAGATAAATTTGAATAAGCTTTGGTGGTTATTTTCTACTGAATAGAAGTGGGTTCTATTCTACTGGGTTTTCAGGTGATCCGTAATTTTAATTGCAAAAGAAAATACAGGAATTTTCTTCAGTCTCTCTGTGTCCGTGTTTTTAGGTATTTTATTGAACAAAACAGAAATTTATTTTTAAATAGTAGAAGTCAGAAGGAGCACATAGACCCAAATTCATTGCAATTTCACCTGCAGAATAAATTATTGTGGAAGGCAAATTTAAGATTTTTATTTCCCCAAATTTCTTAACTATCAGCTCCACAAGCAGGAGCTCATTGTCAGCAAGGTCCTCTTCTTTGGGTTTGTACAGGATAGCTTTAACTGTTCTTGCATATAATATTTATAATGCTAATGTCAAAAGTGCTGGTGAGGTTAATTTTTTAAGCTAGTTGTTCTTGACGGGGAGCAAGAAAGAGGATTTTCAAGCAATTTGGCTACATTTACTTGTTTTGTTTATGATTTGTAAATGTTACATAATTATGTTTGTAGATACTACCCTGTTAATTTGAATTGTTGTCCTGCAATATTTGAAATGTATTGAAATTGATATTGCAACTTCAGATAACATATCATGATTCTAAACTCTCCAAATATTTTTATTGTATCAATTTACTGTAACTAGTTGACTATACGTTAATATTTTAATGTTAGGGTTCAGTAGAAGTGTTCCTTGCCCTACTGCCTGGCTCTTCCAATATTTAAACAGCTGCATGTTGTGCCATTTCAGGGTTCTGGATCATTTTTAAAGACAACCCCATGATATCACTGGAGTGTAGGAAACTTACAAAATCCATTATTACTATTATTTACTTTGTGGCATTGGTACATGAAAGCCAGGAATCTACAATATTATTGCGGAGTAGAAAGTGACTGCCTAAGATTGCTGGTTTCTTCAGTTCATGTTCACTTGCTATCTCACCGTGCACCACCACAAGAGGCCAACTAGCTCCACATACAAAGCAGCTAATGGCTTTCTGTTAGAGGGTCAGCAACATCTGGGCCATTTTCTCTGCTGGTTTTTGCCTCGCATTTGGGTCATTCCGCTGCCCGCTGGTTTTTTGCTTCCACCATTAATCCCACCAGCATGGTACCTACTTGCATTTGTGTGCTTTCGAACTGCTAGGTTGGCAGAAGATGAGGTGAGTGATGGAAGCACTCCGTCATGTGGTGCTACGGATCAAACTGCTGGAATGCGGAGAATTGGCTTTTTCTTGCCGACAAATCCAATGTCTTTAAGCTGCTGAACCACTGTTCCTCATGATTGAACAGCTTGCCTTCAGAAGTTGTGGGTGCTTCATCACTGGAGACTTTTAAGAAAAAACTGGACAGCCATTTGTCTGAGATGGTATAGGGCCACAGGTGGCATGCAGAGCCATATTAGTGGGCACGCCAGCTTAGCTCTGGGGCGCATGCGCACGCTGGCCAGCTGATTTTCGGGCCTTCTGGGCCCACCAGAAGTAGGGAAACAGGCTGTTTCCTGCCTCTGGAGGGCCTGGGAGCGGTGGGGAAGGCCCATTTTTCATCGTTACCTGGCTCCAGATCCTCTCTATGCATCTAGGAAGGGCGAAAACAGCATTTCCCACTCCCTTGGAGGCCCTAGGGAGGCTGAAAGGGCCCATTTCCCGACTCCTGGTGGGACAGAAGTGACGTTTTTTCCTGTCCCCAGCCTCCAGAGACTCCTAGAGAGGCTTCTAGAGACTCCTAGAGAGGTTCTGGAGGCTGGGGACAGCAAAAAATGTTACTTCCTGTCCCACTGAGAGTTGGGAAATGGGCCCTTTCAGCCTCCATAGGGCCTCCAAGGGAGTGGGAAAGGCTGTTTTCACCCTTCCCAGATGCATAGAGAGGATCTGGGGACTTCCGGTTTGCTCTTCGTAGCCACCAGACGGTCCCTCGGGACCGCCAGCCCCTTCGCCTGTAAAGAGCCGCCTGTACAGCGCAAAGGCGGCTCGAAAAACCCCATTTCCAGGGGGATAGAGCAGGTGAGTGTAGGTAGAGCTCTCTGTAGCCCCCAGGGTTTTTTTTTTTACTCTTGGGGGCGGGCGGAGGAAGCTCCCTATAGCACTCGCCGCCCGCTCCGGGCGTTGGGAGACTTCTGCCTTTTTGCAGAACAAGGCTACGAAGACAAGCTTTTTAAGATATTTAACAGATTAACTAAAGATGATGAGATTTGGATCTGGACCTGTGACCCTAAATTGCAAGTATTAATACTTATTTCGCAAAGGATATTCAACAAAGTAAAAAAGACCTTTTAAAATGGCGATTGCCGAAACTGGAACAGGGAAGCTGAAAAGAGAAAGTCCTTCCGTTTCTTATTAAGCCACAAAGTAGCAGAATAAATGCTCCTGGCTACATTTGAAGGGATATGAGCTGGATCTGTGACCCTGAATCGCAAGTATCTCACTTATTTTATAACAATTATTGAAGAAGGAAAAGGAAAAGGAAAAAAGAATCTTTAAAAAGGGCGATTGCCGAGGCTTGAGAAGGGGCTGAAAGGGAGAGTCCTTCCGTTTCCTATTGAGATACAAAGTAGCTGAATAAATACTTTTGGCTACACTTGAAAATAAAGCTCTACTTTTGTGTTTTTTCTCTTCCTGGAGATCTGATATTGATCTTGGTTGGAAAGAAGTTTTTTTTCTCTGCTGCCTCTCTTTTCTTTTTTTTTTAAAAATAGTTTGTCTGTGTTGAAATATGGCATTAAAGCCGGACAAACAAGCAATGGGGGGGGATTCCCCCATTAACAAATTACGTGACCAAGTTTTAAAGCTCCAGTCTCAGAAAACTGATTTTAATATAATTGAATTTCTTTTGGAGGAGATTGTAAGAAGGGATGAGATTGTGAATCAGAACTTTGAAAAATTTAAGCAGGAAATTAAAGAATTAGTGCAATTAAAGTTTGATATTCTGGATCGAAAGATTATAAAAATGGCTAATGGCTTTGCAGAATTTATGATTAAGTTGGATGAAAATACTAACTTATTAGAGTCTAAAGTGGAAGAAATTGAGGGCAATTTGGACAATAAAATACAAAAAATTGAAAATGATTTGACAAACATTCAAGACAATAGCTCAGAAGAAAAACCTAAAATGGAGGTTGAACAAAAGTCTTGTAATGCAGAAAATTTACAACAACGGATTGAAAGAGAGGTTCTAATGGTGCATTACAATTGTACAGAATATGTGATCAGACTGAGAGGTTTGCAGGAAAATAACAGAGATGATTTAAGGAAAATATCTTCTGAAATTCTGGCTGGGATTTTAAAGGTTCAACCTGAGGAAGTGTTTTGTAGGATTGACAGAGTTTACAGAATAAACTCCTGGATTGCAAAGCAAAGGCAATTGCCTAGAGATGTGGTGATTTATTTTACAGATAAAGAAATTAGGAATAATATTGTGCAAAATTCCTTCAATTCTACTTTGCAATTGTATGGAAGAAAGATATGGATCTACAAAGAGCTCCCCCCCAAGATGTTAACGGAAAGGAAGAAATTTGGTTTTCTGGTGACTAAGTTAAAATACAGAAATATTTCATTTAGGTGGGATGCCCCAGTTGGCATAATATTGAGATATCAAGGAGAAAGATACCAATTAGATACTGTTGAAAAAGCGGAAGAATTTTATCAAAAAATTTTGAAAATGAACTTAACATCTATAGGCACAATACAGGATAAGCAGAAGGAGTTGGAAATAAAGGGAAAACATCGAATTACAGAGGTTGCGGTAGACAAATTGCCTTTGGATTCTCTCAATACCCCAGCTGGATTATCTACAAATATGAGAGAAGCGGCATCTGATTTCAACGTGATGATTCACCAAGTCAAAGACAAGTATGGAAATCAATTAGCTGACATACAATTGGCAAAAAAGAAATATGAGATACAAAAACAAAACCAACAAGATCAACTTATAAAGCAGAATGAAAACTGATCAGTTGATATACAACTTGTAGAAAGGAAAACAGGATGGAAATTAAACCCACAAAAAGAAAAGAAAAAAAGAAATAGGTCTCACAAAAACAGAAATTTCTAAATTAAGCAACGGTGAAGCCAGTGATTTTAAAAAAAATGAATGAATATGTGAAAAGATAGTGGAGGCGAAGTATTGGTTAATATCATCCTGAGGACAGTGACAGACCTCTGCAATGCCGTAATTTTGGGATGTGAAAAGAGCCTTAAACTGTTGGATTTGAATTATCTATTTTGGATTTCTTTCTTGTATTGATAAATATATTATAACTATTCTGAGCTACAAGGCAAGAGAGCTACGTTGGGGCATGCAGAAGATCTGGTTGTTACCCATTAGGATGATGGGAATTAATAATCCTGATGAAAGCCACAATTACAACTATATGGAATATAATCATAATGTCACTCAGGTGGTTGTTTTTACTTTTATATATATATGAGGATATTCATTACTGATGGGGGCAGATGATGACTGAAGACTTTGAACAAACTGTTGCACCAGGATGCTACGTTACCCAATTATGGATGAGGGACTCAACAATCCAGTGGAAAGACATCAAAGAAGATATTATATGGATTATAAATTTAAAGTTATTGTCTTTTTTTTTTAAATAACGGAATATATACATATATATATATCTGGAACCAGGTAAGAAAGAAAAACGGGGCTACCAGACCATCATGTGCCAGGAGCGGGGGGGGTTGCGTGCGCATGCGCGTGGGCATGTGCGCGTGCGACCCTCCCCTGCCCCCCCTCTCCTGGCACGCAATGGCAAAAAGGTTAGCCATCACTGGTATAGGGTCTCCTGCTTAAGTAGTGGGTCGGACTAGAAGACCTCCACGGTCCCTTCCAACACTGATGTTCTTTTATTCTATCTGTTGTCTTTAGATAGGAGCAGAGCAAAAAGGAAATGGCATGAACTGCAGATTCCTCAACCAATATTGTTGCTTCAATTTCCATAATACTGTCTTCCTCCTATGCCTAACATTTCCTCTGCTTCTCCTAAACTTATGTAAAGCCGATCTGGGAGTTCCACTTCTATTTCTACATCACTGTTTTTAGATTTTCTCCTAAATTAAGTTCCCTTTTAGTGTCATCCTTTTAGTTCTGGTTCTTCTTTATGTTCTTGCTGTAGTAGATGAAGCAACCTGACAGGGATTATTTCAGTCTGGGCCCCTCTAGCCATGAGGCAGAAGCACTCTGACCAACAGACATTCATACTTATTCTTACTGTGGAAGACTAGAGCAACCTGTTGACCTAAATATTGTTACCCTTTTAAGATAAGGACCTATATTCCTGGAAATTTTAAGGCATCGTATCTTTGAAGCAAAAATGGCATGTCCAAAGCTACTGTTCTTTTGGGGTGGAACCAATTGCATACTATACCTTAATTGTGATCGGTCTGACCATATTCAGTGTGGAAATCAATAATCTCGTTAACATCTTTGTTTCCCCGTTGTCATTTTTTTTTCTTGTCAAAACCCAATTTATCTTCAGGTGACTGTTTGTGTTACTTTATATGGCACAGGTTCGTTATAT
The DNA here is from genome assembly GCF_059756535.1 of Pantherophis guttatus. NCBI lineage: Eukaryota > Metazoa > Chordata > Lepidosauria > Squamata > Colubridae > Pantherophis > Pantherophis guttatus. The sequence continues at coordinate 133,565,582 of NC_142063.1, read as the reverse complement.
TCGGATTGATGGCAGTGTACCCTCAGCAGAACGAATAAATCTTGTAAATCAATTCCAAAAAGACCCAGATACCAGAGTGGCCGTTTTAAGCATTCAGGCTGCTGGCCAGGTAATGACTTAAATAAATCTCTCTCCCTCTCTCTCTCTCTCTCTCTCTCTCTCTCTCTCTCTCTCTCTCTCTCTCTCCCACTCCCTCTCCCACTCCCCCCTCTCTCTCCTTTCCTCTCTCCCTCCCTCCCTCCCTCCCTCTCTCTCTCTTTTTCTCTCTCCCTCCCTCTCCCTCCCTCTCTCTCTCTCTCTCTCCCTCCCTCCCTCCCTCTTTCTCTCTCTCTCTCTGCCTGCACACACGTGTAAAACCTTCTGTTTGTTCAAATATAAAGGCTTGGAGATAAAAACTGTTTCTGCGAACTGATAGAACATCACAAGATCTACACCATATCTGTAAGCCCCTGTCTAAGTAAAACTGCTCGAATAGATTGTGAATTAATTCTTCTTCATTGACCATTGTGCAAAGTATCTGTTAGTCATTATTATGCATATCAATATACTTCTTAAGAAGCAAATACAATAAAGCCCCATCCTTTTGTTTTAGGATGGTAGGCTTATATTTCCTAATCTATTTGCATAGATTTAAACTTACTAAGTATATTACTTAAATGCACCTTAAAATTGTTCCCTGATATAGAACACTGGTAAAATCATTTTCAAATCCAGTACTATGGGAAGATACTTTAAAAGCTTGTAGGCTGAATAAGTTACATATCTAGATTTCTACACATGGCATGTTCACAGCAAGAAAGAAGATGATGTTTGCCAGGTCCACAATGGAGTTGAGTGTGGAGTATAAAGAGGAGAACTCAAAATCTCCTTTTTATTCCTTCTTCTGTTAATCTAAACCTTAGCTGGTCAAAATGGTCCTGAATAAGTAGGAACAATTCCAATTGCAGAAGGAAAGTTCAGGATCCAGAAATTCTAATTCAATTTCTTTTTAAGCAAATTCTAGCAACGTTGTATCATTTTAGCAAATGACAGGTGTCAAAATTAACACATTGCAAAATTTTTGCAAAAATTCTTTAACTTTTTTTTAGCATTATATATAGTAAGGCTAAACTAACAACTTCTGAAATTTAGTCACTAATAACCAGATAACTGCTGTTGCCTCCATTTGGGGAGGCTAAAATAAATCCAAACAATTGTGGAACCAATCAGCACTTCCCCCAAAAAAGAACTACACTTTCATGTAGGAATGTTATCATACCAAAAATTCGAACATATTGACAAATTATAGTGTGGACCCCAGCTACTAGAATATGTTTGCATTGTCACCTACTTTTGTTCATATGTATTTGTACAGATTTAACAATTTATTTTTCTTCTATTAGAGAATAACTTTTTCCGGAACTTAAATTATTTTAAAGAATTTAGCTGAAGTGCTCTGCATCTTTTCCTTACTTTGCCCTTGTTCTATTCCAGTTAATAGGTTTTTGTCAATCTTATAATGTATCTTTGAATATTAGTAGCACAGGCTGGTAGTTAAGTTGTTGCTTTGAGCTCCGAGCTTGGCAATTTGGTTGCAAACGTTTCGTTCCCATTTGAGGAGACATCTTCAGTGTGCTGTCAATTGGATAGGTTCTTGATCCAAGCTTGTTCATTGTTGTGGGGGTTGTTAGCCATTAGAGTCGATAGCTTGTTTTGCAAGGTGCTGTGCTTCTTTTGTACACACTGAAGATGTCTCCTTGAATGGGGACGAAAGGTTTGCAACCAAATTGCCAAGCTCAGAGCTCAAACCAACAGCATAATGTAGAGCTGATCCAGAAACTAATGATGTTTGCAAAATACATAGGAGCACATCATTGATGAATTAGTATATTTGCCTATATAATGCAATTTCTTTTGAGATATTTAGAAAGGAGCTACGGAGATAAGCGCTATGTTACTGAGGGGAAAAAATTAGCAATGCTATTTCAGTTAATGGAGAGACAGAATGAGATGTCAGATGAGAATTCCACCTGTAAATGCCTTTTGCTCCAACTTGTCAGGAATTTATAAATAGAAGACAAAACTTTGTGATAGATAAAAGAGGAATGGTGTTCTCTCGTTTCAACACTAAATGTTCCCCGAAATTTCTATAAGAGACTGTAAGTTTACAAAAGGCATTGATTGCTTCCTGTTTGATAAATGATATAAGTATTTATTTCTTCATTATGTTTAGGGTTTAACCTTCACCGCTGCCACTCATGTTGTTTTTGCTGAACTATATTGGGACCCTGGACATATAAAACAAGCAGAAGACAGAGCTCATCGGATAGGACAGAGTAATTCTGTGAATATCCATTATCTTATTGCAAATGGAACGTTAGACTCTGTAATGTGGGCAATGTTGAATCGTAAGGTATGATTAAATATTGGAAGTCCCAGCTGCTGCTCCAGATTTTGTACTGTATTGACTTACAACAGTCCATTTAGTGATCGTTCAAAGTTACAGTGGCGTTTTAAAAAGTGACTTATGACCATTTTTCACACTTATGACCGTTGCAGCATCCCCATGGTCACGTGATTTACATTCGGATGCTGGACAAGTGACTCACATTTATGACGATGGTAATATCCCGGAGTCATGCGATCCCCTTTTGCGTCTTTCTGACCAGCAAAGTCAGTGGGGAAATCAGATTCACTTAACAACGCTATTACTAGTTTAAGAACTGCAGTGGTTCACTTAACCAATGTGGCAAGAAAAGTCGTAAAATGGGGCAAAACCAGGGGTGAAATCCAGCAGATTCTGACAGGTTCTGGAGAACCGGTAGCGGAAATTTTGAGCAGTTCGGAGAACTGATAGCAGACATTTTGAGTAGTTCGGAGAACTGGCAAATACCACCTGTGGCTGGCCCCAGAGTGGAGAGGGAATGGGAATTTTTCAGTATCCTTCCCCTGGAGTGGGGTGGGAATGGAGATTTTGCAGTATCCTTCCCCTGCCATGTCCACCAAGCCATGCCACGCCCACCAAGCCACGCCCACAGAACCGGTAGTAAAAAAATTGGATTTCACCACTGGGCAAAACTCACTTAAGAAATTTCTCATTTAACAACATAAATTTTAGACTCAATAGTGGTCGTAAATTGAGGACTACCTGTACATTCTGTGCCGGTCCTTTTTCACCCCATCTTTTTTTCTATCAAGTTTTGCTTGGCTTCAATTCTTAAGAATAATATTATATATCTGAAGAAACAACCAAGACATAATGAGAAGTAAAAGTTTCTTTGCTACAGAATTTCCTTAGAAACCTCTGGACCCATACTTTAGAAAGCAGAAGTGCCTCAGTTCTGAAAGCATGAGGCTCGTAAAGCAGAGGAAATATTTATGTAGGTAATTAGAGCTTGGAAGATGCAGTCAAACAATAATAAGAAGCAGCCTTTTACCCTTGGAAATGTTCCATGTTTTGTCTTCATTTATCTTAATCTGACATTAAAGGCCTGAAATCAAGACCCTTGGAATGAAAAAAGAATTTGTTGAGCTATAGAATTCAAGAACTGTCAGATTATTTGGGATGCTCTATCTGTCATCTCTGCAGATTCTGTACTAAAACAAAATTTTTATTAGTGCAACTCAGAGGTCACAAAATAATATGCAACTTTTCATGTTCTCCATAATTTATTGCAGAGCATGGTAAATAATGCAGGGGGAAGTTATTAGAGCCATGGTCACATACTTAAGATTTAATATGAGAGAAGTTTCATACATTAACATTAGGCTAGGGTAAGTTTGTAATTGCTTGTAAGCCTCTTTCCGAGGCTGCTGGGAAGTAGAAATAAGGAATAATTGTTCCTTTATTTTTAAAAAAGATAATATTGAATTATATGCTCTTAGAGGCAGACTTTCCAGGTTCTTTGAAAGGTGATTAAAATAGAAACTAGACAGTTGTTATTCTGAAAATTGTAAATAATTTTGGATGATATATTTTGAGAAATGGCAGTCTTTCTTGGCGTTTGGCACTCGTTATATTAGCTCTCTAGGCTCAAAAAGAGACGTGGTGGCTCAGTGGCCAAGACGCTTAGCTTGTCGATCGAAAGGTCAGCAGTTCAGTAGTTCGAATCCCTAGTGCTGTGTAACGGGGTGAGCTCCCGTTACTTGTCCCAGCTTCTGCCAACCTAGCAGTTCGAAAGCACGTAAAAAATGCAAGTAGAAAAGTATGGCCACCTTTGCTGGGAAGGTAACAGCGTTCTGTGCGCCTTTGGTGTTTAGTCATGTCAGCCACATGTCTTTGGACAGCACTGGCTCTTCAGCTTTGAAACAGAGATGAGCATCGCCCCCTAGAGTCGGGAATGACTAGCACATATGTGTGAGGGGAACCTTAGGCCCAAAAACGGCCTGGCAATGTCAAATGGTTACAGTCGAACTTTCTCATCTCTTTTAGGGAAAATTGGGCATTTGAAGTGGATGTTAATTATGTCCCTGTGACCTAAAAAGTCCATTTTGGTTTCAACAGGGAGGAAAGTGTAAGAATTGCATAGCTGAAAATCAGCTATTTTGCTGCTAATTTTGATGGTGGTGTCTCAGAGTAGTTTGGATGTTGAGCAACATCTGAAGTAGTAGGTGATAATGGAATATAATGGAATATTATGGAATATTTTCTTTTGAAATCTTGCTTTAGAAATCTACAGAGACACAATTGTTAAAAACCAGACTTTTAATTTCGATTTCTAAGTGTCATATTCTGTTTTGCTCGTCATCTTAAATGCTTATTATAAATTGGGTATGCAGCAAATAGACAAATAATAATGTGGGTATTTTTAAAAATTGTTTCATTTACTATTTAGGCCAAAGTTACAGGTACCACATTAAATGGCAAGAAAGAAAAGCTACAGGCACCTGAAGGTGACAAAGATAAATGGAATTTTTTGAATTTTGCTGAAGCTTGGACTCCAAATGAAGACCTAAATGAAATCAAGGATGACGTCTTATTCACCCATGTAAGAATGTACATATGTAAATCCTATTCAGTATCCAAGAGTAATACTATGTTTTTGATATACAAATACTTCTCATTTTGGTTTAGCTCTATTATAATAACTGACTTTCACACAGCTTTCTATTAATATTAGCTGTTGTAATGATGTTTTAGATTCTTTAATGAAGTGAAATGTCCATAGGAATAAATGCTTTATATTTAAAGTACTGTTTTATTTTTCTCTTAAACCCTTAGGTATGGTTTCTGTAGGATTTGCTGACCTAGACATTCAGGAGAGGCAGCTGACATTCCACATGTCATGATGTTGCACAAATGATGCTAATTAGATACAATATGTTATTTGTGTAATGGCATTGTGACAAGTGTGACATTATCAGTGCTTCTAGCAGATGCTTATGTCTACTGATTATAATTCTGTTTGGTCTTTGATAACTGTGTTGGGAGTTTTAGTGCTTTCTGCAGAAACTTAATGGCAGATTATATCAGATTAATTTGTCTTAATACTTTGGTTCAGGGTTTACTCAAATAGCCTTTTGCATATTATCTAGGGCATTAGCTTCATTACAAGCTGCATTAATAATTCTTCATATAAATGTCAAATTGTGAAATCTAAAAATGATCACCATTGGCAGAACAGATCTCTCTCTTCACAGCATCATTTTCCTAATAACAAAAGGCAGGTTCAGAATTAATTACACGGCTCCTTTTTTAAAAAAGTAGCCAGTAATGTCATTTGAGTTTCAAAATTGGATCCAAATCCATAGAAATAAACATGATCCCTATTGTTCTAATTACAGCAAAGATTAAAATAAGTTAAATGTATGTTATTTGACCAAAACATTAGTATTAATAGTTCATTTTGTGAAATTTATTTAAATGTCAAAATATTAGCATTGATAGTTCATTTTGTGATATTTGTTTAAATATCAAAATATTAGTATTGATAGTTCATTTTGTGAAAGTTATTTAAAAGTCTGAAGTAAGTAGTACTAATGCAAAACCTTACTATTTCATTTGGCATCTAACATACCAATTTTGTTTAAAAACTCTATCTGCAATACTCCAACTTTTAAAAAAATAATTTGAATAATGTTGACAGAATGTTAATACTAATGAATTTCTATATTCTAAAATATAGATTATTACTTTTTTCCTTAATATGTCAAATTGCCTGTTAAAATTCAAACTACAGACTTATGATCACAATTGAGTCTGGAATTTTGGTTGTAAATCAGTGTGGTCATAAGTCAAGTCACCACATGACCTAATTCAATTTTATGACCATTTTTACAACAATCATTAAGTGAATCACTTGGTTGTAAATCTAAATCTAATTTACTCAATGGGATTTTTTTTTGCTGGAAAATTACAAAAATCACAAAACATGATTGTGACTACAGTACATTGAACTGATAGTAAATGCGAGTCAGTTGCTAAACACCTGAAATGTGATTATGTGAGCACAGAGGTTATGTGGCATTATTATTAGGTAATGAAGGGGCATCTTTGTGTTAAGCAAAGTAATGATTGTTGGGTCTTCCATCCTAGTTTGAAAAGGAGAAGCAACATGATATCCGTGACTTCTTTTCGCCAAAACCAGATATGGAGAAAAAGCGAAAAATTGATTCCTGTTATAATGCATCTCCATGTTTGAGTTCAAATTCTTCCCAAGCCTCAGAGGAAAAAGATCTGGAAAGTGGCAGAAACATAGATCCCCAGGGGCCAGAGGATCTAGTTGAGCTTTGCAGAGAGGCAAAGAGACCAAGACCTATAGATCCATCTACACCCAAGCTTCTTCCTAATAGGGGAAAGAGAAAATGTTTGTTTAAAAAAAGAAACAATTCATTTTCAGAAGAAGCTTCCCAGGAGGATGAGTGTATCCTTTTACCTGAGTCAACAAAAGCATTTGCCTCTGAAGTAACCTGGCCTTGCAGTCTTTGCACTTACAGTAATAGTTCATTGCTACCTTATTGTGAAATGTGTGAATCTCCTCGCAGAAAGAATAGTGAGTAAAAATATTTGCTCCTGTTAGAATATTTTTTCATTGTTTTAACACATCTTGTTAGTCTGTTTGTATTATAGCATATATACAAAAATATCCTAATGTTTAATGCTAAAAGCAGATATTAGCAGTTGGGCCTAAAAGTGTAATATTGCATAAATTAAAGGTTTACAGAAAGAAATGTAATTGTCCATGGTATGAATTTAATTTGTATGATATCTTATTGTTAGACATGTTAAAAGAAGCAACTTCGTTAGTCTCCAGAGGGTCTCTAGGGGGGAGAGGAAGGCCCGTTTTTCACTCTCCCCAGGCTCCAGAGCCTTTCTAGGAGCCTGGGGAGGGTGAAAATGGCCTTCCCCACCCCCGGAGGCCCTCTAGAGGCCGGAAACGGCCCGTTTCCCGACTTATGGTCCACCGGAAGTCCGGTGGCCCACTGTGCCATCGCATGCCAAAAGTGGGGGAAGCGTGGGGGGGTCACGTACGCATGCACGAGGGGTGGGGCATATAGAATTATGGGTGTGGGCATGTGTGCATGCAACCCCCCTGCGCTTCCCCCGCTTTTGGCACTCGATGGCAAAAAGGTTAGCCATCACTGGCATATGCTGTTGTTATTTATTCAAGTGTTAAATCTGTGGTAGTGCCAAAGCATAGCATTGCGAGATGCTACAGACGTAATAATAGATGTAAAGAAAGTAATTAGAAACTGTTGCAGTCTTTACAAATATATTGATGTAATTAATAAATGGGTACAATGGAAGGCAATTTAAATGAAGTAGTTTATAGGGGTTTTTTTTCACCTTTTTTATTTTTGTCACATTTTTCTTATAGTTTTGCTTTTTTATTTTTCTTTTAATAGTTATAAATAGTGAAGATATCAATATTAGTACATTTAAAATGTTATTGGACTCTAATTGTATTTTAACATGGCATAATAAATAATTGTAGACAATTAATGAAATAAAATATGTCAAACTTTATTATAATAGAAAACTCTTTATTTAGTATTGTTATTCTTTTTCCACTCTGTCTTTATCAGCCTTTTTATTTTATGTAGCTTTTTATTCTGTTCTTTTAATTATTTTAATAAACTATTTAAAAAATTGCTAGATGTTTGGTGACTATGCTGTTATTTTTGTACCCATAGTCACTGTGTATGAACATAAGAGAAGTAATTTTGCAGGCACATATCCTGTTCTTCTTTAATTTGAGAATCATCTTATGGTTAACTACAATTAACTGCTACTCTTCTCTTGAGAACTAAGTAATAGACTTTATAACAGAAATGCACCTTTTCCAACAACATGTTATATAATTGTTCTTTCTTCTTGCTTTTTAACACTCAGTTATACAAAAGAAAAGTCAAATTGGTTTTCTCTCTGCTGAAAGTGAAGATGGAAATGCAATCAAAAATAACGTACAACTTAATGGTATTGAGATGACAAAGGAAGAAACAAATAAAAAATTGGACTGCTGCAAGCAAGAACTCAAAGAAGGTAATAAATATTGCCTTCCTTCTGGCAATATTTAATTATTACATGTTCATGAACATGTAAATCTAGAAATCTGAGAATTATCAACTTTTCCCACAGTGATCAGTGTGTGTAACATTTGCAAAATAGTCTAAGAGTTTGGAGCCAATTTGGAGTGGAAGTGCAGAATGTAGGGGAATGAGAGGAAGGGGGAAACTTGGTATAGTAGTGGAAGTCAAGTTGTTCAACATCGGAACACAAAACTACAGAGAATAATGTAAACACTTGTTTCCTTTCCTCTGTTATTGAATACAGTGCTTAGAAAGACTTACAAGATGCCCTCAGTACATTTTGGAGACGATGGCAGGGCTATAGTTTGCATTCTGGGAACTTAGACGATGCAAGAAAATGTCCTACGGGAAAAATCTTATTTGTCTACCAAAATTAACTTGATTAACATAGTTGTCTCTTTCTCTATAACAAGATTACACTTTTAAAAATATCACAGAATATTCATCTGCTAAAATAGAAGTGAGAACCAGTTTAACTTAGTCGTTAAGTAACTGCATTAGAAACTGGGAGACTCTTGAGTTCTAGTTCTGCCTTAAGCAGGGAGTAGGTGACTGGCCAGTTGCTTATCCCTCAATGCTAGGAAGAAGGCAGCAGCAAACAATTTCTGAAAATGTTACCAAGAAAACGGCAAGAACTTGTCCATGGAGTTCAAGTCATAAAAAAAAAAAGAACTAATTTATACATAGCTTTAATGCATACAGTTGGCTTTGGACATAGCCAGATAAGGATGATGTGCTTTGACATGCTAGTGATACATAATATTAAAAATACTATATAACATCTTAATATATTTCCAGTAATAATCTTTTACCGCCTCAGGACATTGCCATAGAGAAAAGAAATGGGAGCTGTGTTTTTGGTATATCTAGGGTAGGAGTGTCAAACTCACGGCATCATGTTGTCACGTGACATATCGTGACTTTTCCCCCCTTCGCTAAACCAGGGGTGGGCATAGCCAGCACGTGACTCATCCAGCCGCAAATTTGACACCCCTGATCTAGGACTTAAAGGATCCTTGCAAATAAGAATTAGAAGCTAGGTCTGGATCTAGGTTTAGATCAATTCAATTCAATATTTACTACAATAGACTATTATTGTTCTCTATTTCTACTGGGAATTATAAATTTGAGATAGAATTAGTTACTATTATCCTTATTTCTTGAGTAAATTAAAAGATCCAACATTGGCCACCTAATATAAAGGTACTTCCTCAAATGTTTTTCTCATATGATTTTGGTGAAAGTTAGGCCTCATTTAAGTTGTTTTAGATACAGTAGTCCTTGCCTTACAACCAGTGGTGGGATTCAAGTAATTTAACAACCAGTTCTCTGCCCTAATGATTTCTTCCAAAAACCAGTTTGCCAAACTGCTCAGAAAGTTAACAACCAGTTCTCCCGAAGGGGTGCGAACTGGCTGAATCCCACTACTGCTTACAACTATCATTGAGGCTGGAACTTTGGTTGTAAGCATTGCAGTTATAGGTTGAATCACCAGGTAACATAAATCTATCAAGTACTAAATAACCCCTGTGCCACAACAGACTGGGTAGGATCTAAGGATGTAGTTGCTTCCTAGGAAATTTCCTAGTAAATCAGGTAGAACGTGCTTGTGCGATGGCATGTTCATTATCATAATTGTTATAACGAGATGAAAGTAAAATTATTTTGTAATAAAACTCAAATCATTTTTATTTACAGAGTATTCAAACGATTCAGAATCCATCCTAACATATCATAGTCTAATGTTCTGTGCAAGTAGGAATACTGACCGAATTTATGTCTACACAAAGGTGGGAAATTAATTTTGGATTCAAAGAAGCACATGTAGAATTCTGATTGGTACAATAGTTTCTATTTCTTTTTGCTCCTGACTTTTCTATGCCCTCTAAAAAAGCATTCTTGAAGGACTATAAAACTATAGATTGTTGAATGGAACTGCATCAAGGAGGCTGAGTTTTAAGGGACATGTTAAAAGGGGTTGAGGAGAGAAGTTGCATAAGCATACTTATTTTTTGCTGTTGGGAACACCTTTTTCTAGTTTCTATCAATTCTGTGGCTTCTCACTGAGTCATTCTCTTTTAAGATTGACCACTGGATATTGCAGTATCAACTATATTACTATCCCAATTCAGCTAGTGTACAATTCCTGGAGCATTCCATGATATGGCAATGCAATCCATTATGAGTATTGACTTTCCACCCATTCTTGCCTTTCCCCTTTAGATAATGTAATTTTCAACCTAACAGAGTTAGTTGTTGGAATAGTCCCATAAGCAGCACCTTCCTATGATGTTGCTATCATGTCCTCAGGACATCTCTGTCTTGGGATATTTTGGTCTCTTCAAAGCAGATTTTAAGCTCCATCCCTAAATGACCAATTGCTCTAGGATTGCTGTTTTCTCCACAGATACTATCTTCAAATTTTCCCATGTCTGCATTCTGTTGTCAGTGTAGTAGATCTACCTTATTCATTATTCAATATTCAGGCTGAATTTGCAAAAGGCAACAGTTAATGTCTCTTGAGATATTGATACAATTGGCTTCTCCATTTATTTTGTTGCCAGATTCTCAATTTAGAAACCAACTACCTAATTATTCTTCGTATTATTCCATTTCTATAACAAGCAAGTTTCTTAAATGGTGCGATTTCTTAAAGCTGGAAGTCCAACCATCTCAGCTAGTGGAAGACCCAGTTTACAAGACTTGTAAATCTTGTTCTTTGAAAGCTAATCTACAAATTTGAGCTGTGTCTAAAAAGATAGTTTTGTTATGAGTTGGCAAACAATAGTCCTGCAGATCAGTACCCATTCTACAAGAAGATTTCTAGTTTCCTTTCTGGCCTCCTTTTGTGTCAGGAAGCTACATGGCTTCAGTCACCTTAGTAGACAATCTTTTGAAAACTTTATTCAACCAGCATATGATTATCCCACCCTTCTCCAAGTAATAAACTAGATCATCCATGTGTGAATTACATATTCCAACCGAAGAACCAGTTACTTATCTATGACATCTATCATACATATCCTTGTGCCCTACTTCTGATCAAACGATATTAATCTCAATTTTACTATGTCAGTCTCTGGGAAGATGAGAGGGTTTAATGTGAGCTGTGCTGAGTACAAAAAGTGGCACGCACAACAAGAAGTCCCTATTCTATAAGTTTCCACATTGCCTCTTACATAGAGAAGTAATGTGTACTCAGAGATGTAATCCATGTGACAGATGGCCACTTCACTTAGATGTAAATAAATAGTTCTTCCTTGAAACCATTAGCAGACTGAATAACTTCCTGATCTAAGATACTAAGTGTCTGTTATTTGATTATCCAGGATGGAGAGCCTCTCAATTGCAACTTCATTCCACTTGATATAAAAGTAGGCAACTGGGAAGATTTACCAGCATGTTTTCAGCAAAAACAGAACCGTACACTAGTAAGTTTAATTCCATGATTCTTGATAAAGCTACAAATAAACAAAGTATGTATTTTGACTATATTGACCTAAATTGATTTCTAAGTGTTGTTTTTGTTTAGTGATACCTATTCCTTTTTTGGGGAGAAAAACACTCCATACATTCTCTGTACAAGGACTAAATTGCTTAATTTCATATGTACTCATAATACTTACTCATGCTTTTCCCTTTCGTGGTAAGTAACATTCTGCAAGGGCCAGAAGAAGAGGGAGAAATAATAGGGAATGGAATAGGGAATGGGAATGGGAATGGAATACTTTATTTGGCCATCTGATTAGACACAAGGAATTTGTCTCGGCTGCAGAAGCTCTCAGTGTACATGCAAAGCAACAAAGTAGTAATAATCATAATCATATTGATACCAATAAGAGGAGTAAGCAAAGGCATATAAAAGCATAAGTTAAGAAAAGGAATGAAAATAAAATTGAATTTTGTTTATACTACCACCATTAACTGTTTTCACCACATTCCTATGCCAATTTGTTTCAGTGGGTTTAAATTTTTCACCTCTCTTTTTTTTTTTTTGGATCTCACCCATTTAGCCACAACTTCTCAGCTTTCTTCACCTCTTCACATTCACCCTTCCTTCCTGTATCTGTTTAATAATTCAAGCCTATTTCATTCTCTCTGTAGGTACAAACCACTTTGATGTATTTCTTTAGTACTGATCACTCACTTTTGGATTAGTTCCACATTTATTATCATCTGTCTCTCCTTGATTCTTGTAACCTGTTTGCATTATATTCAACTTCAGTGCTTTTCCTGAAATACTGACATTTTCATTTAAGAGAACAGACAGAAGCACACTCTTATACATAGCTTCTTTCTTTTTTGCTTCTTTTACTTCTTTTGACAAACATTCCCATGATAGACTATGTATTACCCATTATCTTTCTACCAGCGTAGGTATAGCTTGAAAATTCAATTTCCCTATTTTTCTGATATGCTGTAAAAGTACACAAATTCATTTACTTTACTACTTTAGCTTTTAGCAATTTACATATAACTTGCAATTTTTCATTTGACGTCCCCTGTCAAACAAATTACCTTGCTCTTTGATAAACTAATGGTCAGATCTATACACCTCAGTGCTACACGCTGTCTTTTCCAAAATTATTCACGTTCTTAGCCAATATGACAACATTCTTTACATGCATAACTGCCTGCACATTTGTGTCCCTGGCCACTATCTTTCCTTATAATTTATCCATCAATCAATCAATCAATCAACCAAAAGAACACCAAACATCCTATGTCAGTGATGGCAAATCTTTTTGGCACTGAGTGCCCAAACACACGTATGAACGCCAGAACCCCGAAGACCAACTGCGCATGCGCACCAGCCACCTGGTCTTTGGGTTTCCAGTGCGCCAGCTGATCTTCGCATGCACCGGAGCGCCGGAAACCAGAAGACCAGGTGGCTGGTGCGCACATGCTGGTCTTAGGGTTTCTGGTGCTCTGGCGCACACAAAGACCAGCTGGCGACAGCGTGTGTGCCACAGGGAGGGCTCTGCGTGCCACAGGTTCACCATCACGGTCCTATATCTTAGTTCATGCTTGATCAGCAGTGAAATCCGGCTGGATCTATCTGGCTCGTGCGAACTGGTAGAGGCGGCAGCAGGAGGCTCCGCCCACCCACTGGAACGTCATTACGTCCCCTTTTTTACCCTCTGTGCATGGGTAAAAAGCTCTGCGCATGCGCAGAAGAGGCACAAGCGTAGTGTGCATGCTTGCACGCTTACACTCCCGAACCGGTAGCGAAGGTAAGTGCATTTCACTGCTGTGCTTGGTGTTGAACCATTTGCTGAGCTTCCTCCTCATTGTCACATATGCTTTACTACACAATTGCATTGATTTAATTGATGTAATTAACTGCTTGGCTTTTTGAATCTGACAGAACATACAAAACCTTACAAATATTTGTTTCTGAAAAGCCAAATGAGGCTGTAGTGGATTTCCCCCTCCTCTCCCCCCCATCATATTGCAAGAACATCTGAAAATACAGAAGTGTTGATTGCTGCAGTCATCAGCTGCTCCTGTATTACAAAGCAAAATATAAAATGATAGGTGCCAATTAATATTTTATGACCAAGCGTATGTATGTACAAGAACGATAAAATCTTTTCTACTTTCGGAGATGTCAAAGACACACTAGGAATACACAGGAGTCTTTCTGCTAAATGCAAACACTTAACATTTGTACAGTGCATACGAGGCTCACAGCCTTATAATGGAAGATCATTTCTTGTCGAAGAGACTGAGGCTGAGAAAATGGTTTGCTTAATGTCACCTAGTGTAATAAATGTTTGAGAAAGACAGAATTTGAGCAGAGAAATTCTTGCTTGTCACCCAGTATCGACCCACTGGGCTATATATCTATATCCGTGATTGAATGGATGGTATACATTTGCTAACCTCTAGAACGATCCAGGCAGGATAATCTATGGCTGCCCAATTGTTGACAAGCATAGCTCTTAGCATGCTGATTGAAATGGATGGGAAAAGAAATTTATCAAGAGAATTTAAGTTCCATGGCCAATTCCTCTTTGAAGCTACACTAATGCTCACCCGCTTGTCTTTCTACTGTGATTTGTGATGCAATAGTGGAGGTGAGGGCCTGGCTCAGTAGGCATTTTCTGATCTACAGAGATTGGATGTTACTGAGTTCTCCCCTGCTTCTGGGGTTCCATATCCCATCGATAACTGAGGCTGCTGCTATATTAAGAAAAACTTCATTTATCTTTGAAATAGTTGAATGTTTGTACAGGTAAATGACATAAAGAGCACATCATTGGTTGAAATTATTTTAAAACCTACTGTTATCTATTGGGTGTATGTTTCAAAATAAAATCTTCACAGTTTTAATGAATAATTATTAGGAATAACAATTCTTTTCTAGATACTGAGGTTTGTGAGAGAATGGAATAGCCTAACAGCCATGAGACAGAGAATTATCAGAAAAAGTGGCCAGATTTTCTCTAATCCTGTTCTTGCTGCTGAAGAAATATTGTCTAAACAACAAGCCAAACTCACCAGTACCAAACGGTGTGTGCTGCTAGCCTCTTCTCTACTCTGGTCTAAGTATTACATTTCAAGCAATTACATTGTACTTTCGTCATAATGATGCTAAATGAAGAGACAATCTTTCTTCTTTTTTAAACGCCTTTGTATCCAAAATGCTTCTTGAATTGTTGGCGGGGGGGTGGGGAATCAACAGTAAGTGCTTTTCCCAACAATAGTGGAGGGTTTCCTTCACAAGGTTTGCATTTCCCAATTGCTCCACTTGACATTTTTGATAGTCTTATCACCAGTTCTGGTCTTGCTGCAAAAAAGTCAAATTGGACAGTGAAATGCTACTAGGAGAATGGGTGGATGGATGGATTATGTTTGCCATTTGGGGGTGAGATATCATCAATATGCAGATGATACATAGCTTTAGAACTTTTGCCCAGGCCCTTGAGTGATACTACACCCTATCCTAATATCTGGAGGACCAGATGGGGCAGAATGGGCTCTGACCAGGGCCGGATTTTCCTATAGGCTAACTAGGCTTCAGCCTAGGGCCTCAAGATCAAGAGGGAGCCTCAAGATCAAGAGGGGCCTACATTCAAATTGTTAGCAAAATTAAAATTACACTTTCACTATAGGTGAAAGGGCCTCATAAGTGGAATAGCCTAGGGCCTCTTTTCATCTAAATCCGGCCCTGGCTCTGACTCCACCCTACCAAGACAGAATGACTATGGATATTTGAACCCTATGAAGACAAGATTCTTCTATCTCTAGTTTTGGAGGTCCTCCTACCCCAAAACACCAGATGCTCAATCTGGGGTTCTCCTAAACTCACAGCTTCTGCTCGAAGAGCAGGTTGCAACCATGGTTAGGAGGGCCTTTGCACACCTTTGGGTGGTGCGCAGGGGTGAAATGCTCCCGGTTCGGACCAGATCGCCTGATCCGGTAGCGATGGTGGCGGGTGGTAGAGAACTGGTAGCAAAAATCCTGCAAACCACCACCCCCACCATGCCCAGCTGAGCCACACGATCATCAGAGGCTTTTTTTTTTTATTTTTAAAAGCATTTTTTCTACAACCTCTTACTTTTAAAATGCTTTTAAAAGTAAAAAAAAAAAAAAGCCTCTGATGATCGTGTGGCTCAGCTGGGATAGTCAGAGACTTTTCAAAGCATTTTTTTCTACAACCTCTTGGCTGAAGAGGTGGTAAAAAAAATGCTTTGAAAAGTCTCTGATGATCCCAACTGAGTTGCCTGATCGGCAGAGGCTTTTCAAAGCATTAGAAAAAATGCTTTGAAATTTAAAAAAAAAAAAAAGTTGCCCACGCCCACCCAGTCACATTACCCCACCACCACCAAGCCACACCCACAGAACCAGTAGTAACAAATTTTACATTTCACCCCTGGTGGTGCGCCAGTTGCACCTCTACTGAACCGGGAGACTGCTCAAAAGTAACTCATGCCCTTGTGACCTCTCGTTTAGACTATTATTTTAACATGCTTTATGTGGAGCTGCCTGTGAAGAGCATTTGGAAATTTTAATTGATGCCCAATGTGGCTGTGCGGGTGGTAAATGGTGCCAGATATGCAGCACACATAGCACCACTTTTGCGTGAGATGGATTGGTTATTGGTGTGTTTCAAGGTGCAATTCATGGTTCTGGTTGTCAGCTTTAAAGTCCTACATGACTTGCAACCAGGTTACCTGAGGGATTGCCTTTTTTCCAAGAGTCTCTACTCATCCAACCCAATCTAGCAGAATGGGCACGCTGCAGATTTCATCAGCAAACGAGTGTTGGCTAGCAGGGACAAGACAATGAGCTTTTTCTGCTGTGGCTCCAACTTTATGGAGATTAGAATCACCCAACCCTGTTAGCCTTGTGTAAAGCCTTAAAAACTGGGCTCCCAAACCTGGGAGTTGATTGGGTCCTGTTTCCTGGCTGTATTGCTAACCCGCCAAGTATCTTGCCTGACATGTATATTTATTTTGGATGTTTTTATAGTTTTAAAATGTTTTTAACGTTTTAATTGTAATACATTTTTTGAACTGTAAGCCGATTCATTGACTTGAGATGGGCAGCTATAGAAATTGAATAAATAAAAAACCTTACCTAAATAGAAAAAAAGAGCTTTTTAAAATCTGGTCCTGGCCCTAAAATAGGACTTAAAAATCTCATTCTTGCTATTGTACATATAGATCCCACAGATTCCACATGGGCTGCTGTTAATAATTGAGTAGCAGATCATCACTCAATATATTTGCACAGTACAGATGTAACAGTACATATTATGATGAAGAGCTTGTGTGAAGCAAATGTTCTACAAATATATCATTTCTTTTTCCAGATTTGAGTGCTAAAACATAATTGTGAATAGAACATAAATAGAACAAGCTAAAATAAAGTTTGCAGAAATTAAAAATGCTGAATACATAATCACTCTTAAAACACAACAATAAGAAATTCCTCATAATGTATTTTTCAGTTTTGGGGTTCAGTTCTAAACCTTCAAAATATTAGCAAAGGTTTCTAATTCTCCCTCTAACAAGAATAAAATTTTAAAAATGCCCCTCCCCCCCAAAACTAGGCTGCTAAAACAAAGTTTGTAAGTTAACAACTATTTCTGAACGTTGAGGATTTGTGGAATCCATAGTTCATGGACCAAAAACAACTTTTCTGGTTACCAAGAAAAACCTTGTTCTGATTTTTTTTTTTTTTTAATTTGATTTATATGCCACCCTTCTCCGGAGACTCAGGGTGGCTTACAATGCGTTAAGCAATAGCCTTCATACTTTTGTATTTTTATACAAAGTCAGCTTATTGCCCCCACAAACTGGGTCCTCATTTAACCTACCTTAGAAAGGATGGAAGGCTGAGTCAACCTTGAGCCTGGTAAGATTTGAACCTGCAGTAATTGCAGGCAGCTGTGTTAATAACAGGGTGCTTTAGACCACTGTACCACCAAGGCTCTTTTCAGAGTACAGAAATTCAGTATCTGTTCGTTTGTTTGACTACTGTTTTATACATAGCTCCTTCCCAATAGACTATTTTGCAAATCTTGTGAGAAAAAGTTGGATCCAGAAACTAAAATGTGTTTCCTTGTAAAACATTCTTACCTAACATTAACATTTTAGAAATAATGATCAGTAATCAATGCTGTAGTTTGCCCTTGGCAGAGAGGGATCACCTTTGGGGGCCATCTGTTTGAAAATTCTTCAACTCAGTTTTTAGCTTTTCCTCAAAGCTAAGAACAATGTTTAATATTTTAGGTACATGACAAAAGAAGACATTGCCAGAGCTTCACTAACAAAAGCTGACAGCAGTGGCGGTAGCGTTCGTATAATCACAAAAACATCCAGAGAAGTTATAAGAGCCCATGGATCCTCTGTTGGAAAAGAAGATAATCATTTTATAAAGTAAGTTTAGTTGTGCTTGGGAGAAGAAAATAGAAGTACAGTATGACATTGTAATAAAGCGCTTTTACTTTTCTGTTCAATTGTGTCCAGTTCTCAGAGATTGCCTTGACAGGTCCCTGCAGTTTTCTTGGCTAGGTTTTTCAGAAGTGGTTTGCCATTGCCTCCTTCCTAAAGCTGACAGAAAGTGACTGGCCCAAGATCTAGTGGTGGGTTGCTCCTGGTTCGCACCAGTTCGCAAGAACCGGTAGTAAAAATTTGTAGTAGATCGGAGAACAGGTAATAACATTGGCTGGCCATGCCCCCAAACCGGTCCCCCGCCCAGTCGCCACTCGCTTATCCCGCCCACCTCATCAGAGGCTTTTTTTTTTTTTTACTTTTAAAAGCATTTTTTCTACAACCTCTTCGGCCAAAAAAAAAAAGCTTTTAAAAGTAAAAAAAAAAAACAAAAAAAAACCCTCTGATGATCGTGTGACTCAGCTGGGATCGTCAGAGGCTTCTGAAAGCATTTTTTCTGCAACCTCTTCGGCCAAAGAGGTTATAGAAAAAAATAATGCCTTTAAAAGCCTTTGGCGATCCCAGCTGAGTTACCTGATCGTCAGAGGCTTTTAAAAGCATTTTTGTCTGCAACCTCTTAAGGTTGTAGAAAAAATGCTTTTAAAAGTTTTTTTAAAAAAAGGTGGCCACGCCCACTCAGTCACATTACCCCCCCCACACCAAGCCACGCCCACAAAATAAGCCAAGCCCACAGAAAATTTTTTGCCAAGATCATCTACCTGGTTTTGTGCCTCAAGCAGAACTAGAATTCACAGTCTCCCAGTTTTAGCCTGATGCCTTAATCTATGCACCAAATTGGTTCTGTAATAAAGCAGTTAGACTTGGATAATTGAATATTTTCAGAGAATTCATGCCCAGCAATTTGTGGTGCCTCTTGGAGCCCTCATCTGATAAAGTGAAGTACTAGCACACTGCATTTTTTAACGGCAATGCTATCAGTTAGAAAATGCCTTCCTAAGAGAAACTTTCCTAATGTCTGTTATATTTTCAGCACATGATGAAAATGTTTCTGATATCGCTAGTATTTAAACTTTAATAGACGTTTTTGATTTTGGTATTCACCTGCAGTTGACAACAACATTGGATATGTTACCTCTTTTGGTAAAAAAAAAAAAAAAAAAAAACCCTAGCCAAATGACTTGGGCAATTTCTCTTAAAAAAAGTAGAATAACAGTTGCTTTGTTCTTTGGTAACAAAATCATCAGCTATCATAACCTTTCTCTTTCTGACTTCTTTGTACAGGAAAACATTTTTTTATTTTTATGTTTTTATTTTATTGTCTTTTCTATTCAGTAGATCCTTTGTTGATTTTCTGCAGGAGCCTTAAAATCACTTCTTAGTTTGACCCAAACCAAAATCGAAACATCTTTTTGTAAATCGAATTTAACTTAGATTCAAAAGAATCTGACAGATAACCAGTATTGTGTTAGAAAATATGTGTAAAATAAGGCTTTAGTTAGAATTATTTGACTGAATCATTCCTTGCTATACTGTGATAAGCTTTGTACAGCATAAATATGCAACATTTTAAAGGATGAGCGCTATGCTTGATTTTTAAGGGGCACGTTAGGAACTCCATAAATATAAGCAAAGACAAAGAATGAATATATTCTAATCCAAAATAAAATATGCTTAGATTTAATTAAATAGAGGTACGTGTATTTAATAATTTCTGTTCTCTCATTTCACAATAAAAAATAACATTTTGGCAGGAAGTCCGAGGATTTTTCCAAATGCAGCCCACATAATATGTGGATCAATGTCTATTTCTAGATTTTATAACTTGCAAGGGACCATAGACTATTCAGTAATGGTGATGATGTTATCCGTTCAATCGAATCTGACTCTTGGCAATTCTGTGGGCCAGGTCTCTCCACATCTTCTGATCTTGCACTATTTCTTTGAGTTGTTCTATACCCTGCCAGCTTTGATGGTGTCCAGCCACCGTGTTCTTTGGCAGCCTGGTTTCTTTTTGCCGTTAACTCTTCCAAACGTAATTGCTTTCTCCAGTGAATGGTACATTATTGAAAGAGGTTGGCACAAATATTTCAATCCAGTTAGGAGGTTGTAATTTAACCAATGCTTTCAGTCTTTTTTTGAGGTGGGAGTAGGGGTGGGGGAGGCAGATAGTGATAGGATCAGAATCAGCAGTGAAATCCACTTACCTTTGCTACCGGTTCGGGAATGGGAGGTGCGCGCTTCTTCTGCACATGCACAGAGGGTCAAAACCGGTTCGCGCAAGCCGGATAGATCAAGCCAGATTTCACCGCTGATCAGAATGGGAGATGTCTGGGAGGTAAAGCATCCATTTTCTTACTTAAATCCACTAGCCCTTCTTTGTCCAGTTATCATTCAACCATTTTGTTACCAAATTCTAGATGCATAATCTGGGGCTGCTCAAATGAGATGACAGAGTACATTGGTCTGCAGATTGCCTACTCCTGTCCTAGTGAAACAATGGGATACAAATGTAGAAACATAATCTAGGCGTTTATTCATTTATTTACTGTATTATCATTTCTGTTTTAGGTTGCCTTCAGAAGATGGGAGTTGCCCAGATGCCAGTTTAGTCTCTGACCAGATTGTTGCTGTTGAGGAATTTTCATCAAGCAAAGGCTATTTGCAGGCGGTCGATAATGAAGGGAACCCACTTTGCCTAAGCTGCCAAAAGCCTACAATCCAAGTTGAGCCAACATTGACATATACTGCCTGGGACACGCGATTTTGTTCTCTTAAATGCCAGGAAGATTTCTTCTTCTACACTAACAATAGTTACCTGAGAACTAAAGTTTTTGAAATAGAACATGGGATTTGCCAGTTATGTGGGTTGAATGCCCAAGAACTCTACCTTTGTGTCAGAGATGCCCCGAAGAGTCAGCGCAAGGATCTTTTGGAAAAGTCTTGGATGTCCAAGCTTCCTTTAAAACAGGTGAAATATATGGCTGGAATACAGGAAATTGTTCTGTGATAAATGAATGGATGGATGGATGGTTTTAGAAATATAGGGGAACTTTTAAAAAAATATTTCGGAAGAAGTAATTTGATTCCTTTCTGATACTCATTAAAGAAGCCTTTTTTCAGGTTTTCCAAAAACCCTTAAAGGAAGTTGCAGTTGCTTGTAGACATCCATACGCCGATGTTAATGCCAGTTCCTAAAACAGGCACAATTTTTCCTCTAGGAAGCCATAACTTTCTTCTTTACTTAACTTCTTTTAATAAAAAGGTATTGGACTTGCATGTGTGAAGGTACTTTTTCTGAATTATTTTCAAAGGCTGAACAATTGCATTAAAGCTATTTTCATGCAAAACTGCTATTCATGCAATGAAATAATTAGACTACATAGTTATTGTTATGCCGTAAATGTTATGAACATTCGTTATCAGGCCCAAGCATTCAAAGAATGAAAATTGTGCTATTCAAACAGCTTGTTACTCAGCAAGACTGGCTGCTCTCTGAATACAGCAGATGTAAGCATGGTAACTATAGTCTTAATCATATTCCTTTGCAAAATAAATTAAATTTATTTTAGCTTTTCAGAGACAATATAGCAGATCAAAAACACTAGGAAATATATGTGTTGACGTTTTTTTGTCTTGTGTCTCAAAAGTATTACATAATAGTAGAATATCAGTTTATTATTTTATAGGTTTTAAATTACCAGTTTTAACATTATAGCCACAAATTTTTGATAGCAGAGTTTAGCAGCTATCCCATATGAATCTGAGTTTGAGACTAAGTGTTATCAGCTGTGCTAAATTTCATTTCCAACTCATTAGGAATACATTTGGATCCCCAATGTACTTCATTTCCTGTTTTTAGAATGAAGGATGGCTATCTGACTAACCTTTTGAAGACAGGCTAACAATTATATAATTACGCATATTTGCTTTCTTTTATCGTCAGTTTAAAAATTAAGAACAAAGCTGATTTCCCTGTGTTTGGTCTTCACAGATGTGACTTAGTGATATTTGAATTGACATATAGCTTGTGTTTTCCTCAAATTAGCACTGCTATTCTCCTGGAACAATTATTATTTCTGAGGCACATAGCAAATTGATTTGACTAAAAGCAACAAAAAGCATATTGGAAGGAAGATATATAAGTATATGACTCATTTCCAGGCCATATATGACTGCCAGTGATCCTATTTTATTTCAGTTAAATGAAATTATCCTGAACCCAACTGAGGGCCATTTCTGGCAAGTGGATCATATCAAGCCAGTTTTCAGTGGGGGTGGACAGTGTACTCTTGAAAACTTCCAAACACTATGTACAGTTTGTCACAAGGAGGTAAGTACAAGATGCAGCAACAAAATTTTATGAACTTTCAACATTAAGAAATGGATTTCATAATTTTTTTCTTTTGTATATTTTCAGAGAACAGCAAAACAAGCAAAAGAAAGAAGCCAAGTTAAAAAACAATGTGTTGCTTCAAAATATTCATCAGACATCACAAAGTTTTTTGTAAAATTATGAAAAGGTTTGATGAAATGGATGTTTGTAATAGTTCTTAGTACAGCTCATTAAGAAAACACCATGTGAGAAATGTTTAAAAAGCTGTAAGTATACGTGTTTTTTCCTTCTAAATTTCAAATTTAGAAAACTGAAGATTTCTTTTACAAATTGTTAGCAAGGTTCATGCAATTATTTAAATCCTTGGTACTGCAGCATTATTAGTGCATTTGTCTTTACACCTGATCCACAACTGTGGAAATGATTTGAAGGGTAGGTTATATCTGCAGAACAATCCTTGCTGTTAAACAAAAGTATCTTTTATAAAATTAATGATGTACATTGGTTCATTTCAAAATAAACTCTGGCATTTTTACATTAACTTTTTCCTAATTTATATAGATTGAAAAATACGGAAACCATTTTCGACGTATTAACGTAAAGAGCAAAAGTGGCAAAATATGGGTGTGTGTGCATCCATCAAGATTAACATTCAAGCTGATAGTTGTCCACCAGGATTTGGTATCATCTGATGCAAGTAGAGGGGTATGATTGCTATATTAACTACCAATAATTTTCCTGACAATGGTATCATAAAGCAAAATTATTTAAATAAGTACATTGCCAGCCAGGCCACAATGAAGTGAATTTTATTACATATAATATCTATGTTTGTATAGCTGTAAATAATTTAAATCCACTGATTTATTAGGTTTCTAATCTACTCACTTTAAATGAGCATAAAACTTAACAAGGCTGCAGAGCAGGATTGCGTAATTTAATTTACACTTAATACACAGTTCTGTGATATTTTCATTATCGTAAAGCATTTTTTAAAAAGAGGAATGGATAGCTAAGTAAAGATGAGTCAATACATCAATAGACAAGGGGCTCTCATGGAAAAGATAAAAATCCCATAAACGTTATGCATATGAAGACTGTTTCACGTAGGCATTACTCTTAAATATTATCTTCATTTCCAGGAGACTGGATAAACATCTTTTTGATGTACTTGCTTGGGTGAAAACGTTGCTAGAGTGCATGTTAAAATCAGAAGAACGTTGTGTCGGATGAGAAGGCACCCGCAAGTCGGAAATCGTCTTTTGTAAGAACGCTGTACATCCGCTGAGGCAAAGGTTTAGAGTAAGGAGCAGGTCGTGGAACAGTTGTACGTAAAATAACCTCACGTCCTGCAGGGGGTGGAAAATCTGAACTCATTCCAGAATTCAAACGTTTTTCATCCATAGAGCCCGATCTTTTTAGTTCTTCCTCATAGGGCATCATTGGAGCAACCTAAAAGAAAGAGAAGCTTTTTAGCACTGAACCATTTTACTGGATTCATATTTGTTTTTGAGATACACTAGCATAAAAACATAACAGTCAATAACTATTAAGTGTGACAAAGCACAACATTCACTGGGATATAAGCTTAAGGAAAAAGCATTTGTTCTATTGAATTTCTGCTTAAGAAATTGACTAATGCTGATATAAGCACATAAAATATATGTTCTGCACCCACAAGATCATCTCACTGAAATGCCAAAAGGAGGCTTTAAATGACTTCATGCTGATCTGTCCAACAAAGAAAGCAATTTATGTTATGAAACAACAGGCATTTGAACACTGATTCAATCAAATGATAAAGCTGGACTAAAATAATTTTGCTCTGACTTTCTCAATGGTGGGATCTGTAACCAGAGAAACCAACTCTAACTATATCTGGTATCGGGATATCATCCATTAATCAGACATTTTAATCCATCTATTCTATGCTGATCCTATCATACCTAAATGAAATTTTAAATTGATTAGAGATACTGTGCTTGAACAAGAGTTTCTACTCAACCATCAAACTATGAGTCCTGCTTGGTTCAAATTAACTACTTCACAGAACTGTAGTGTACTACTCTGAAAACAAGCGGTTTTTTTCTTCCAATATTCAAGAGGTAAGAATTGAAAAAAGAAAAAACTCCATAGAGAAAATAGCTGCAAAGCAAATGGAAAATAGATGATTACTTTTATTCAAGCCAAGTGGAGAACTTATCGTTTTATACAATGTGTATTTTAATGCTATTGCAATTTGATGCTTGAAATGCAGACATGTAAGATACAGCTATCTTAAACAAGAAAATAAGCTGAAAGTTATACACACACAAAAAAATCCCTCAAGATTCTAGAAACCTATTTGATGCATCCATTTCAACCATTGCCTTGGTACTCTGATGATGTCTAAGCTCATAACTTAATTTTTAAAAATGTCAATGCTTTAATTATGCAAATAAGCAGTAGTTGAGCCATATGCTATGCTGCTACAGCCTTCATACCCATGCAGCACCTACATGAAGTTAGGCAGATGACTAGAAACAGGGAAAAATCTAGTTACCTCCTCAGATGATTCAGTCAGCTGGGTAAGAAAGAGAATCAATGGTGAAAGGCAAGTCAGAGATGACTCACATAAGGTTAAAGAGAGGTTTTAGAAAAGAGGGGCAGCAGCCTTACAATTGGATTTGTTGCTATGCACAGAAACTAATAAACACTTGGAACACAAAACAGATCTAAAACAAACTGATAACAGGACTAGTTCAATGTAAATAATCAATTGCATCAATATAGTCAAGTCCATCTGACTTTGCCATGAAGCAGTTATATAACCTATTGTCTATCCCAGTTCAGTAATTGATGGAGCCAGGACTTTCTGATCGCTATAGCTACACATTTACTTCTAGGATTTCTAAAGGGAATTCCTATAAACATGAATTTTACTTCTATGAATCAAATCACATGACAAGTAGGCAGCCTATGTTTTTGCATTAATCCAATGTGCATAATATTAAGTTTTATCAAAGAACATTACAGGTGGTCTTCAACTTACAATGGCAATTGCCATCTATGCAATGCAACTATAAAGTGAAATGGCAATGGCAATCTTCGGTTGTTAACTGTTGTTAACCAAATCCCACAGTTTTTAGGCAAAGGCAATTTCCTTCTGGCTTCCCACAACTGAAGTTAAGTGGGGAAGCCAGCAGGAAATTGCAGGTCAGAGACTGGCAGTCAGGTAAGTGGCTGAGTGGGGGAGGAAGCAAAGGAGTGCTTGGGGCGGGTGCAAGCCGTGTGATAAGGATAAAGAGTGCAAGAAGCGTGGGAAGGATGCATGGGGATGTACAAGATGCAGCATGGGTTAGGAAGGGTCTGCAAGGGTGTGACGCGGGTTGGGAGGGTATGCAAGAGGCATTGCAAGTGTTTCAGGGGATTGTGCAGGAGGTACAGAAGATATAGGCTATGTGGAGGAGCAGCACAGGCCAGGTGAATGAGGGTGAGGGATGGAGAGGTTGCATGCCAGGTGCGCGAGGAGTGAGGAAGAGGTGCAAGGCAGTAATTTCAAAGTGTTACTGACTGAATAATCACAGTTCATAGTTCTCAACCTATGACTATTGAGTAAGTTAACTCTGAATTATGATGGTGCTGAATGAATTGTGTGGTTTATGAATTGGTCTTTGAAGTTCTAGCAGCCCCATGTGCACAGCCCATGATCTGCACCCACAAACATCTGATACATACTGCATCCTAACTACCACTGTATTGCTTAACCCCAATAACCCTATTGCAGAGGGTTTTTTTAAACAACCCTGTAATCCCTTGCATTGGGGTGGAGTCGGGGTAACTGAATGGAGCTGAGTGTTTATTGCCCTTCCTGCAGAGTGCAGAGTTCGCAGCAGATACATACTCATTGTGCCCAGAGAGAAATATCTGCTGTTACCTAGTATTGAACTCATAGCCTCCTGATTGTGACGCGAGAGCTCCACCTCTAGGCCACTGCACCACTCAAACCCTATTGCAGAAATGCCTGGGTAAATTATGAGAAGCTACCTATTTGGAGCTTATTTTTAAAAGGCTGTTTTTAATATTAGCAATATATTAATATTGAAACAAGATGTCATGGTAAAATGGGTTACAACAGTTCTCTGATACATCAATTTTTGTTCTAGCAAGTAAACCCAGCATAACAACCCATGCTGTTAAATCCTCAGAAATGATTAAAATCCATTTCGGATAACTGTAGATTAACAGAGAACAAACTATTAGCATTGAATGCAATATCTGGATAACATCATAAAAAGATGCATTTGGAAGGATCCAAAAGATTCTGGACAAAGAGAAGCAAAGAATCCAGAAAGATACTATATTTATTTATTATATCTAAACCAAAATAAGCCACTTATATGCAACTGTTAGTCTAGGAATGAGGAGAACCAAGTTGATATCCCTGCCTTTTCATGAATCTTATGGCTAGGTTAGTCACACTTTCAGATCCATCCAATTCAAGAGGTTGGGGAGAAGAAAGACAACCTTCTCAATTAGGCAGTAGAGAAAACAAGAAACAGGGAGAATTATACAAGTTGCCCTGAATTCCTTGAATTGCAAGTAAGAGAGAAAATATAATGCCATCGCAGTAGAGTTGAAACCAGTACTGATTAGGGGAGGGCAGAGGAGGGGAAATACAGCATAAGGTGACTTCCTGCACCAAACAGCAGTATTTTTTGCTTTAAATTTCTGGCCGTGCAGAATGGCTCTTTGCATCCAAGCCTCAGCTTGACTATTTTAAATCATTCTGTTAAGGCTCATTTCTTCCCTCTTGTAAGTGACCACTCACGCTTTCTTAAGTCTTCACTTAGCCTCATACTTTTTCCATTTTTCAGGAACTACCGTAGGTAGCTCTTTAATTCTGTCCCCTTATTCCTGGTGCCATTACCTAATCTATCAAGTTGTTCCAGTCCTGATCCTAAACTAATGCCACGCAGTGAGATGAATACAGGTACATTTTATAGGCTATCATTGTATAGTATGATGAAATATTAGGCTTGAAAATCATTCTCTATTACCAAAGGCAAACTTGATCTTGTTCTGGCATTCCCTAAAACAGTATCACCAATATCACATCTTTTGAATCAATATGCATTAATGCCATATCACATTAAAATATAGCAATCTGTTGGAATTTTTGTAAACGTTTCATACAAACTACTTCCTGAAAAGAACAGGTTCTACCATTTGCTTATTTAATTGGAAATTTAACACAGAAATTATATTTCAACCTGGGTCTATTTGATGTAATGTTAATTCATTTTTAAATATCCATGTGATTTGGTTACTTTAGTCAGAACAGACACACTCATAAGTGTATATGCAAATGCGGATTTTCAAAATCTGGCATTCGAGTATTATAACAAAAAGAACAATTGTTTTATAAGTATATTAGAGAAACTAAGCAGTCCATCTTACCCTTTGTGCATTCACAAAAAGTTTGTGAATTATAATACCAGCAGGCCCTCTTCCGGCACCAAGGACTGATACTTCTGGTTGTTCCAGAAAGGAATTTACAAATCTGACAGCACAGAAAAAGTGGGAGAAATATATCAGCAAAAGAAAAATCATTTTACGCAGACTGTTTTAAAAACAATAACACTGGAATAGTGAACACTGAAAGTTCTCAACCAAGATTCACCTTCAATAGAAAATTTTCAATTGACATTCTGAAGAAATGATTCAGGTTGTTTTATATATTGAAAATCAATCTTGTAATTAATTTAATTCCCTTTAAGGAATTAAACCATGCAAGTTTATCAAACAAGTCACTTACTTTTCTAGATCTTTGCGTTCTTCTTCTTTAGAACATTTTTCTATTCCAAATTTTGCTTTTAGAGACCTTGCCCGAGCAATAGTGGCTTCCACATTCATAATTTGACTAATGATTTCCTGGGAAAAGAAAAAAAACCTCATTTTCTTTTCTTGTTATAAATCACATATTTCAAAGCTTTACTCAAGCTTTTATCAGAGCTGGGTTCAATAGAATTTTCCAGAATCGCTCATTCTCTCCTCTCACATAGTTAAGACAACTATATGTAACCTTTTTTTTCCTGTGATTACCATAAAATATTTATTTAAAAGTTAACATTTTTAAATTTTTCTTTCTTGGACATTATTAGAAAAACGAAATTCCTTACTTCTAATTTTTTGTCTTCTGGATTTGGGAACCGGAGAACTTTACTGGAATGGCTGATTATCTGCTTAATTATCTTCTTTACTAACCCAATATCTTCCAGAGATTCTGTTGGGAGGAAAAAAGCCCATTAAGTACATTGTAGTAAAAGCACCCTATTTTTACTTGAAGCATACAGCCTTGCTTGTTAGAAGTTATTTACCTTCTTCTTTTACCTTGAGTACGGCTGCGTGGATGACACAAGAAAGAAGATGCCTTGCAAGATCAGCTGGTTTCTGAACGGCTAAATAGTGTAGGACCTGAAGATACAGTAAATCAATTAGATTGCCATAACCTTGCTGCAAAATTGACAACCATCTCTCAAGGCTTCAAAACTGAAGGTTGCCTCATGTCCTTTCTTAAGCATTCAATCAAAAGACTCTTTCTCAAGTCTCTAAAGGGGAGGGGCCCACCATCTGAAGGTGCTTCTAAATTTGTCAACTTTATTTTTTTTAATTGAAAGACAGCATAGCATGCTAAGAAGATGAAAAGGTGATGAAAGAGTGGGACAAAAGCCAAGAAAGAAAAATTCACTGTACTTATCATTTAAAAGGAAAACAGGCTCAAGATCAAAAGTAACTGAAAGTTATTCTCTTACTTCATGTTCTTGTGAATAATTTATTTACATGTTTCCACATTCAAAGTGGTTGCCAATTTAGACGATTATATTTCCAAATGTAACATGCATTATTCAGTCTTACTTTAAAACTGACCTGCATAGTTGGTTACCGTTATGACCAACACTACAGAAATTCCATACAAATACATTACAACAAAAATAAACTATCGTATTTTCCGGAGAATTAGACGCACCTTAATTTTGGGGGAGGAAAACAAGAAAAAAAGAATTCTGTCTCTGCCTACCAGCATCAGGATCAACGGCATCCTCACTTCCATTTGGATTTTGATAACGCGTAGCACAGATCTTTTTATCAGTTTAAAACAAATCCTATCTATTTAACGAGTGGATAGAATGGGGTGGGGGATGATTTTCATGGGGGCAGTTATCCCAGGAGGTTAAGGAGAAGTCTGCTGCTGTAGGGAGTGGAGATCTCCAGTCCTCGCACAAGTTGTGAAGCCAGCTGTCAGAACTGTTGGAGCTGCTTCCAGGCAGACCCTGGGAGTGGCTAAAGGGGAAGAAAACTCTGGGCACGTTGAGAACACACACACTCCTGTTGCTGGAAGAAGGGGAAAAGGGCTGCTTCTGCAGTCTCCCCCACCCCCCGTCCTTGTGCCTACACTCCTCTCTCCTCATCCACCTTCTCCTCCCAAACGGTCTTCATGCCCAGAGGGGCTCCATCCACAGTCAAAGTTGGTTCCCCCCCCCTACTGCTCTCTTAAACTGAACTGCACTGAGCAGCTGGGGGGGGGGCGCGGCGTGAAGGAGAAATGTCTCAGCTCCCCACAGCCACTTGGCATTTTGACCACCCGGAACGGATCAACGCCACCTCCGCAGTGGCCAGCTGCTGCTTTCTCCCAGGATCATTTATCAACAAGTCAGAAAAGCAGTGCAGTTCAGTTTAAGAGAGCAAGGGGGGGAACCAACTTCGACCTTCTTTCAGCAACAGGAAAATGTGCTTTCTCAACGTGCCGAGTTTTCTTCTTCCCCTTTAGCCACCAAGTAGGAGGAGGGCGCGCAGCTCTGCAAATTGCATTGGAGAATTGAGGAAAACGCCGGAAAATGCGATGCATGGAGGCAAGTGGGTGCTTCTGCGTGAGAGGTGAAAGGCAAGATGCTCGCCGCCTAGCCTGCCCCTTCTCCAAACAACCCAGGCTGAGGGTGGTCAGCTTCTGCTCCTGGCCCGGGAGACGGATCTGGCCAGGAGGGAAGAGAAAATGAGACTGCAGAAAAGGAGGAGGAGGGTGGGCGGCTTTGCGAATTGCTTCGGGGAATTGGGGAGGAAAAAGAGCATTGCCTCCATGCATCGCGTTTTCCGGCGTTTTCCTCCCCAATTCCCCGAAGCAATTCACAAAGCCGTCCATCCTCCTCCTCCTCTTCTGCAGTCTCACTTTCTCTTCCCTCCTGGCCAGATCCGTCTCCAGGGCCAGGAGCAGAAGCTGACCACCCTCAGCCTGGGTTGTCTGGAGAAGGGAGAGGTTGGGTGGCGAGCACCTTGCCTTACACCTCTCAACAGAAGAACCCACTTCGCAAGAGCATAGCCTCCATGTATCACATTTTCTGGCGTTTTCCTCCCTGATTCCCCGATGCGATTCGTACAGCCACGCGCCCTCATGAAAAAGTGGTGGCAGCAGTTTTCAGCAGGTTCCAAGCAGCACCCTAACCGTTTCCGCCACCCATCTCCCAGAGTGCAACATTGCTCATTTTTGGCAATGTGAGGATCCCCACCGCCTGAAACTGCCGGAAAATGAGACGCACAGAGGCCGACAACCTCCCAAGGGTGGGGGCCAGCGGGTGGGTGGGGCTACATTCGGAGAATAAGACGCACCCAGATTTTCACCCCCTTTCTGGGGGTAAAAAGGTGCATGTTACTGAAAAATACGGTAAGCTAATAAATGAAAGTGCCTCTAATAGACTTTCCACAGTCTATACTAGGATGGGAACTATGGAAGCTTTCAGATCTTGCAGAATTAAAATGGAAATGTCTCAGGAATTCCCCTAAGCCTCTTTTTTACCTTCTCTGCCTCACGGGTGTCATCAAAAAGGCGCCTCTGCCTCCTTGCTGGAACGGGCTTCGCTGTTTCCCATGCTTCAACCCACATGTTACTTGGAATCTTCATTCGGGCGCTCAGCTCACCCTTGATGACTACACCCCCCTTTTCATCCACAGTTTCCTCTTCAATGTAATCCCGGGGCGAATACCATCTCACAAAATCTTCCAGACAACAACCAGGGTTGGCAGCCTAAGAGGAACAGGAGGAAAAAAAGGAGGGGGGGAGAGAACATGCTTATTTGTATATAGGCCATGGTTGTCCAAACTTGAGTGAAGAGGAATTGTCCTGGACCGCATATAAAATGCATAACAGTGTTAATATACATAAAGAACTTCCTTTATTTTTTTATCATCTTGTGGGGCCGTATAAGTAGATGTCCAGGGCCACACCTGATACGGATTTTCCAGACAATTCTTTTTTTGAAAAATAAGGAAGCATAAAGGATGGTCAAAGACATTATATATAGTGACTCTCTCATCCTTTAAAACCTGAACGCGAAACATTCAAAATGACCGCCTATCTTCCTAACATTGTAATTTTCAACTTGTCTAAGATGACCCTAGATGTGACTATTGCTTATAAATTTGCAAATGGCTGTATAACACATATGAATCAGATCTGGGTTTGATTTTTTTACAACAACTCCAAATTTTCAATGCAAAGCTTATTCCCCTCACTAGTTAAGTTTGTAATGTATTTAGAATTAAGGTTATTTCAGACATTGGAGTTCTTTAAAAGTTCAACTACCTTCTGTACCATCAGATGTTGATGAACTGCAATTCCCTGATTCCTTCACCATTGATTGGGGAGGCTGGGACTGAGGAAACATTCCAATCCATTCCAAACTGGAAGGACACAACGGATGCCATGAATATAAAAACTAATGTGTTTATCACAATTTTGTTCTTTAAAATAAATAAAGAGGGTTCAGTTGCCCCAAATAGAGTCTACATGGTTGTAAAATGGGACTCTAGGATAGGATCCAGCTTCTACTTCTGTATATTTTTGAAAGAAAAGGAGGGATTATTGACTGCAATATATTTTATGACCTAGTTTCTCTTCAAGTGTTTTTAATTTTCTATACTGTGCCAAAGAATGTGAAGTACAAATAAGTGTTAAAATATAATAGACAGCTGCTGTAAGAGTTAACATTAATACTTAGCTTCTGCTTCAAGTTCCAATTAAACTATACTTAATTCACAGAAAAGACAACCAATCCATAAACATATTTTTTGATCCGAATAAGCATAATTTGAATGAGCAAGTTTATCAAAAAAAGAGAGAATGTTGTCTAATATTAACACAGACAACTGGCAATGAATATTTTCCTGAACAAAAAAGCCAAGTAACAAACATGCTAGAGAACCTACCACATTTCTCATTTACAGCATGTCTAGTACAGATGGCAGTGGAACAAAGACTAATGAGCAAAATGGAAAAAAAATGATAGAAAAGAAGAAATATCTTGCTAAATATGTTGTATGAGTTGCTTATGCTACTGTACAGGTAGTCCTCAACTTACAACCATTTGTTTAATCACTGTTCGAAGTTACAATGGCACTAAAAAAATGCGAGTTAAACCCGTTTTCACACTTATGACCACTGTAGCATTTTGTGGTCATGTGATCAAAATTTGGATACTTGGCAAATGCTTCATATTTATGACAGTTGCAGTGACCCAGGGTCATATGTGACCTGACAAAGTCAATGGGGAAGCCAGACTTAACAACTGTGCTAAAATGGGGCAAAACTCACTTAACAATAGTCTCACTTAGCAGCAGAAATTTGGGGCTCAATTGTAGTGGTAAACTGAGGACTATCTGTATTCATTTCATGATGACCCTGGCAATCTGTGCCTACTTTGAAAGACTCCATATCTGAGAGCAAGCAAGCACTTTGCATGCGAGCTCGAAGGTGAGCTCCTTCTGCTGACGTTCCCAATTTAGCCAATACTTCGGACTGTTCTTCTAACAGATCTTCTGTCATAGGAGCTGGTTCCTAAAGAAGTAGAGAGAGAGGAATTCCTGTTAAGACTTTTTATCTCTCATTAGGGAACAAAAACAATGAACAAAAGAACTGAATGCGGCTTCCACATGCTTAGAACCTGTTATTCAACCTCTGTATTCCAAAGATAGATATGTCAGTCCAAAACCTAATACTTTCTGAATGGAAATACAATTCAGTCATTTAACAAACTGCTGAAGTTTTTGCATAATAGGAAATAGGAGAAGACAAAGGAAGGTGACAGATCAGCTTGGATTAAGACAGCTTCCTGACTGTAAGAAAAGCCAATGGCATGTAGCAGTAAACTAAGAGGGGAAAAAGTATTAACTAGTTATCCTATGGCTAACTTCTAAAGAAATAAAAATAAAACTAGTTTCCATTGTTATACATTTCCCAAATGTGGTATTTTTAGATTTATATATGTCTGTATGTATATATGTGTGTGTGTGTAATATATTAGAATATATAAGAATATATAGTATATATTCACACACACACACACACACACACACACACACACACACACACACTATATATGTGTGTGTGCGTGTCTCAATCCCCAATGTCAGGTGGTTAATTCCTGTTGCAACCAATAGATCAACACTTGGTTGATCTGAAAATAAGCCTGCACATGTGGAAAAATGTTAAAAAGAAAAAAACAGCCTCTATTCTATTCTATTCTATTCTATTCTATTCTATTCTATTCTATTCTATTCTATTCTATTCTATTCTATTCTATTCTATTGCATTCCATATATATATATACTCATATTCCTTCATCAAGCTTTTATTATATAAAAATATGTATATTATTCCTATTTCTTGTATCTGCCTCTATTTTAGCTCCTAATAATGCAAATCTTGCGTTATAAAACATTTTTTCTATCCATCATCTCTTGCCCATTTTAATATTTCAATCCTTATTCGTTTTTTGACTTGCCTCCCAAATTCCTCCCTTGGGTCTTCTTCTCTATCTACATCTTTCCTGTTTAACTTAAGTATTCTTCCATCTCGACTATCTTTTGCTGCCAAGCCTCCAGCAGATCTGCCGAACTCTCCATTTTCTTTTCAAAAATATCTTTGTTTATCCAAAATCATTTTTTGTTCTTCTAGCATGTACTTTTCCTGAATTGCTTCATTAATTTTTTATTACTTTCTCCTTATCTTCTTGTTTTGTTTGTTGATTTGTCCATTCTATCTTTTCCCCTAGTCTCTCTATTATCTCCTCTATTTACTGGGCTTTTTGATCATTATTCATTATCCCTTGTGAAGCACTTTCTAGCTTCCCATTTATATTATTCATTAAATCCATTATCTCCCTGTGAGTCCTTGTCATAGAATCATAAATGCTTTGGAACATCGCCACCAATTCTTTTTGCAACCCACTTATTTCCTCCTGCTGAAACATCTTGCTTTCTTTTTTTGATAAGTCCAAATATCGCTCAGTAATCTGTCAATGGTCTATCACTGCCCCAAAGCCTCAATTATCTTTGCCCTCAGACAGTCGATCTGGAAACCATTTACTCAGTCCTGTTGTTGCTCCTCTGGGAATACAGTAATATAGTTTTTTATATCTCACAGTCAATTTAACTTTTTTTTTAAGTAATCCAGGAAAATTTCCAAATGTCTTCTTAAGTCCCCTCTAGAGCGCTGCACACCAGAACAACTAGACCTTA
This sequence comes from Pantherophis guttatus, assembly GCF_059756535.1. Lineage (NCBI taxonomy): Eukaryota > Metazoa > Chordata > Lepidosauria > Squamata > Colubridae > Pantherophis > Pantherophis guttatus. The sequence continues at coordinate 133,530,287 of NC_142063.1, read as the reverse complement.
GAACAGTTTTTTCCCGAATGCCATCACTCTGCTAAACAAATAATTCCCTCAACACTGTCAAACTATTTACTAAGTGTGCACTATTAATCTTCTCATCATTCCTATCACCTATCTCCTTCCACTAATGATTCTATGACTGTAACTTTGTTGCCTGTATCCTTACGATTTATATTGACTGTTTCCTAATATGACTTGATTGCTTACTTGTACCCTATGACTATCATTAAGTGTTGTACCTTGTGCTTGACGAACATATCTTTTCTTTTATGTACACTGAGAGCATATGCACCAAAACAAATTCCTTGTTTGTCCAATCACACTTAGCCAATATTCTATTCTATTCTATTCTATTCTATTCTATTCTATTCTATTCTATTCTACTCTACTCTACTCTACTCTACTCTATTCTTTCCTATTCCTATTCCTATTCCTACTCCTACTCCTATTCTTAATTCAATCCTAACTCCTGATATTTGAAAGTCACTTTATTTAGATGTCTTCCATATTTTTACCATTTGAGCTCTAGTAGTTGTGGAGTAGTTAAGTATAAAACAATAGATAGCACAGCAGTCCTCCAAATGTTGTTTCCACTTTCTCTTCTGTCTTATCAGTATTTTCCCAAGGTTAAAGGAATATAATATATTCCATTCACCAGTAGACGGCGCTTTCCGCTTAACTTTAACATTGCATAAATTCTAACAAGTTTCGTTGGTTTATTCAAACAAATAATCAAAATTCTAACAAGTAGTTACAGCATTTTAAAATGCCTTATTGCCAATAAAAGTTACTGATACAACCTTTCTATGTTTTTAAAGGTTTTGTGCTCGCTTCTTAATATCCTTTTCTTTTTGGTCTGTAATTTTTCTCTCTGTAACTGTTCGCTGCTTAATCAAACCCTTCAAAGAGTCCCTTTCTAGTTTATTTTCTTTAGGGTTGGTTTTAGATAATAAAAGTCACCTCACCCAGTTCTAGTCACTGTTCACACACTGCTGCAGCACATTCTTTAGTTTCTTCAGCTGCTCCAGCTTCCCGGCAGCCATAATGGCTGCCTCTCTTCCTTGTCAGAAGAGATGGAATTAGCCCTGGATCAAGCAGGAGAGCTGCCACACTCGGTGACCTGCAGGGCACCCCTCCATTCTTTGTCACCCCTACAGGGTGACTTTAGCCCCCTATGGGTCCCTCCAACCAAGGGATTTGGTGCAAGTTCACAGAGCCTGCTTTTTGCATCCAATAGCACTGCGATATCAACCGGAAGTCGATTCTCTGCCATTTCTATCTATCCCTAAGAGACTAGTTTTACAACATTGCAGATACTTATGGCTCCAATTACTCAGTGAACTGAGGGACTGATAATATTCACAACTTATGAATGTTTCATACAAAGGTAGTGGACAATTAAAATGATATACAGGAATGCTTTACTGAAACAGTTATGTAAAGCTAGATGAGAAGCCCAGACATATGCTCAACTTTCAACCAAAGTTACAATGGTGCTGAAAAAAAGGGACATGACCAGTTTTCACACCGTGGGCAGCATCCCCTGGTCACATGTTCAAAATTTGGGCACTTGGCAACTGGCATGAGGTTGTGACAACTGCACTGTCCCAGGCTCATGTGATCACCTTCCCAACTGGCTTCAGACAAGCAAAGTCAATGAAGGAAGCCAGATTTGCTTAATGACCTAATTATTCACTTAACAATTGCAGCGATTCACTTAACTACTGTGGCAAGAAAAGTCATAAAATGAGGCGCAACTCACTTAACAACTGTCGTGCTTAGCAACAGAAATTTTGGGCTCAATTGTGGTTGTAAGCCCAGGTATATCTTTGCTGTTGACATTGTGGTGGTGCAGTGGTTAGAATGTAGTTCAGGTTGATTCCCACGGGCTCAAAGTTGACTCAGCTTTCCATCCTTCCTAGGTGGGTAAAACCCAGGTTGTTGAAGGCAATATGCTGACTCTGTAAACTACTTAGAGAGGGCTGTGAAGCACTGTGAAGTGGTATATAAGTCAGTGCTATTACTATTGCTTTTTTTCCCTTTCCTTTAAAAATTTTGTTTAAAGGAGAAAGCATTGTAATATGATTACTGCACATTTAACTGTACAGATCATCTCCCTTATTGTGTTTGAATGGTAATCATATTAAATATATTTTTTAAAAACCAAGACAAAATTACATCTGTGAGAAAATCAGATCAATTATTAAATACTGTTCATGTCTAACAAACCTAGGAGCCCCTTTTCCCTTCCTCTGATATGGAACTGAACTAGGAGATATGAGAGAAGGAGAAATATTTGTAAATGTTACTCACTCACCTGGGTTACTGGCACATAGAGAGGTTGTCCAGGGTGAAGCAATTTCATATTGCCATACGGATGCAGACGGCCCTCTGGCTTCAGCACTAGTGTCTCTTTACTACTTTCTTTTAAAATCCCTTTCTTTCCGCCTTCTTGTCCATTTCCTTTAAGCTCCTCTGTGTCACTCAGGCATTCAAAAAACTCTTCTTCACTGTCACTCCAAGATTCCCAAGATCTCCCCACTTCTTTTTCTTTATCACTCTCTTTTGGATAGTCTCGATCCACTGTGTCTTTTTGCTTTTCCAAATTAATCACTTTTTTCCCCTCATCTCTTGCTTTCTTTCTTTCAATGCAACAATTTAACATCTGGAAAGCAATCAAACTCCCATCAAGCCCATTGAAAATGCTATTGTTAATGTTAGCAATAGGTACTTTCAACAATGGCAATGTTTTGTTAAAATACATAAGAGAAGCCAGAAGGTAGCCTGAATTCAAATTTACTATTGCAAAAGACAGCATACTTCTTCATATAAAATCCTTATAAATTTATAGGCTGGCCCCAATCTGTACAACTCTGAATGGCTTACTGAATACAATTAAATAGAAATTGATCACAATTTTTCAAATAAAGATTAATACATAAAAGAAAGAATGTGCATTTGTAAGATTTACCTGGAGTTTCTGATGTAATAAACAACATCTCAGATCAGGTGCACTGCTGGTTAACCTAAAAAGTAATTACACTGATATTACTACAGAATAGAAAAAGAACTGAACCGCAAAACATATAGATGCTGCCATTTTCAAAAATGCATATATAGGTAGTCCTCAACTTATGACCAACTGAGTACGACCAACTGAGCCCCAAATTTTCACTGCTAAGCAAGACAATTGTTAAGTGAATTTTACCCCATTTTATGATCTTTCTTGCCACAGTTGTTAAGTGAATCATTGCAATTGTTATGTTAGTTACATGGTTGTTAAGTGAATCTGGCTTCACCATCGATTTTTGCTTGTGAGGTTGCAAAAGGTGATCACATGATCTCAGGAACTGCAACCATCATAAAAATGAGCCAGTTGCCAAGTGTCTGAATTTCCATGGAGACACTGCAATTGTCATGTAAAAAATGGTCATGTCACTTTGTTGAGGGCCATTGTAACTTTGTCACTAAATGAATACTGTGTTTTCCCGAGAATAAGATCCTGTCTTATATTTTTTGCCACCAAAAAAGGCACAAGATCTTATTTCCAGGTGGGGGTCGTCCACTGACTCACCTCACTTGCACGTGTTGTCCCGGACTCCTTTTCACTGTCAGAGGCCTTCAGGAACTTCTTCTGAGGCTGGCAATGCTTTCCTGAAGGTCACTGCAGCCGATAACAGAGCTCCAGATCGATCCAGAGCTCTGTTATCAGCTGCAGAGGCCTTTAGGAAAGCCTTGCAGGCCTTGCCGGCTGCAGAAGAAATGGGCTAGCAAGTCAGGTGTTGGGGTGTGCAAGGCCAGGCTGCAACTGTCTGAAGGTAAGAAGTAGGGCAGCTCCATCCCCCCATCCCCACCCTAGCTTAATTTTTACCCAGGCACCCTGCAGTGGGCAGGGTCTTAATTAGGGCTTAGTTTGGGGGGTAGGACTTCTATTGGGCGCACATGTAAAAATCAAGCTAGGACTTAATTTCAGGGGAGGTCGTATTTTCAGGGAAACACAGTAGTTGTAAGTCAAGGACTAACTATATAACCTGTCATCAACTTAAATCAAGACCTTTAAATTAAGCCCAGCAATCTTTTGAACATATCTTGCAAATAACAAGAAGACTCGGATACTTCATAATTTGTCAACCAAATCTCCCTCACAAAGCTGTTTATTTTAGGTGGCTTAGAATCTCCTCCTGAGCAATCTACATAGATGATACAAATGTATCAAGCTTTTTCTCCTTTTTATGTTAAATAAAAGAAACTGACTGCAAATAACCTTTTGAGGTGGCAGTAACATTTCACTTTCTCTTCAAACTAACTCTGAGGAGTTTTACTGATTTCCTATTAGTAATAACTAAATAATAGGCCTAAAACTCACCCTGGGATGAAGAAGTTGTTCTCCCATCTATAGCGCATTTCCAAGACAAATTCCTGCCAGAGGTGTGCAACCCCTTTGACTCCACCATGATAAAAGTTGATCATACAAAGACAAAGAGCCAGTTTGTATGTCAGACTGTCTGAAGGAGCAGATTTGAATTGGATGTAAAGATTCTACATATAAGGACAAATGAAAAGAATCTGTGAAACAATATTAAACTTGTGCACAGAATTGCAAATTGTATTCTAAATTGGAGAATTTAGTTTTAATATGCACAATTGTTTTCTTTAAAACAAAGCATTATGTGCTTTTGAAAAGGCATCCTAATCAAACCCATGAAATTTGCTTTTCATTTGAATACAAATAATTAAAATCTGGTACATGTTTTTCACATATGCATTTGAACTTACAGAGTCTTCACTATCTGGGGGTGGAATACTTCCTGTTGAAGTATTAGTTCTAGCTTCAGATCCATCTGCTGATTTGTCAACAGCATCAGGGAATAAATACTAAAAGGAAAAACATAGCTTCAGTTTTCAATTTTTTCACATGCATTATATGTTACCATTACATTGCCCTGAAACATGGCTACTAAACACCTAAATCATCATTTCTTCTGCTATGAAGCTATCAACAACACATTTTATCAGCCAATGTGATTAATAAAGCATCAATCTGATCTCAAAAGCTGAATGCCTGACAGCAACCTCACTGTTGTTTTTTTAACTGAGCCTTCTAAATGCTTTTTCGTGACAATGCCAGACATTTAGCAGCAATCCATTTTCAATGTGTGACTGCTAGATCATCTCTATTTTTCCAGAGAAAGGTCAGATTTGTTATTCAAGTGAAAGTCACCAAAAAACCACTCTTGGCTCAGACAATTTATAACCCATCATAAAATGTAACTTACCATGAGAACGGTATTCAAGACTTCATTATTTAAAGGGGATTCATCTATGCCTCTGTGCTTACGAATTTTTTTCTTTGCAGTGTGAACCATGTTTGTCACTGACAATTTATGGATTGGGACTGGTGCTGGTTCTGTGAGCTTGGACAAAGCATGGCTTATATCAGCATCTACAAAATATCAAAATTTGGCCAAAAAAAAAAAATAAGTGATCCAAATTTTTGGGAGAAACAAGCTCAGACTCAACCCCTCCAAGACCGAGTGGCTGTGGCTTCCAGCGTCCCGGTATAGTCAGCTGGTACCATCACTGACAATAGGGGATGAGATCTTGCTCCCCACAGAGAGGGCCCGCAACTTGGGTGTCCTCCTGGATTCACGGTTATCTTTAGAAGATCATTTGACGGCCGTGGCCAGGGGTGCCTTTTATCAGGTTCGTCTGATCCGCCAGTTGCGTCCCTTTCTGGATCGGGACGCCTTGTGTACGGTCACTCATGCCCTAGTTACCTCCCGTATGGACTACTGTAATGCTCTCTACATGGGGCTCCCCTTGAAAAGCACCCGGAGGCTCCAACTGGTCCAGAACGTAGCCGCATGGGTGATTATGGGCGCAGCTCGTTACACCCATGTAACACCTCTCCTACGCGAGCTGCACTGGCTCCCGGTGGTCTTCCGGGTGTGATTCAAGGTGTTAGTTATCACCTTTAAAGCGCTCCATGGCTTAGGACCTGGGTACCTACGAGACCGTCTTTTGCCACCAAGAGCCTCCCACCGACCAGTTCGTTCTCACAGGGAGGGACTACTCAGGGTACCGTCAGTCAAATTATGTCGACTGGCGACTCCCAGGGGGAGGGCCTTCTCTGTGGGGGCTCCAACCCTTTGGAATGAACTGCCCCCGGAGATACGGAATATCCCTGATCTCCGTGCTTTCCGCCGTGCCCTCAAGACCCTGATGTTCCAACAGGCGGGGCTAAACATACAAACATGCGAATGATTTTTTAAATGTTATCTAATTCTGGGTTTTATTTAATTGACCAAACTAAGTAACAATTTTAATTAGCAATTTCATGATGTTTGTGTGTCTATATTTTTCTTGACTGTACACCGCCTTGAGTCCTACGGGAGAAAGGCGGTATAGAAATATAATAAATAAATAAATAAATAAATAAATAAATAAATAAATAAATAAATAAATAAATAAATTATTGTAATCTGATTTCCCTAGTATCTTTCCATTTAACAATGGTAACTGAGACCAGAATTTCCATCGCTAAGTGATGTGGTTGTAAACCACAACATTAAACAAATCACTACAGGCCTTTAAAGGAGAATGTCACATGGTTGCCATTAGTGATTTCCTGCTGGCTTCTCTATTGACTCTGCTTATACTGGCAATGGCTAAAAATTGCAATCACATGACCACTGAATATTGCAAGTTTGTAACTCCAAGCCAGGCATCAGGAAATTAACCGATATTAATATAAGGACCAGTTTTAAGTACTGCTCATTCAGTGTCATCATAAGTTCAAAAGTCATGAAATGAGTGGTTGCTAAGTCAGGAACAGTTCTTTAAAAAAAAAAAAACATAAACTGTTACTCATTGTTTTATTAAATACTACTTAGATGTTTTCACAAATCCAAGTGTCCCAACCTTTGATTGTTTCAGAAAAATATGAATTTTACCTTTTCCTTCTTCTTCAAACGCTGATCTTCCAAGAATCTCATCAGTTGATTCTTTCCGACGACATAATTTGAAAAATTCAGTAACAAAATCACCTATAAGAGAAATTAATCATGCAGATACTTTACTGTTTTCCACCAAGATTTACTCCATATAAATAATATTGGGATTTATTAGAAAAAGTATTCTATTCTATCAAACCTATAATTAGCAATTTACATTAAATACTAAAATTAAACAATTGGTTAATGGGAGGGCTTTAAATTTCATATTGTAAGAGTAACTAGGATTTAAGATGCTCGCATAAATACAGGTATTCCTCAACTTACGACCACAATTGAGCCAAAAAATTTGTTTCTAAGTGAAACATTTGTTAAGTGAATTTTGCTCCATTTTACGACTTTTCTTGCCACAGTTGTTAAGCGAATCACTGTAGTTCTTAAATTAGTAACATGGTTGTTAAGTGAATCTGGTTTTCCCATTGTCTTTGCTTGTCAGAAGGTCACAAAAAGCTACCCATGATCCCAGGACACTACAATGGTCATAAAATGTGATTCAGTTGCCAAGGATCTGAATTTTGATCACATGACCATGGGGATGCTGTGTGTAATAATGTGAAAAATGGTAATAAGTTACTTTTTTCAGTGCCATTGTAACTTTGAACGTCACTAAATGAACTGTTGCAAGTCAAGGACGGCCTGTATAAAAACATTGTGAGAAAACCATGTAAGAGCCTTGGGTGGCACAGCAGACTAAGTGCTGTTAACTAGCACCAGCTGCCTGCAATTACTGCAAGTTCAAATCTCAAGGTTGACTCAGCCTTCCATCCTTTCGAGGTAGGTAAAATGAGGACCCGGATTGTGGGGGAAATAAGCTGACTTTATATAAAAAAGAACACCACTTGGGGGGTGGGGGGCGAAAGCCCTACTAAGCAGGTATATACAAAAGTATTAAGGCTATTGCTTAACACATTGTAAGCCGCCCTGAGTCTCCGGAGAAGGGCGGCATATAAATCGAACCAATAAATAAATAAATAAAGCCATTAAGAAAATAAAGAGAATAAGGATTTCAAAATTAACTATGAATAGCTAACCATATAAATCAAGTTGTCTTCTCTGTCAACGCAAATCCCACATTTTAATTGGAAAATATGTAATTGGCCAATAATCAACTGAGTGTGTTATTTTAAGACCTGAAACAAAGTGTGTTCAAGCTCACTTAGATTTAAAATTAAGATACAAATTGCCTTTTTTGAAAATTAGGGAGCTTTCTAGATCAGGCATATGCCGTTAAGAATTAATATAAGGTACTACATGGAAGATACATTGGAAGGTAGGAATTGGAAGATACAAGGTGTTTATAATTTGGAAGAATGGTATAAGGAGGTATGGGATATTGCCAAAAATGATAAATTGACTTGCAATATTAAAGTAAGGAGGAGTATAATGAAGGTAAACGATTTCAATGGAATCTGGAAACAGTTCCTAATATATGTGTTTTCTGGAGGAAGAGGGAAACCACCACCAGAAGAAACTTTAAGATTCTGGAAGCAGGAATGATCCCGAGGGGTGGGGGAGCACTTGTTGTTTGTTTGTATTCTGTATATTGTTATATATTATATATTATGATTCAGGTATGTTATGTATGTTAATTTATTTTTTTATATATGTTAATAATTAAAAATATGGGAAAAAAAAGAATTAATATAATTTATTACTATCACAGAAGTTGAAACCCACATATGAATATTTACCATATTTTTCGGAGTATAAGACATACTTTTTTCCCTCCTAAAAGAGGCTGAAAATTTGGTTGTGTCTTATACCCCGAATGTAGCTTTTTCGAAGCTTTTTTTTCAACCCTAACAGCTAGCGAGTAAAGCACTTTGCCTGCTCCCTACGACTCTCAGCTGTGAAGTTTTTTTTCAGCCCTAACGATGTGTTAGCGAGTGAAGCTATCTCCATGGTTTGCCTGCTTTTCTCATTGCTTCTCTCTCCAAAGATCAGTTGTGCTTTAGAAGCTGTTTTTTATCCCAAGCAGGGGATAAAACCAGCAAACTAATGTGCTGAAGCTGACCAGACTAAGGACGTTAGCCAGATGAATACCTGGTAGGCAGATTTTTTTCCCCCCATTTCCCTCCCCAAAAACTAAGCTGCATCTTATACTCTGGTGCATCTTATACTCCGAAAATATGGTAAGTATAGCAAATGAAGCCATAAAATTATTAGTTTTTTTAAAAATCCAAATTTTACATTCAAAACATTCCAGTGCTGTTTTCTGAAATAGAAACATATTTTAACTATTAAGACATAGAAAAAAATAGAAGATTGTTCTTACTGCATTCTTTACCACAAAATCTACATGGACTTTTCACACACTGTATAGTCACACAGTGCTATATCAACTTCATATCATGCTGTAATAGAGATAGTCCTCAACTTGGGACAATTGAGTCTGCTATTTGAGTTGCTAAGTGAGACAGATAAGTGAGTTTTGCCCCAACTTACAACCTTTCTTGCCATAGTTAAGTGAATCACTGCAGCTATCAATTTAGTAACCCAGTTGTTAAATGAATCTTGCTTCCCCATTGACTTTGCTTGTCAGAAAGTTGAAAAAGGTGATCACATGACCCCAGGACACTGCCATTGTCATACATATGAGCCAGTTGCAAGTGTCCGAATTTTTATCACGTGGCCATGGGGATGCTGCAACTGTTTTAAGTGTGAAAAATGGTCATAAATCAGTTTTTTCATTGCCATTGTAACTTCGAGCATTCATTAAATGAACTGTTGTAAGTCAAGGACTACCAGTAATTTGAAAGAAAAAAAGGCAAAGGATAGAATAAAGCTCGAGAATGCTTACTCAGTAGGCACTGTGGATTCTCAGCTTTTCTGACTCTCACAGACCACTGAGGTGCTTGAGCAGGATCCAGGTCTCTTTAAAAACAAAACAAAATAATACGTTAACTTTGTTTCACCCGAACATTGAAAAGCAGTGTTTGAACAAAAACACCAAGTTTTGACAATGATCTTTAGCATACTCTGACAAAATAAAATAAACCCCAATAAAATAAAATAAACCCCAATAAAATAAAATAAAATAAAATAAAATAAAATAAAATAAAATAAAATAAAATAAAATAAAATAAAATAAAATAAAATAAAAGATAGGGAACCATTTTTTAGGTAGGCTCTCTACCATTTTTGACTAATGTGGTTGTTTTTATAATCTAAAATAGTCTAGACAATTTTGAATTAGAACATTTTCTGAAAATTTCCCTGTTAATTATTCAAATTAGCGTATTAGTCTCAATGTGTGTCGTGGATTTCTGAGGCCCTCAGGATGGTAAATAAAAGGATCCAAATCTCCATTCCCAGGAGCTCCTTGGTCTTTGCTCCTGTTTCAATTTCTCCTAGGATAGCAACTTGGTAGTTCCTGCTGCCACTATTTTACTTTCCAGGGGATGCCTCACCTGGAAATCATTCCCTAATTCCAGGGTATGGGAAGGCTCACAAGGCTTTTCTTGTGATTCTAGCTCAATTTCTTAGAACAAAGTCTTGAAAAGCAGCCACCACTTAATTCTGAAACTGCCAAACTTTTCCTAAAAGAAAAAACAATTCCTAAGTATTGGGAAGATCTTAGTGTTGGTATATAAGTCATTCCAGAATAGACTGCTTAAAGTACAGCAAGTTCTCTTTCAACCAAGGTTTTTATGCTGATGTTGGATCACCACGGATCAGTGTTTCCTGCTTTCCTGATTCTTTCAAACAAAAAACAATATTCACATAAAAAAACTATTACTGCATAGTGTACTTTATTCAGAGTGAATGGATTCAACTGCATCTCTTATTAAACGGATGTACATTCACATTAGCAAAGTCAATCTTAATATTATTACAAACATTACTACAATGTTCATTCTATAGCAGTGATGGCTAACCTTTTTCGGACCGAGTGCCCAAAGCGCACCCAAACCCCCAAAATGCAATGTGCGTGCAGCACCGACGCATATGTGCCCCACCCCCACATGCGTGCATGCCCCTGCGCGTGCGCAACAGAGACCTGAAAACTAGCTGGCCGGTGGGAGGCAACCACGCATCCACAGTGGAGCTGAACTGGGGCAACAGCTCATGTGCCATCAGAGAGGGCACTGCGTGCCACCTCTGGCACGTATGCCATAGGTTCCCCATCACAGTTCTATAGGAAGCCTTGTTGTATAGAATTGAAAACTTAAATACAATTTTAATGATATTTATTCTATGGGAAATGGAGAAGTGACTAAAATAGAGTTCTGGAATTCTGAACTATAAAATCTAATCAAACAGAAAAGTATGTACTTACGAATAAACATCATTGTCCACAATTATGCCCTCTGTTAAATGGGGCCATGTAGCTGCTAAATGGAGTTCACTGGAAGTAGAAGCATGACTTTTATAAGAAGTTTTGAAATTATAACAAAACAAGTATTAGCATGGATCCAAACTTAAGACTTGCAGAAACAGGAAGTTACTCATGAGGGTATCTCAAGATCAAAACTATTCAATGATGAAAGATCACTTGAAATTGATGGTGTGATTTTGCATCACTTTGGGAAAGAAATATATATAAACCTAAACTACACTTAGCATCACTTGGAAGAAAATAAAGGAAAGAAACCCCTCTCAAACTTGGGGAGGGGGGAACAAAAATCCCTGATTTATGTGTGGCATAGCTGCACCCACCTATCAAGCCTCCTAATTATTAAGTATGGTCTTTAGCACCAAAAGACTGTCCATTACTAGAATGAGTGACTGCAAAAAAGGCATATTCCCATTGATTGTAGGAAAGATACACAAATGGCTGCTTATAATTCAGACAGTTTTTAACTGTCTATGGAAATTCAAACTTACTATTTTATACATACCAATGTTTATTTCTTAAAATATGCAGCAGAGACCCAATATTTTCCTATAACTCACTGAATAATTTTAAAGAGAATTTATGCATGCCTATTCATTGCCATAATACTGTGTCCTCTAACAGTGAGGTTACAGAAGAAATAGATCTGGTAACTTTAATACATGGATAGCAGGACTTATCAAACACCTTATTTATATGTTACACAATGTAGTTGCATAAGCAATAGTTCTGTTAAAAAGACGTCTGAAATAATAATAATAAAAAAAAACTCCTTACCTAATAGGATCTTCACAGGCACCAAATGGTAACTTTCCAAATTCTACGCCTCCAACTTCACCTCCAACTAAAGCATCTATATCTATTGGCAAAACATATAGTTATGTTTATACAGTTCATATAGTTATACATACATATATTATAAACATTTTGTCATATTATTCCATATTAAATATATATTCTAATTCCTACCATCTGAAGAAAGGATGATATTGCCACAACAAACCAGTAAGATCATTTTAGGCACAAAATTTTAATCTTCTGCTTAATGTTGATCTCACCTTTTATGAGGGACAGTGGGGTGAAGAGATAAAAAAAGTTTCGTACAATTTCTACACAACCTCTTCTTGAAAAAAGTTCAGATTCTTCAGTTTGCAATCATTAGCATTATGGAGATGGTAGTAGAAAATATGTGCAGATAGTCGTTGACTTATGACAATTGAGCCGAAAATTTGTTGCAAAGTGAAACAGTTATTAAATGAATTTTGCCCCATTTTATGACCTTTCTTGCCACAGTTAAGTGAATCATTGCAGTTAAGTTAGTAACATGGTTGTTAAATGAATCTGGCTTCCTCATTAACTTTGCTTGTCAGAAGGTCATAGAGATCATGTGACCCCATAACACTGCAAATATCATAAATACATGCCAGTTGCCAAGTGGCCAAATTCTGATCATGTGACCATGGGGATGCTGCAATGGTCATGTGAAAAATGATAAGTCACTTTTTTCAGTGCTGTTGTAAACTTCAAACAGTCCCTAAATGAACTGTTATAAGTTGAGGACAACCTGTATCAGTATAACACCGTGATGGCGAACCTATGGCATACGTGCCACAGCTGGCACACAGAGCCCTCTCTGCAGGCACGCAAGCCGTCGTCCACTTCAGTTCTACTGCGCATGTGCATGTGCGTCTCCCGCCAGCCAGCTGATTTTCAGGATGCGCAGGGGGCAGGAAATACGTGTGCATGCGTGGGGGGCGTGCGCACTTGCATGGGGCGCACATTGCATTATGGGTGACAGCATGCACGTGTGCTGTTGTGCGTGTGCACTTTTGGCACACAGAGAGAAAAAGGTTAGCCATCACTGGTATAACAGATTCTTGAGCAACTAAATCTACTACAAAGAATGAATAGGAATCCCAATACATGTGGTAACCTGTTAATGTTAATGCATGAATACTTCATTTTACAGGTAATACTCAACTTATGAGCATAATTGGAATATTTTTTATATTATTTTGCGGTGGTCGTTAGGTAAATAAATTTTGCCCAATATGAGTTTTCTGCCAGAAATCAGAAGTAAATGTCACAAAGCTAAAAATATAATTTAAGAAATTAAGAAAAATTAAAAAACTGCAAAAAAAGACAAAATTATAGAAGAAAATATTTGTAGCTCAAGGGGGAATTGTGGAATCCTTGGTACTCTCTGAGTTTCTTGCAGACGTTTCATTATCAAACTAAGTAATATCTACCTAGTTTACCAACTAGGTCTGCAAGAAAACAGACAAGGACCCACAAATAAAATTATTCTTTTGCTATTGTGATTTACAGTGAGGAACAAAAGTCTTTTTTCCCCTTACCCTAGCCTCAAAGCAGCTGTCACGTATTTAATATACGTTGAACTTTTAATTTATTTGTCCTATAAACAAAACAGGAAAGAAAAAAAGAATTCTTGTTGCATGTTTCTTAGGTTCTCATCTAATTTTGTACTAAATTCCACAACATGAAATTGTAATAGAAATAAATTGGTTTCCTACCTGGAGGTTGTTGAGGCCAGAAATACTGCTGCCAATCTTGAAGTATATATGTAAGCCTAATACTTATATTAATTGCAGGGAGTGGAGTTAACGGGCAGCCCTGGAAAACATATCAATAAGAATAATCACAAAAACTGTGAGGTCCAAAACATTAGACATTCCTAATCTTATGTTTTAACCCAGATAATATAACAGAAAATATTTCTGAAGAATAGAGTTTCAAAATTGTATATGAATACTTTTCGCAAACAGCTGAATTCTAGCAATGTCTATCTGAACCACTTTAAAGTTCAAACTAAGACTGATTCACAAAAAATGTATCTCTTGTGAACATTCTATTTGAAATGACATAATTTGTGAGATGAAAGACTTTCCCCAGGCATTGGATATGTGACAGAGAACAACACAAGTCATTTGTAATCATTCTGTATTGAAGTGAAAAGGCAGAACTTTAAATTTTGAAACCTTTCCCTACTTACAGTATACTGTTCATATTTAATCAGATCAAAAACAGTAGGAATAAAAACTAAGGAAAACTAAAGTCTGAATAAATTATAAATGGTACATGATATAGCACAATCTTCAAAAATGTTTAATCTGCATGGCATTTCTGAGTAACCTCACCTAAAGTGGCCCATTCAAAATACAGGTAGTCCTTGCTTAATGACCATTCATTTAAGAACTGTTCACAAAACTGTAGAGTCCTGGAAAAGTAACGTACAATCAACCCTTGCATTTACAACCATCGCAGCATCCTTGAGGTCACATGATAGTGATCCAGGTGGTTAGCAACCAGCTCACGCTTACAATAGTTCCAGAATCTTGCAATCACATAAGTCATTTCTGACCTTCCTATCTGGCTTCTGACAAGCAAAGTCAACAGGGAAGCTCGCAGAAGGTCAACTGATGTCTCTCTTAACAGCCAAGGCAAAAAAAGGTACAGTCAGATGGTGCCTCACTTAATGAACACAATACTTAACTTATTTTCTGGTCTCTACTGTGGTTGTAAGTTGAGAACTAACTAGCATAAGAGTTACTGCACTTGCTACTTTTGGGAAGATCATTTGGGGCATCTTCATGCACCTACCACATGCATACACAAACTATACTCACAATCTTAGATTTGAAGATATCCAACAATCCAGATAAGTGACTATACTGACTGGGTACTTTGCGAAGATGAACCATTTCAAAGTCAGTTCTGACTCCAGGACCTTGACACTCTCCAACATACATTTTCCGGTGTCTGTGATGAATTTGCACAAATACTGGCACCTGGCTGAAAAATATTGAAAATGTTTTCAAATAAAGATGATTGTACTCTTGGAGGACTAGACTGATTAAAATCACTAATGTAGCGTTTGAAGGAAAAAACCACACTGAAAACTCAGCAAAGAAGCAACTTTATATAATTTTTTTTTCTGCTTGTTGTTAGCATCTTGTCTTGTTTCTGCAAGCTAGTAAAACAAGGTTCTTCTTGTGCACCTACTTTGCTACAACAAATAATGCAGGATTATAAAAGTTAACTTCACCACTGTATATAAACAGAGGTCTAGTCCCGTTCCCTTCCAGCACTGAAGATGTTGTTTAGCTGGATAATGAAAGACCTGCACAAAAACAACCAAGCGGCAAGGACCCACAGTTCAACCCTGAGCTACAAATATTCTCTTCTATTGATAAAAATTTACTTACCAGCCTGTGTTTCCCAATGCAATAGAAACTGAACTCAGAAGAAGATTACATTTGGATTCGCTAAGAACTGCCTCATTGTTTGCTGCTGGTGCAATAACTACAAGTTCACGCAAGCCATACCTAGAACAAATGAAATATTCCACTAAATTTAGATTTCAAAGATTAAGAGGATTAAGATGCATCTATCTCTCACAATTATTTAAATATTAAAACAACGGTCTCTCTGCTAAGCCCCACTAAAGATTAAACATGATCTAACATCAGGCAAAACCACTATGTTAACAATATTCTTTTTGGTATCTTGCATTTTGTGGCATAAATAATTAGTCTATGAAATGTATTATTTAATCATCATTAAAAATTCTTACAATTAATTTCTTAAATTAAAATGTAAGATTTTAAATAACAGACATACCATCTTACTAAACAGTGAGCTCTAGGAGGGAAATCATTGTTCATGCATAGAAGATCTTGCATAGCAACAGGAAGAGCATCTGTTAAACCATTAAAGATGAAACAATTAAGTCTTTAAAGTTTCAAGTAGAACAAAGAATTTGATTAAACAGCCAACATGGGTAATTTGATTTTTAGTCCATATAAACAATTTTAATTAAATTTAATAAGACATCAATCAGTTTAATTATTGTAAAATTGTAAATTCTAGTTGTCCTCGTAAATACACTTTTACAACTACTAAATAAAAAATAAGCATATCAGCCCTTGGTTTTGATTTTGGGTCCTTTGAGTCAGTCAGTCCCTGGACAAGTCCTTGTATTTTTAAGGTAAGATTTTAGAAGTGGTTTGCCATTGCTACTTCCTAGGGCTGAGAGTAACTGGCCCAAGATCATCCAGCTGACTTTGTGCCAGGTCAAACTGGTACCAAACTACACCAAATCAGTTATCAACCTATATATTTCCCTTTTTTTTTTTTTTTAAATTTGATTTATATGCCGCCCTTCTCCAGAGACTCAGGGCGGCTTACAATGCGTTAAGCAATAGCCTTCATTCTTTTGTATGTTTTATACAAAGTCAGCTTATTGCCCCCACAAACTGGGTCCTCTTCAATTATCTAATAAAAATGGAAGTTGATGCCTTCTTTTTAAAAATGTTACCATATATCTGTATGCTCCTTTAATGAGCAAGCTATCAAATATGTAATTTATTAGAGTATAACATTGTCTACAAGTACTAACTTCACAGTGTATCACAATAAAAAGTGATGTTCTGGGCTAGCCAGAGTCACTTGA
The DNA here is from genome assembly GCF_059756535.1 of Pantherophis guttatus. Taxonomy (NCBI): domain Eukaryota; kingdom Metazoa; phylum Chordata; class Lepidosauria; order Squamata; family Colubridae; genus Pantherophis; species Pantherophis guttatus. The sequence goes on along the minus strand of NC_142063.1, from coordinate 133,513,468 downwards.
CACTGAGATAGGCAGCATATAAATTTAATAAATAAAAAAATAATGCTATGAGCTAAAGATTTTTTTGAGCACTTAAAAATGTACCCACCTTCTATTAGTTCATCTTTTGCATTTTTATCAGTTGATTTTTGGACTAGATAATGATGCGTCACAGAGAATCGAAAATCAGCAAAAGTAATTTCATCAGATTTCTCTTCCCATGTTTCAGTGGTATATACACCCTATATATCAGACATAATTATGTGATCAGAAAAGTTATCTGAAATACTTTTAATCACATTTCATAGGAAATGCCATAGTAAAAATCCATTGCTACTCTGAAAAGCATTTTTATGTTTATTATGAAAAATTTAACAAAATAGAAATAGAATTTCATTCCTTTGAACCTCCATTGGCTCTTTCTTCCTAACCTATTGATTAGTATTTTTGTATCATTTTTAAATCAAAGCAGATATAAATCAATTATTTAAAAAATAAAATATTTTCTTAAAATGTTTCATAAAAACAATCATAGCTCAAAGACAGAAAAACAAAAAAGATTAGTATAATTTAAAAGCTGATGATTCTAATTTTCCTTGTGTAACTCCTCAAAACATTCAGAGCAATCAACTGAACTGGAACTGACTCAGCTCCTAATGACTTCACAAGTACACATTTGCTTGCCTGACACTTAGGAATAGCATTCCATTTTTGATGTTTAATGAATCTGAAAAATACCTAATGAAATAATTGCTTTATATGTTATGTATCTTGTAAAGATGACATCTTTATCATTCAGTAATAAAAATATATTCAGATTATGTGAAACAACAGTGCCTTGTTACTAGAAATAATCACAGAATATTCCTAACTAGTGAACTAGCAACTATTTTGCTAATTTAAATTAAGGCCACACTATATTTTCACATGTTGACTCACTGTGATTTACTTTTTCTTATGTTTACATTGGCCTCTAAATAATTCCAAAGCAAACATCCTTACCTTTTCTAAAGGTTTGCCTGAAGAAATGTTAATAAGTTTCCAGTCATTCAAAACTTCTTCAACTCTGGAAATAAACCTAATGAGAAAATGTTTGAAAATCATTAGTATTAAAATCCATGTTTCTAAAAATAAACATAATCCAACAACATACCTTTTTTTGCTTAATTTAAAGGAAAATTCATATTTAATTCATTTTTTCCAAATTTTAAAACAACAGCTATCAAACGATGGATCACAAAAAGATCAAGGCAATGTGCTATATACAACCATATATCAGAGCTGGGGTCTTATGAACTAATTTATGGTAAAATAATTCCAAAGAACAGGAATCAACACAAAGTCTTGTTTAAATCTACAACTGATCATATTCAGGAAAAAAAAGGCTAAGTGAGCACATATAATTTATAGAAGAAATGTATTTAAGAATCAAACATTATTAGGGAAATATCACCCAAAGCATTAAAAGTAAATGTCATTATCCTGAATTGGCATTCCAGGCACAGGCATAACTCAACACAAGTTAATAAACAAGGAAGTCAAAAGCAGTGCTGACCCATAGTCTTCAACTTACGACCAAAATTCAGCCCCAAATTTCCATTGTTAAGTTAGGCAATTGTTAAGTGAGTTTTGCCCCATTTTATAATCTTTTTGCTACAGTTGTTAAGCAAATCACTGCCATTAAGTGAATTATATAATAAATAAATTATGCCATCATTAAGTGGATCTGACTTTCCCCATTGATTTTGTTTGTCATAAGCTGACTGGAAAGGTTTCAAATGGTGATCACATGTGGAACACTGCAACCATCATCAGGTAACCAGAGTTGCTGCATGGTCATAAGTGTGAAAACAATCATAAATCATTGTTTTCAGTACCATAGTAACTTCAAATAATCATTAAATGAAGGGCTTTAAATTGAGGACTATCTGCATTTTGAAATGGTGAATCAGATCCTAATAATGATATGAATTAATCAAAAACAGATTTTTTTAAATTCAGTTTAGCCAAACTGACGGGTCGATTGTTTTGCAAGTTGCGTAGCTACTGTCTCCTCTGATTCATTTGGAACAATAAGACTCAATTTCATCTACTTGATCACTGTCTAATAACATTTGCTAAAGATCACAGCTTGATCTGATGGAGAGAATTAATACAGCTTGAAGTCATAACACGCTATTCCTCATCTTTGCTTTGAACAAAAACAAATATACTGAAAAAACACACAGCAATAGCGCATACAAAATACTATTGCACTGAAATGCCAACTTGATTAATTTTCCTATAAATATTGTAGAAAATATGTTCTATTGAATGCAATGGAATTTACTTCTAAGAAAGCATACTCAGAATTAACAGATAACTATTTCTAATAAATATGGATAGTAGCTGAAATATAAAAATTACTTAACTCATTAGTCATACCTAGATATATTTCTGCTTAATATAGCATAATTTCAGAGCATCCTTACATAAATGTTGAAATAGGTTCTTAAATAGAAACTATTAATAACACTTTTGTAATTAATAAAGATAATTCATATTTGCACCCTGTAATTTCAGACAGTTGATATATTCTGTATATTCTGAGTCACATCCCTTCAACAAGGAACCTGATAGAACCCAGAAAGGGAATAATACTCTGTCACAACGCTGACCTAATGAAACAGCAGCCTTCCACCTTCAGAGAATCAAACAACCCTAATGCTAGTTTCCTCACTGCTCAACAGCAACCTTTTTTTATTCAGGGCACCCTTTGAGACTCATTTCTCTTTGTGACTCCTCTTAGCATCACTGTTAGCTGGGGAAAAAATGCACTTTTCTATTCAAACCATTTTTAAATTCTGTTCAACTGTGTCCTATTCTAGCAGTTTTCTTGTCAAGTCTTTTTTTTAAAAGAAATAGTTTGCCCTTGCCTCCTTTCTAGAATTGAGAGAAAGTGACTAGCCCAGTCACTTTCTGCCTAAGGCAGGACTAGAACTCACAGTCTCCCAATTTCTAGCCAAATGTTTTATCCATTAAATCAAGCTAGCCCTCTTATTAATTTAAACTGTGTTGAATAAAAACAAAGTATTTATTTTATTTATTTATTAAATTTATATGCCGCCTCTCTCCGGAGGAGCTAACAAAAATGATTAATTCTATGCAGACAATGAATCAGTATTGAGAATGTGAATTATGACACAAATATCATATGCCTGGCAATTAAGTTTCGATCGCTCTCTCAAAAACTTACTGCGGCTACCCTAGAAATGTAGTAAGGACCCTGGAAGTTGATATAGCCTGTGATGAAGACCACTGCTCTATACTTTTATTTTTCATTCTATGTAAGTTTGGCAACCTAATTGAAATATAAATAAAGAAGTAAATAACTACCCGGAGCAACTTTATATTACAGGCACTGTATCAGCATTTATTCTACATGCTTTTCAAATATTTTGTTATATTTGTCTTCAGTATCTTTTGTGAACTCAATCATTCACCCAGCACAAATAATATCCTTACTATACCTGAGTTGCCAAGTAATAGCAAGCAACATAAGACTGGAAACTTTTTCACCTGTCCAATGTTAAGTAAATAACGGTATAATCAATCTACGGAAGATATTTATATAGGTATCTCTTAAATACCAGAGACGCTATCAAAAAGGGGCCTTCCATGGAACAACCTGGGTTCACTCAGCTGGTAAGTAAGTATGCACTCCCCAATACTTACAATGTCCTACCTATATTTTCCTCACAAATGCTGTCCTTACGAGTCCTCCCCCCCAATGTGACCAACCACTGTCGGCAATGTAACACTCCCAACAAACTCTTTCTCGTAAGTTACCCGTTTACATTTGCATCCGGCGAAGCAATCCCAGATACAAAAATAAAATAAAATACAAAAACAGAAGCCAGACGAAAGACCCGGGGCAACAAGGGGGATCCCTAAACATTAACTGCATCGATGCCAGCGCAGGTTAAGAAGGGGGGGAAAGAGACAACGCGGAAAGGTGAGGCACCTACCTCTCCCATTCGGAGGCGGTGGTGAAATCCGTGATCTCGAACACTTCGGACTCCGGCTGTGGAAAAAAAAAAAGGAAAGAAAAGAAGGCAAGTGAGCAAGTGAGGCACCGAGCGGAGAAAGAAGAGGGTTAAAGAGCACCGGGGCCGCAGCGCCACTTTCCCGCTTAGCCCGAAAGGGGAATGAGGGAAGGGGGTGGGGGAGGGGGTTTCAACCGACGAACGAACCTCACTGTCGGCCGCCATCTTGAGAAGCAGCATCCCGAAGGGCATGATGGGAGGGAGACAAGGCGGCGCGCGGCGCGGCACGTGGCACAGTGGCGCGGGGATGGGGGCAAGAATCGGGGGGGGGGGATCTCTCCCTGAGGCCCGGGGAGTCTGAGGAGATTTCCCCCCCCCTCCTTTTGTTGCTGGGTCGCCGTATTGCGTGTGTGTGCGGTGGGGGTGTTTCTGTTTAGACTTGGGATGAAGAGGCTTGTGGAATTAGTCCCTGGCGGTCCGTCTTGTGTTGTCAGGAAAAACTGTAGGAATGTGGTCAGGGAGTCAAGCTCCATTGGTCCTGATGTTAGTTTATTGTCGCAAACGTGATGAGCAAGTCGATTGGGGGAAACTGAGAGGGCAAGAGAAAAAAAGAAAGCGCTCCAGCTGTTATCCTGTGGGAAATAAAGATGGGGTACATCGTTTCCTCTGCACCTCAAAGAATACGTGGCTGGCTTTAAATCATCCTAGGAACTTCTATATGGTGAAAGAGGGGTAGACCCTGATGCTGAGGCAAAAGAGACTAGGCCATGTGGAATGATGAGACCAAAGCAACATTCCTAGGTTAGTCAGAGACAGTGTATTGCGCAATAGGTTCAGAGCCAGTTTTATACCTGAAGCTTTGAACAAAGAGAGAACTCTGTTACAATGGTTTTATACACTTCTAAGACAAAGGATTCTGTTAACTCAGCAGTTTATATGGTCATATACATTTGTTATATTTAATTGACATTTCCTAATTACTAAGTTTTATATTACCCTTGCCAAACAATCATAATTCTTCTGTAAATTACTGGAGCATAGATTCAAATTATCTTCTGTTGATAAACGACTTATAGCTCATGTGGATACCCTTGACCTAACCAACCTTTAAGCTGTATGTCATTAGAATGTTCCTTTCTTCTGACAATTTAGAGGCCTCCTAAAAGTATCAAAAGGATTTTGGCTGAGTTTGTAACTTTTCCAATCGGATGCATTTTCTGCCTTTAGAATAGAGTGAATAGAAAGTTATCCAGTGGTCATCTATCAGAGCCCGCTTCATTTACATTAAGGGGTCAGCAACCTGCGGCTCTGGAGCAGCATGTGGCTCTTTCACCTGTCTGCTGCGGCACCCTGTCACTCAAAAATATGTGTCACAACCGCCAGTGTGCGACACTCACCAGCATGTGATTTATCGAGTTTTTCAACCCTCCAGTAGGCCAACCATGAATAAATCCAAGAAAAGTTTCAGAAGAAAACAAAGTTTAATTCAATTACATATGCTAGTTTTGTGGCCGCTCAAGAAATAGGCAGGCAGGGAAGGGTTTTGTGGCTCCCGGTGTTTTTTTTTCTGTGGGAAACGGTCCAAATGGCTCTTTGAGTGTTTTAAGGTTGCCGACCCCTGGTCTAGGCCTTGGGGCGTTTGTTTTTCTCTGTGCCAACTCAGTACTGTACTTAGAAGAAGTGGGTCTCTTCTTGTAAGTACAGTACACAAATTCAATACGTAGAAGATAGGTTTCCTTTTAAGGTTCGTTTCAATTATTTCTGAGCAACAGATAGGTAAATAAAAGCCATGCTTTGTCTGTGTCTGTCTGTCTGTCCCTCCTACACACACACACAAACAAACAAAACACAGAAACCAGCTACATCTATCTGCTTATTATCAATCCAGCCCACATTTGAGTTGCCCAATCCAGATATTGAATGGCAGGGTCATTCACTTTTATTTATTTTATTTTATTTATTTTAGGAAATTTATATTGCCGCCTGTTCACACATGGTGACTCAAGACGGTTTACAGGAAACATTTCAGAGAGGATTCTGACTCATGGGATGCAATTAAAACAAAAGTTAACAGAGAATAGAATTAAAGTGGTTAAATAATATTCATCAAAAATAAAGATCATAGGACTGAGTTTATGTACTATGGTTGTGAAAACTAAGATCTTAGCAATGTCAGAGTAAGTACTGGTATTACTTAAACCTAGACCTTGGAGATTTTATTTTATTTATTTTGTCAACCGTGTACAAGATAACAGGTATAAGTATAAACATGGACATGAACACAGGAAATGAGGACAGTAGGACAGGGACATGAACACAAATAAATGGGGACAGTAGGACAGGGACGGTAGGCACGCTGGTGCACTTATGCACACCCTCTTTACTGATCTCTTAGAAATGGGGTGGATTATAGAGTAAACAGAGCCAAGGTTCTGAATGGTAAAACCTAGAGAAACAAAAAAGGGAGAAGAAGACTACATGTTCAACTCATTTCTGTTGAAGTGGTAAGATGTTGTCATATTTTTTTCAAATTTCAAAAGATGAAGCCAGAAGCCTGCCAATATTCAATCAGCAAACATGTCTAACAGATAATTTAAGATTTGTTTTTGCAAAGAAAGAGTATTTATTTTTATCAACTTTCCAGAAAGCATTCATCTTCTCATGGTTACCTAAAGAATAAGTGAGATAATGCATTTTATGTGTGATGTATATTCTTAGAATTTTGCTGCAAACCTCAAGCTTGTTAATCTAAGATCTAGATTTCTCATTTGCTTGCCCAGCCCAGCTAAGCCTCTTTGTTCAGTCATTCACTGTACAAAATACCCAAAAGAGAGTTACCTTGGTGACAGCTTGTAAACTAAACAGTCAGAATCTAACTCTCAATATCAGAAGGATTTGTGCTGAGAGGATCTTCAGAGCTTAGCAGCTCTACAATCATGTTTCTTCCTTTCTAGAATCAAATTGAAGGTAAAATAGAATTTCAATAGAACATCTTAATTTTTCTTCCCAGTAAATAAATGCAACAGATTGTATACCATAGGACATGTCAACAAAAAAGCTGCTTTAATATAAAATTTACTATTACTGCAACTACATTGATCTACAGTATTTGAACTACGGTACATAGTTTTAATTCATCCATTGTATTTGTGATACAACAGGTCTATGGATTCTGCTAAAATGATGTTTATTAGTTTTGTTATTAATACCTAAAACTATATTTGTTGGTGATGTTATAAACTTATAAGTAAGTGCAATTTGGAATATTTTGATCTCCCTTGCTAGATGAAAATTTGCATTGGACTGCTTCTTAACTGGTAGGATGAGTTATAATTAAGAAATATACTTTCTACTATTTCCACCTATTACTCGAATATGGATGTTGTAAATAGCAAAAAGGAGACAAACAGCATCTTGAGATGAGTGAGCTTGCCACTGGAATCTTTTTTATAAAATCTCAGCTGACATACACAATATAAAAGGAATGCCCCATTGTTTGGAAGCCCATTTTATTCATTCTTTTGTATCTCCATTTTTTATTTATTTTTACCCAGCTTTTATTATTTTTATAAATAACTTAAGGGGGACAAACATCCCTGATACTATTTCCTCCACCTATTTTCCCCACAGCAACAATCCTGTGAGGTGTGTTGGACTGAGAATGAATGAATGGCCCAAAATCACCCAACTGGCTCACAATTCCCAGAATTCCACTGTCCATGCTTTTTGGGAATTCTACAAATGGTAGTCTTGGCCTCTATAGAATAATTTTGTGTCCTAATAATTCTTCGCATTCCATTTTGCGTTCGCTTAGCTTTTAAGTGGTTTAAACTAAAACAGTTAATGTATTACATATACCAGTTTTGTATCTTTTTATTTCACTAAGCCTGGATTCTATACATTTTAGGCACAGAATGGGACCTGGCTGATAAATGGATGCTTTTATTGTGAGTTGTTCTTCCCATTGTAACTTTTAAAAAGTAAAGTAAATGCTGTTTTTATTATATTTAAATATTATATTTAATTCATGTAGGAGATTTCTTGAGTAAAATATTAATAACAGTTTTCTATTATTTTCTGCAACTTACAGAAACTTTTTGACAACCTATCAAAGCAATACAACTTCCTCCAGTAAGAAAGAACACTAAAAATACAATGATGCTAATGATCTTTCACATATTCTGAACTCTCATTCACCATTCAAGAAATTTGACCTCCAGGCAGATGGTCAGTGGCAGGGGTACCTTAACAGTCTGTTTATCACACCCTGAGTAATACATCTGGAAGCTTCTCTGTGTATTACTCAGAATAATATTGCATAGTCTATGGCTACTCCACAGCCCAAGAAATTGAATTCCAGTCGAAATGCAACAGGCACAGTGGTTAGAGTGCAGTCTGTGGGCTACCTCAGCTGATTGCTAGCTGCAGTTTGGCAATTCAAATCTCACCAGCTCAAGGTTGACTCAGCCTTCCATCCTTCCGAGGTGGGTAAAATGAGGGCCCACATTGTTGAGGGCAATAGGCTGACTGTAAACAGCTTAGAGAGGGCTGTAAAAGCACTATGAAGTGGTATTAAGTCTAAGTGCTATTGCTATTGCTCTATCTACCAATTGTACAACCCACAAAATACTAGTGATCTCTGAGAATATAGCTAATATAAACAGTAGTTGTGATTTTGATTGTTCTGATAGTTGTCAGAGCCCAAGTGAAATATTTCCTGAAACGAAAGAATCAGAATGTTAATCCTTCAAGACAAATATATTTTTAAGTCTAAGTGTGCAGGAAAAAGATTTACCAAGAGTATCCCTAAATTAGATTAAGCAAAGCAGAATCATCAGAGGTGAAAACATCACAACAAAAGTGTAAAAAAGGCTGGATTTGGAAGTGCTGTTGTAAGCAAAGCTAACAAAAATCATGCTTTAATGACTTAATATCTTAGTTGGTCTTGAATCATCTGATACTACTGTTTGCCCAACAGATGGTTTGAATAGAAAATGTAATTGAATCTGAAGCTGCTGAAAGCAAGATTATGCTTGTCCCAAAGAAAGAGCATGCTGTCTAACATAAACCAAAGCTTCAATATTTTTGCTCACAGGAAGACTGGCAGATATAAAGGAAATAGCAACAGATGTCTTTTAAAAACTAAACTGTGTACCAAAATGGCTCAGAATTTAATGATCTGGGGCAAGAGTTCCATTCAGCATCAAAATAAGATAAAAAATCCTATTTCTCATTCTTTAGGATTGTCTCATGAAGAGACTAAGATATCTTCAAAACTTCAGAAAAATAATCTCCAACAGGAGAAAAAATGCTTCCAGCATAATGGTCAGAGTTCTACAAAGCAAGTGCTTCCCTGTATTTCCCCAAATTCTGTTAGTTTGAGAAAAACAATCTCTCCATTGCCTGTTGGACAAGAACAATCCCCAGTAGACCATTTGAATCTGAAATACAGTGACATGTTCAAGGAAATACATTCTAACGACAAAGGTCCTGGCATTTATGAAATGTTTGGGACTCCAGTATACTCCCGTAAGCCTGATGGGTGTGGTGAGAATAAGAGTAACAGGAATGTGCGTTCTGCTCCAACTGGATGGCATAATGATATGAAATATAAATCCAACTGTTTCAATGGGGAGAAGAGTAGCAGAATAAAAAGTCCCCAGAAGAAAACATACTCTAAATCTCACAAGAACGTTAATATTAAACCAAAATTGAAGGAGAAGGAAGTTGCTTCAAAAAAGGCGTCCAAGTTAACAGGTTGCGGTGTAGAACAAGGCAAAGATGTGACTGCCTCTTCTGCTGATCTGCAGATTCAGCCAAAAGAGAACACTGAATCAATTTGTGAAGATACCGATCAGCAAGCTCAGATTTCCATTGAGTTTCCTGAACTTGCTAAGCAAAAGAAAGTATGTCCTAATTCAGGCTTGTCACCAATTGAAGAAGCCTCTTTGGAATATACATCAGATGATTACGATGATGGCGATGAAGATGATGCTTTTCCTAAGAAAGCATTTGCCACCAATGCTCAGGAGTTACTTTGGCCGGAAGTTAAAGTTCATGCAGAATATGCTCCTTTCTTAAGCTGTGTGAAAAATACAAATGAACCAAATAATGCAAACAACAGTAGGACTTTAAGGGATGGACAAAACAAAACAGCTGATTGCCTTGTGGAGCAGGAAACAAGCCAGATTTTACACTATGAGTATAATCAAAAGCTGTCCGCATCCTTTTTTACAGACCAAATAAGCTCACCACCTCTAGAAAATACCCAGCTTGAAAATATCAGTGTAGCAAATATGACAACTGCATGGACTTACTATCTTGCAAACTCAGCCTTTCAGTCATATACAAATATCTTTGAGTACAAAGATTATAAGGAAGTAACAGAAGACATATTCGGTTGCTCAGTCACTGAACTGCTTTCTCTGAGTGGGACAGATGGCAACAATTCTAGCTCAATGACCAGAAACATAAATGTGGAGGCACAAAGTGGAGACTGGAGAACAGCAAAAGTTAAAAATAATAAGGTAAGTGAACACCATAGCATTCTACATTTATAATATTATAGATAGTCTAATATTTGCTGTACTTCAGTTTCCACATTTTTCTTATTTGTTCTTTCTTTGAGCAAAATGGGCTCTTCATTCTCTTAGATCCCTATTTAAAAATGTTAAAGCATAAGAATTTGTTTGTTGGATCAAACTAATATTATTTTTCTAATCCAGCAGATAACCTGATCTGTTCACACACTAAGCAGAACAAGGAGATCATGATCCTTTGCTGTCTTCAGCGTCTGATGTTCGTTTTCTTTATTTAGACTATATTTTAGTTACTTTTATTTTATTATTTAAAATATATATATAGCCACTTTGGGTGGCTCCCAATCAAATTAAATTAGGAAATTTACTTAATAAATTTTTGACAATGCTAATCCATTATATCCTAGAGATATAAAACCATGTGTCTCTGAATAATAATTTTAAATTGAATAGTAGCAACTTCAGTCTTAGTCTCAGGGCTGTGATATGACAAGCAGAAATTCTTTCCAATTTCAGATATTGTGGTGTAGAATTTACATCATGTAAACATAACTCTCAAAACAACTGACAAACCATCTGTATTTATTTTCTATTGTTCCTCTAGCAGTATTCTGTTTTTCTGCCATCATTTGCAGAATGTTTGTTCAGATTACATGGGATATGAGGAAGGAAATCCACTTTTACCTGAAACTGCATTTTCAGAAAACAGCTTAATTAATCAAGAGTCTATTTTGTGGACTAAAGGTGAAATCCTTGGAAAAGGAGCATATGGCACAGTAAGTTATATTGAGTCTGACTGCATTTTGTGTACTGTATTCTAAGTATTTTAATATTTCCTTTTGGACAGAATCTCTCAAAATGGTGCACAAACTTAAAAGACACAGAGATATAAACTTGGAATCAAATTAAGCTTCTGAATATTGTTAAAATTAGAGATCTCTCTCAACAGATTTCTCTATATAAGGCAACTAGTTATTAATTAGTTGGTTTTGTCCATCTTCTGTTTGGAATCTACAGTAGCCTTTGACTAAATATCCTAGATATACAAATGTTTAAATGCATAGCTTATTAAGGAAGAAGATCTCCACAACTGATTTCAATGGGAGTTGGAATGAGCAAAGTGTTTGTTTGTTTGCTTGTTTGTTTAATTTAATTTAATTTAATTTATATAGCTGCTCATTTCAAACCTGTGATTATGGGGAGATAAGGTAGGAGGCCATTCCTTGGCAAGACAGGAACAATGTCACACACTGGTTTCACATTCCAGCTCTTGGGTCTCAATTCCTGAACCCAATCAGAAGACAATTAAAACACTTACAGAAAGAAATGAAATACAAACAGCAGCCAACAGACAACTATAATCTGACAGTATCAGTGTAACCAGGAAATGGGACCCTTTACACACTCAGAATCCCAGTCCCAGGCACATCTCCAGGGCTTCACGGCCCTCCAAAAGGCCAGTAAAGTCAAGCATCCTAATCTCAGGTGAGAGGGTGTTCCAAAGGACAGATAGTACAGCAAAAAAGGCATGTCTCCTGGTCCTGCCAGCTTGATGGGACTTGGTCTATGCCCATCCTGGACAGGTAGAAATAACTGGAAGTTTTTCCAGGTTGTTATTTACTGCCAAGTCCAAGGTAATAAAATCTTATCTCTGTGCAACCTAATTATGGAGTAACACATGATATTGGCAGGTGTTAGTGTAGCTTGGTTGGGAGAAGAGAAGTGTTTCAACAGTGTATGTGTGACCATATGTGATAGCTCGATTTGATGCCCTATTTCAAAGGTGAGAAGTTGCAAGATGCTATAACTAAAGTAGTCATGATACTGCTAATGTATCAGCTATCTAGTGGCAGCTTTTCTTGAGTATCTAGTCTCATCATGGGGCTAGCATTGGACTCTTCCAAGTTATTGGTCCTGGGAGAGAAGTTTCAGACACAATGGAAACTGTGGCTTCTTTCAGAGGAGGAACTGCACCTACGACTGCATAGATCCAACTCAGTGGTGAAATCCAAATTTTTTTACTACCGGTTCTGTGGGCATGGCTTGGTGGGCATGGTGTGGCTTGGTAGGCATGGCAGGAGAAGGATACTGCAAAATCTCCATTTCCACCCCACTCCAGGGAAAGGATATTGCAAAATCCTCACTCCTGGGGGAAGGATATTGCAAAATCTCCATTCCCACCCCACTCTGGGGCCAGCCAGAAGTGGTATTTGCCAGTTCTCCAAACTAATCAAAATTTCCACTACCGGTTCTCCAGAACCTGTCAGAACCTGCTGGATTTCACCCCTGATCCAACTACATGTCACTTCCCAGGAAGCATTGATCAGCCAGGTGAGACATGGATCCAAAACATAGGAGGCAGCATGGCACACCGGCTGCATTCCTCAGTATTAAGAAGCTCAAATACTTTTCAGTTAACCAAGCAAGATCTTACCACAATCACCCTATTAAATCTGTATGAGAGACCACCTCTGTATGATTTCAAGTGACTTTATCTGACAGATGCCTTGAAAACTCCTCACAGGGGCCCTGTGTGGTTTCCCAATAAGGACCGAGTCACCCTAAATGGGCCACCTTTCTATCCACAGATGCAACAGGAACATATCCATTGTATATTCACCCTAGAGATAGAAAGCCAATGTGTCTGAATAATAATATGCACATTTTGCCACTTTTACTGCAAGATGGTCCTTAACAAATGACTTGACCCAGGCTCAGTCAGATGCATACTACACTTCCTTCAAGACTTGGGAAATAGGAGGAAGTATGTTAAAGTGGTTATTTTTCTTTCTGAGTGAGCAGTTATGGTTGGTGATTATGGGAGAAGAGGGACCAGGCCTGTAGCATCTGCTATACATGATGGGGCCTTCTCCCACACGTTTTTTATCTCTTCCCCCATGTTTTTTCATGTCCAACATGAAATCCCTGGGAAAGGGATAAGTAATCAGTATGTTGATGATATCTATAGATCTTTACTCTGGTCCATTGTGAAGATGCTATGAATGTCTTTGGTGTTTGGGACTGTCAAATCAGCTCAAACTGAATCCCAACAAATCCCAGAGTTATTGTTTGTCAGAATGAGTCATCTGGCTCATTGCCTAGTTCAGGGTCAGCAAACCGCAGGTCCAGAGCTGCATGTGGCTCTTTTATCCCTCTGCTGTGGCTCCCTCCTTTCAACCCTCTGCTGCCGAGAGAAGCAGCCGCTGCTGCTATTGCTGCCTTCATAGCCTGCCCGCTGCTCTCACAGCACCTTGTGCAGCACAATGAAATTTAGTACACTTCACAATCAGGGAGACAGGGTCCCCTCCTCCTCCTGGAATCCATAATGACTCGAAGCCACAATGCAACCCTGCCCCACTTACCCCTGGCATCAGCCGCATGGGTCGGGCCAGTGTCTCGGGGCAGAGAGCAGGTTGTGCATGTCCCTGAGCAACCGAGGGGCGCCCAGCACCAACAAGGGCTGGAAGAAGCGCCCGCAAGACCTAGGAAGAGATGAGGTGCCTGAGAATCAGAATCACAGAGACACACAGAGAGAGAGAGAGAGGGAGAGGGAGAGGGAGAGGGAGAGGGAGGGAGGGAGGGGTGAACAACACACCGGAGGCTGGGTTTGGCAAGAGGTGGCTGGGAGGGGAGGGGTGGGATGAGGTGGGGCTGGGCATGCAAATCATTTCACAACCGGTTGTCTGTCCTAATGACCCGCTGGGTAGGCGTGGCGGGGGGGGTAATGTGACTGGGTGGGACTGAGTGATGTGAGTTGGCCACGCCCTCCCAGTCATACCAATTGTTCAATTATTAGCTCCCAGTGTTTTCTTTTCTGTGGGAAACGGGTCCAAATGGCTCTTTGAGTATTTAAGATTGCAGACCCCTGGGCTAGTCCAATGTTAGTTTGGATTGGGTCACACTGTTTATTATTTAAGAGATTGGATCAATATTATTGCTGTAATGGTTTTTTCGATTTGGGTGTCATATAAGTTGTAACTTTCCTTGAGGCTTTGATTTGGCAAGATAGAAATGAAATAAATAATAGAATTGTACAATTATAGTGTCATAAAATGACTGAATTGGAAGATGCCATTGAGTCTAACTTCCTACTCAGGAGTAAAAACTACAAACTACTATTTTGACCAATTTCTATCTAGCATTTCCCTACGTGATTCCTTGAACTGCTGCTTGATATTTAGGGAGAGGGGCATTTGGACTTCTAGTGCTGAAGTGATTAAACTGAATTAAAATCAAAAATGTATATCGTTTATTTGTTCTACTTCAAAATGATCTGGTTTGATATTTAGGTATACTGTGGACTTACAAGCCAAGGACAATTAATAGCTGTGAAACAAGTAGCACTGAATGCATGTGACCAAGCTGGGAATAAAAAGGAATACCAGAAACTGCAAGAAGAAGTTGAGATTTTGAAAAATCTAACAAACGTCAACATTGTAGGGTACTTGGGAACAAGTTTAGAAGATAACATAGTAAGCATCTTCATGGAGTTTGTTCCTGGTGGTTCCATTTCCAATATTATTCATCGCTTTGGGCCACTGTCAGAAATGATATTTTGTAAATATACAAAGCAGATTGTACAAGGAGTTGCATATTTACATGAAAACTGTGTGGTCCACAGAGATATTAAAGGAAACAATGTTATGCTTATGCCTAATGGCATAATCAAACTTATAGACTTTGGATGTGCAAAGCGCTTAGCGTGCGGGAGTCTGACTAATCCACACAGTGAACCATTGAAATCTGTACATGGCACTCCATATTGGATGGCACCAGAAGTGATAAGCGAATCTGGCTATGGAAGGAAATCAGATATCTGGAGCATTGGCTGCACTGTTTTTGAGATGGCCACTGGAAAGCCACCATTGGCTGCCATGGATAAACTAGCAGCCATGTTTTATATAGCTGTTCACAAAGGACTTATGCCTTCACTACCCAAACATTGCTCAGATGAAGCAGTTGATTTTGTACATCTATGCTTAACAAGGTAAGTGATTGTATACCTAAAATTAGACATTTTCTTCGCATTAAAACAATTAACAATCAGGTTTATTCAGTTTGAGCTCCTTAAAAAGATAAGAGTAGTTTAGACATCACAGTTCAATCACAATTAAACTCACGGTATATACATAACATGTTCATCTTTTCTGACCTTTCCAGTTAGAATTGAGGATAAGCTCCTTCTATACATGAGTGCAGGCTCATATATCCTTCGCTTGCTTGTCATTTGTCTTCTGCAAAAGCCTCTGGGGTACTTCAAGCACCTGTCAAGTAGTTAGTTCAACTCTTTTTATAGGCAGCAATATGCCACTACTTTAATATACGGGGATCCTTGGCTCTTCAGACATTATTGATCTGCAATTTCCCATGTTCCATCCTATTGGACGTGCTACCTAGAATTGTTGCAGGGTATAATGACAGTTGAAAGGCCATAGGTCCCCCACCCAATTCTATGTAAAGAATTATCTCCCCTCCGCCTCTGTACATGTATACTTAATACTCCTGCCTCCCATTTCCCCCCAACAAATCTCTGTGTGTGAGAGAGGCCCCAAGGCCCCAACCCAGTAAGCTTTCATGCTCAAAGTACATCTACAACTTGTTGTCTTCTGGTTTCTAGTCCAGCACCTTCATCACTGTATCAAATTGATTTTCCAAAACCTAGTTTTCCTCCAGCATTGCAAATGGATTTCCTTTGGAAACTCAGAAAATTTCCCTTCTCCTTTCTCCCTGTAATCCTATTTGGGTCCATAGGTTGATCCAGAAAACTCCTAAAATTTCTAGACATGTGAGAGCTTCAGGGACCAAAGGAATATCTCCTTGCCATAAATTACCTTTTAGCAGAAAACTACCATGTTGTGAGCCATGTTGGCACAATGGTTAGAATGCAGTATTGCAGGCTGACTCCGCCCACAGCTTGGAGTTTGATCCTGACCGGCTCAAGTTTGACTCAGCCTTCCATCCTTCCGAGGTCAGTCAAATGAGGACCCAGATTGCTGGGGGCAATATGCTGACTCTGTAAACCACTTAGCACTGTAAAGCATCATTAAGTGGTATATAAGTCTAAGTGCTATTGCTATATTCCATTTAAGACTAGACAAACTTGTCTACCTGCCTATCTTATGAGAACAACTGTTTTGAAACAAGTTATGGTTAGACAGGTAACTAATACTATTAAGAAGGTCCATTCCTATGGAACCTTTGAAGATGGCCTTAAGATTTGTGTAGGATTACGCAGGGAGAGGTGAGTCTTCCAATACTGGAATGACAAGTTGCAAAGGATTTAAAACATTTTTCTTACAACCATATTAATTTCCAAACTCTCTTCAATGGTAACCTCAGCTACCGTATAGACCATTTTAATGAAATGTCAATATCATAGAGATTCTTCTGATACATAGCCATCTGAAAAGAAAATAAGGGAACAGCTGTAATATGAAAACTTTAGTTATCATTTAAATAACCACCAGGAACCAGAGTAGCTGGGCAATAGAAAACATACTAGAAAACATTCAGTCATAACTGAATAAATTATTTGTTTTGACAGCTAGCCATATGGCATTAAATTTAAAGATTTTTAGCTACATAGGCATCTTTGTTATCACTTTGTTGAGAAAATTTAATTTTCCTTAAAATTAGTTTTACTTTACAAATTTGTATATATATAAAAAGGATGAGAAACAAAGAGCATGAACTTCAGTTCAAATGCTGGATAATAATTATCTTAAAACTTTAAGATCAATAGAACTTTATTTAAACATAGAACTTGGGGCAATGCAAATACTTTGGCATTTTTTTCAGAGCATAGCACTATCTTTTTGGCTAGATTTGAATAGATAAAGCATTTATTAATGCACCATGCTCTAAGAATCAGATGTACATCTTTTAAAGAAGTTATTAAACAGATAGAAAATAATGAGTAACATGGTTTGTACCAAAGGTTTTATTGCCTTACTGTTAATTTGTTTTTTTAACACCTCATGCAGGGACCAACATGAGCGGCCTACTGCCTTAGAATTGTTGCAGCACCCTTTCATAATAAGAAACTCATGAAACCTGGCAATGCTTCTATCAAGCAGATATAAATTCTTTTGTGTGGGAAAATGTCTTCTAAATTGAGAAACTGTTGGTATAAAACTTGTAAAAGTTGCTGAAATAGTAAATCTTTACCTTTTCTAAATGAACATCTGAAGCAGGATTTAGCAAGTGAGTGTGTTTGTGTGTGTATGCATGTACATAAGTTCAAAACATCCCTATCAGGCTTTTTTTTATTGAAACAATTCATATTCTTGCCTTTCCCCTCCAGTGGAGCCACTTAGAGATAGATAAATTTTTGAAGCAATTTATACCCCTAAGCTAAAAGGGAAAGGACTATGTTTCTAGAGTCCTGGACAAAAACAAAAATATTCTCAAACCAGGGATGAAATCTACTTACCTTCCTTACCAGTTCGGAAGTGCACGTGCCGTGCACATGCACAGAAGGTAAAGAATACATTACTTCCTGGTTAAAACCAGGAAGTAATGACACCCAGGTGGGTGGGCGGAGCTTTGCTCTGTCATCACTACTGGATCACTGAACCACCCAGCATGGTTGCTACCGGATCAACCGATTCGGTTTGATTCACCCTTGTCTCAAACCCTTTAGATTCTGGCATAAAATGAAGAGTCCAGTGTAAATGATCAGCACACAAAGTATTCCTGATAATCTCAAATTTCGGTTAAGCAACAGTACTTTCCAAAACCTATTATATTACATGTAAATGTGAGAATGCTAAACCACAATCCAGTGCCAATGTCCTCAGACATAAATCCTTTTATATTAACCATTGGATCACTATTGTAGTGTCTATTTGTATATGTTAAGCAATATTACAGATAGATGCAACTTGTTATTCATGTCTATATTTATCCAGATAGGTAGTTCCAACTAAGTTCAAAAACTATTTGAAATTTTTTTTAAAACAACATTCAAATATAGACAGACTTTTTGTGCATTGTGAAGTTCATTTAACTATTCTATTTCAGGGTATTCTGAGACATGAGCTAGTCTAAGCTGCCTTTTTAAGGAGCTCTACCCACCTGCTCATTTGCGGTTTCTTGATTCATTCTCCCTCCCTCCTTCTCCCCCTTTCTCTCACCTGCAGATAACATGATCTGCATTTTTCATGGTATTTTGGCTGGTAATTTGAGGGTATGTTTGGCTGCAATGTACATTTGTCACTTTGAATGTACATTAAGTGTTACATTAAGTAACTTTGTCACTTTGAATGTACATTAATCGGCATACATTAAAATGAAATTTTGTTGCATACAGCTCTCAAATGGTCTCCATCTCCAATATACACAACATAAACATGACAAATGACAATTAAATAAACACAAAATTATGCATATACACACATATATTATATGAAATGGAGAAACAACAGTCTAGTTAAGTTGTATACATGTACATGGCGAGAAAAACAAAGTTTGCAAATTTACCAGATGGATGGCATAGGGAACAAAGCTGTTACAGAATCTGGTAGTCCTGCTAGAAATACTTTGAAACCTCTTCCCAGAGGGGAGCAACAGAAACAGACCATGAAGTGGGTGTTTGGGGTTTCTAGCAATGCTTTGAGCTCTAGGCACATAGCGCTTATAAGCAGTATCCTGAATAACAGGAAGCGAGCTTCCTATAATCTTCTCAGCTATCCTTACCACTCTCTGAATCAGTGTTGGGTTTCTACCGGTTTGCCTCAGTTCAGGTGAACCAGTAGCGGGGGCGGCTGGAGTCTCTGCCCATCCACCCGGACATCATCACGGATGCTCTGCGCTTAAGGTTCTGTGCATGCGCAGAAGTGCCGTGCATGAACAAAGCGAGTGCGCACACGCACACTCAGTTCTGAACCGGTAGCGAAGGTAAGTGAAAACCACTACTGCTCTGAATGGACTTTGAGGCACTGCAGCCACGAAACCAGTGATGCAGTTTGTTAAAATGCTCTCAATTGTGCCTCTGTAAAAAGCCAGGACAGGAGAAATGCAGACGCTGGTTTGCACACTTCATTAAGGATGATGTGCGGAGAGACCAGATTGTTAAATTATCTGTACCCCCAGATACTTAATACTGCTGACCACATCTATAGCTGCATCCTTGAGACTGAGTGGAATACGATCATGCCAGCTCTTTCTAAAATCTACGATGATCTCCTTTGTTTTATTAACATTTGGAACCAGGTTACTTTTATTATACCACTCCACCAGAGCCTTTGCATCTTCCCTATAAGCACCTTCATTTAGTCCTGGATAAGACCCACCACTGCTGTCATCCGCATACTTCACAATATGATTTGTAGATGATTTGGCACAGCAGTCATGGGTCATCAAGGTGAACAGTAGTGGACTCAAGACACAGCCTTGTGGGGAATCTGTACTCAAGGAGATGGGAGTTGGAGGCTTTTCTCCCAACTCGCACAAACTCGGGCCTATCAATAAGGAAATCTAGTATCCAATGGACATATGCAAGTATACACGGTATATATTCACTGATAAGCTGAAACTGGTTATTTTTCAGTGCATTTGGGATCCTAAAATACTTGATTTATTTGCAAGTATATACAGTATAAATTTAAATGGTATTTACTGGAATTTAGATTAAGAATTGTTTTTAATATGCTATAAAATGCCCGTTCTTCCACCTGCTTGCAAATGGAAGAAGTTTCCTCACTACCTTTAGCTCCTTTTTAATGTATCTTTTGGTTTCCGTTGTAAACTTTTTCGCATCTGAGTCATCCTATCCTGCAGTTGTCCTGTCCTCCTCCATTTCACTCAGATTTACATCATTATCATCATGAACATGTATTTATGTTCATAGCAGTCCTCTACCTTGTTTCTTGCTGCTCTATAAAACATTTCTTCACTGTTTTTAGCAAACATAGCTTTACAATGAAATCTTTATGAATTGCAGTAATCTGGGAAAGAAGAACCTAGTAAAAATTCTCATCTGCGGATTTGGTATCCTTCCTATATTGCTTCCTATGTGGAAAGACAGTAATTGAAAAGCATGCAGATTTACACAGAATAAGAAATCGAACTTCCCTTAATGTCACATTAGCTTTTTTGTACTAAATATACCCTCATCTAGAAGTAAATTACTAGTTGGCTGCCTTCTATCTTTCATACTTGAAACTGGCAGTGAATTCTGATAATTTTTAAAAAGATATGTATTTGGAGTCTTGCAGTTTTGTACGTTAAACATTTAAAATGCTTCCCAAATCCACATATGCCAGTTGCTCAGATTCCTTTTAATGGGTAGTTAAGAAATTTGAAAGCTTCTTTTATTGCATTCTTCTGGAATTGACCAGATCATAGCAGCTAATTGGAAAGGAAATAAGTTTTTTCTGAAGTAAATATTTTAAGCTAGTATTGTTAATTCCCTCACATAGCGATGGATGTGCTAGTCCCAGTTCTACTTGTAACTTGAAGTCTGCCTATAAATTATTCAAGCTTAAATATAAGCCACCTCAAAAAGCCATATTTAAATGTAAGAATCAAAGTCATGCACGTATGAGTTAATCAAAGCTCAGTACAGTAGCCTTGTCAAAATGAATGAAACAGTGATAGATAGAAATGTGGTATTTTCAGGGTTGGGCTTTATAGGGCTATCACTTCTGATGACTGACAAGGTCTGCTGAGGTTCATTGCAATTATAGTGAAAATCAGCGTATCTATACTCCTGTGACTGAGCTTCGTAATGATTATGCTTTTTTCCTCCACAGAATGAAATCTTATTTTCCTTTGGCAAAAAACATCGTTTTCAGATTTCAAATTTCTTACACCCGTTTAATGGTTACAATTTGTTACAATACAAAATGTCTAATTTTCTCCCCATTTCTTTCAGATTCCCTGAACTTTAGTTATTTAAATCAGATGCTGCTATATGCTACTAAGCATTGTTCCATCCCTGGACGTATTACCCTAGACTATTTCCTTGTAACTTCACTCCTCTTCCATAATAGTTTCATCTCCAATTCCTCTTTGCTGTTTGTTGTTTCTACAGCACAAATACAAAAAACCCTCCCTCTTTATTTCAGACTTTGTCTACCTATTCTCTGAATGGAATATAGATTCCTTAAAGGCATATTTGGAATGAGAAGAAAATACCGTAAGTTTCTAAATTAAAAGTAATTTTAAGTTAAAAGCTAGAGCTAAGTTAGCAGCTTCAGTGTTAAGTTGGTTTTCAGAGATACATTTTATACATTTTTAAATTTTAAATAGTGCATGAGCTCCTAGGGAGCCTGACATGCTTTAAACAGGATATACACACTGACTACACAGATAAATTATTTCAAATTAAGTTTAGAATCTAAAAATATGAATAGAATTCCTCCATTGAAAAGAGCAGCAAGAGATCGAACACTTCTTCCTTGTGATTTTTCTCCAAATTTCATGGTCAAGAGTAGACACTGAATTTCATTATTACCAAAGCAAATGTCCAGGAGTTAAGCCATCAGGTTATGCAACATGTTTTAGCACTTAACAATATTTATCTTTCTTGGGAGCATTCGTTCTTCCCCAGAGTAAATTTCTTAACTATAGGAGTTAATAATATTATAAACAATAATTGATTATAAAATTCAGTAACTTTAGATATTAATTGTAAAGTGAAAAAGCAACTAGATCAAAGAATTAAGCCATTACAATTCCATACACCTCTATAAACTGCACTGAAAGTTACATGGAATAGACATCTACTGTGAGTTTGTGTGCCTAAAAAGGGGAAGATTTATATAAACCCCTCAAGCAAACATTCCAGTGTGCCACCTAAAAGTACATTCCAAGTGAAGTAAAATAATCCTTCCTCTTCCTCCCCAGTAGGACCCATTTTCTACGAACAGTTCTTGTATTCAAGCAAGTACTTATATATGAACATATTAAGTAAAATTCTACAGATCTGTTAAGAGTTTGATCAACGTCATAGAATTTGGATTCTTTATTTGCAGCTCTTCAATTAGGTTTATATCTTAAAGAGAATCCAATTTGAAAGAAAATGAAAATGTAAAAAAAAATCCAGTCCGTATATAGTAAATTTAAAGACCAGAGGAGAAAGAGCAAACTTGAATCCCAATCCTATGTGTTACTTGTGGAGAAATACAAAGGATTGGGCTCCAAGTATCTAAATTGAAGTTCAACTATTATTTCAACAAATATAAAATTCAGGGGTTGTTTTTATTTAGATCTATAGCCATGTGTCCATTATATCTTCAAATTGTAATGGATAAAATGCATTCCAAGGCAAAGCTACAAGCTGGGAAGCAAATACTATGAGACTTTGTAAATAAATTTTATTTAAAACAAACATTTACTGGTTTGTCTTCTTCCTACTGGGAATCACAGTTTAAAACATTTAATCTTTCTTACACTGTATGTCAAAAGCTCTTGAGGATTTCATAGCATAAATGAGGTAGTGAAGAAAGTCTAAAAAGGCTTAAAATGCAACAATGCAGGATCAAATTTCACAATACAGGGTTTAAGAAATATTCTCAATATAAAAATTACAAGGGTGAAGAAGTAACAAGTATGGATGAAAGAGACTGAAGAGCTAAGGAGATTAAAATTTGAAGATACATTATTCATAGTGCCCATGTTAAAGTATTAAAAAGACACCCATAATTCAAATAAATGTATTCAAGTATGCAGTACAAAGTTTTGCATTACCGGCAACTAAATATTACATAGTAATTGATGCAACAGTAGTTACATTATTTTGTAACCACTAATTGGATACATGCTCAACAATTATCTAAAGCACTTTTAATGTCGCTAAAGGGCTTAAAACTTCAGACTTTTTTCTGAAATGTCTGTAACCAATTAGAGCATAAACTGTGCAACAACTGATTTTACCAAGTAGTGGATCCCTCTCAGATATGAGGATAACTTAACAAAATCTTTTAGATTTTACACCCAGTAAGTAACAGTTGCTACTGTACTGAATTTACGCTGAGGTAATTTCCATGCACTTAAGAGTCACAGCTGGTAAAAATGGGACATCAGCTTGGAACAAGAACTCATCAACATTTACAACAGTAATTTGATTTTAAAAAAGGCAGGTGAATGAAAACAGTAATATGACACAGCCATAAAAATGTATACTAGTGGTTTAATTGGAGAGTGATTATTCAGATCTGAAAAAACAACCTCCATTTTCATTACTACAATCACAAGTACAATTCATGTAGCACACGTGACAATTATTTTATTGTCTGAGATAAGGGAGAAGTTGGTATACCAATAATTGTACTTATTTATTGCAAAGATAGTATTCCACCTGTAAAGAAAATGGCATTTTATTCACATAGCACACCTTTTAAATTCAAAATGTGGCATTCTGTATGAAATGCTAATGGAAAACAGTGATCCCTGTCCACTAATAACTTAAGTTTAAAAAAAAAACTTACTAATGTCACTATAGAAATTTTATGTATTTCAGCTCTTAAATCACGTTAATCTATATAACCATTATTAACAGCTCTGTGTGTCTATTACTGCATCAAGCCAAACATTTAAATGCACTTTCACATCAAAAGATTATTATATAAACTTTTTTATTTTCATTCCCCCTTCTGAAAGTTACTGACATTTCAGCACTCGATTGGTTTATGACAAAATTGAGGCCCATGCCATTTTCACATTGCGTGGCTGGGGTCATCCTGCCATGGTTGTTCATCCACTTCCCACCAGCACATGATTCCCCAGGCAGTGGATGGCGTTCAGGAAGTGGCTCCCAAATAAGGCCCAACGTTTAACATGAAGTGCCACTGAGGTTTCTTCCTTATCGATGCTGACACAAGGGAAAAAGTTAGGTACACTGGTTATACTTACAAGCAGCTCCAATCCTGAGTTATTTATGGTATATCTAAACATACAAAAATGTATGTACAATCTCTCCACTTTTTGTTGTAAACATTGTCAGTATACTTTACATATCCCTTCTTTGAAACATGCAAATCATACATACAGTATAAATACACAAAAAAAATTACACTCATTCATTCACTAAGCAACAAAAACCGTGGCTGGCATAGTCAATTATAAATAATGCATGAGGCATTCCATACAGCTAAAAGCAGCCATTTAATCTACTGTTCTTAACTGTGGTTGTGGAAATACTGTGATTTTGCACCTTCTGTATCATTAGAGTATTTATAACACTATCATATGTGGAGACAGGCTCATTTACTAATCTCTTCAGAGTGAAAGATAAAGCAGCACTTATATATATACATATATATATATGTATAAATTACATATATATATCTATCTATATCTATATAAAGTGGACAACAGCTGCTGGATTTGCTCTTCTTAGACGATGATGAATTTTTGTCTAATATTCTTAAATTAAAAAAAAAGGGAAAAGGAATCTAAACAACTGATTACATATTCATTCCTTGGGCACTTAACAGTGAATCCAGCATGTCGAATGTGTCTTTGTAGTCCATATGCTGGCTGTTTGTACTGTACTCGTGACTGGCATCAGGACCGTTCTCCACTGGGTTCTTGTCCAGTTTCACGAGGGTGCTGAGATGTCCGTAGCCCACCTGGTATGTGACATGGGGAGGAGGGGGTAAGGGAAGGTTAAAAACAGAGTTGAGAGAGGATACATACTGCTTAACAGAGGAAGAACTAGATGAACTACCTGAACTTTTGGAACTTTTGCTCATTTTGGAATGATGGTTGTGAGAAGCATCATTGCTGAAGAGCTTCTTTCTTGAAGAGCCGGAACTAGAGACACTGCCATCGGAGCTCAAACCAACAGGACTCCTCAGAACAGCTGGGGTTAATCCGTCACTACCATGTTTACTGCTGCCACTATGCTTGTGACTGCCACCGTGGTGACGGTTCATGGAATGTTCCTTGTGCTTTTCCTTGCTAACATGGGGACTCGAGTGCTTGCTTTTCCCACTTCCTTCATCGGAAGAACTATGCCTCTCTGAGGAAGACACTTTGATTTTCATTTTCAGATCTTCTTTAGTGGCATTTTTTTCAGTGGGAGGAATGGGTATCCGCAGTTTGAGCGAGCCACTTTTGTCTTTTTTGTCTGGCATATATTTTTCAGGTTTCTCTGCACCCCCAATAGGAATTTTCATTTTAATAGGGGAAGTTACAGAACTGCTGTTTGCTGTTTGGGGTTGGGTGTGTTTTTTATAGGGAGGCTCGGATCCCATGTAGTGTTCTCTTATATCCAGTTCTAGGGTTTCCAGCTTACGTTTCTCTCTGTATTTATCCAGTGACATTTTCTGAGGCATTATCGCAGGTGCAGAGGCAATCTGCCCATGTTTGTTTCCTGCTTTGTGGGCCATAGAGTATTCAGAGAGTTTGTCGGCTCGATGATGCAATCCAGAATGTAACTGCAACGAAGAGCTTGGTGGATAGTTGATGTTGAACTGAGCACCTGGCAACGAAGTCTCCTGTTTCTGAGAATACAATTGCTCTGTCCTCGTTTGTTCTTGGTGCTGAGGCCATTCTTGGTGTGTTGACAAATTATATGAGGTACTTGGCATTCCTGCAGCTAATATTGCCAGATTATCTTGACTATCTTGAACAGACATATTTCCTGAGTTCAAAGGAACTGGGGCAGGAAATGTGGACGTTGATGGTTTTTGGAAACTTGCATTTGCAGATACACCAGCAACAGCATCCACCAAAATGGAATTCTGAACCAAAGATGAGCCGAGAAGAGAGTTTTCAGATGCCTGGCCATCTCCTTTAGGTTTCTTAGCAGCCTGCTGATTAGCCTGTGCAAGAACATATGAGTAAGTCAGTATCTATTCTCAACTGTACAATCTCCAAGGACGTTTCAAGTTCTATGGGGGTTACACAGATCCCAAAGAGAGTAGAATGCGTAAGCATAATGATTACCTATGCTATGAACAGAGAGGCTAGGATCCACATTTGGAAAACATTATTTGTACTCTCTCCCATTCCATTCCATTCCTCCTCACACTATCTTTCATACTGCTTCCCAGGCCCTATCCTAAGTCCTGCATTTTGGAAAACACTGAGCATGCGCAGAAAGAGGGGGCGGAACCATACTGCAGAGGGAGATAAATATTTGACAGGCACTCAGTGTGACAAATCGAAGGAGTGAAGGTTCCCAGAACTGAGGAATGTCGGAGCAACGATGCATGAAAATAAAGAATTTCCAAGTATCATTTGCCAGCCCTCTTACTTTGGTGTGAGCACAAATCTGCTTATACAGTAAACTCTCCTTCCTGGTGAGCTAGATTACATGGACATTTTCATATAATCTTGTTTAATAGCAATATGGAGTCCTTCGCCATTATCATCATTTAGGATGTTTTCTTCAAATTACCAGTCTAGCCTACACTTCCTGAAAGCACATCAGTCGGAGGGGGTCCAGTTATATTCCATATTCCACCAATGAAGAGCAACAAATCATTTAATTTCATTGCCATTTTTGCTTCATACTTATTTAACACAGATTTATCCAGAAAATCAAGTAGTTTTAAGAACATCAAGGTTCACTTTAAAATTTAAGGGGGAATACCATGTATCTATAAATAGAAGCAGATTCCAATTATCGAACGGAACTCTGGGGGAAGAAGACAGACCCTCAAAATCTGCTCAGCAGGTCTCTTAACAAACAAGCAGATAATTTAAAAGGTATATGGCGATTATAGAAAAAAGGAAAGTGAAGGAAAATATATAACATTGGATTCTATTTAGGATTTGTCCAGAATACTTCAAGAAAGCTAAAGCAGAACATCAAGGCCCATATATTAACATATTAGCAACAACAGTCTTTACCAAGAGAGATTCTTACCCTCCAATTTCGAATTCTCTTTAGTCTACTAGGAGTTTTCTCCAGTATCTGAAGAAATTCATGTGTTAGCTCTGTGAAAGAAAATAGATGCAAAATTAATGTAAGTGAATTTTCAAGAAAAAAATAGGACAATTTTATTATTGATGAAAAGTGTTTCTATCTATACAAAGCAAGCATACACAAATTAATGTTTAAGACTTGCTGTTAACTGTTATCTCCTCCCATAAAAGTTTACATATGACAATGCAAAGAATGAAAGGAAGGCAATTTTTTCTAATACATACTATATGAAAAGTGGACAACATGTGACGCATATTAGCCCTCCCTTCTGCATCCCAAGGTTTCAAAATTAGATATCACTGGTGCAATGTTAGCCTGTTTTTCTTGTGGGGCTTTCCCTCAAGCAAAATTTGGGTAATTTTTGAGAGGCTTCTAAAATGTTGGCTATTCTCCTTCCATTAATATCACAGCATCACCTTTTCCCGCGGCCCCCCCCTCCCCAAAATATTGGGAGGTGGAGCTGCAAGTCCTCATGGCTCAAACATTGATCACACCATGTTAAGGCCTAATATCACTTGTTTTATCATAGTTTGATGTTTGAACCCAATTACTGGTATGTCCTAATGCAATATGGGAAGCAGGAAATTATGTCTTTTTATACAATCACTACTAAAATGTACTCTCAGTAATAAGCATTGCATTTACTGTTTGCTTTGTATTAACAAGATTCTTCATTTTTACACAACATATTTTTTCAAATACTAGAAACTATAGAAAAAAATTACTTAGATTTCTGTAGCCTTCAGAAAATTAAAATTCTGAAGTACTATATAACAAAACAGAACATATATGCAACATTAGTACACAATACTAACACAACAGTGTCTAGGAACGTTGTTTAAGAAAATTAACTTATTTTTATGCTAAAGGTGTAATAAATTACAACCAACTTTGGTATGTGTGTTATGATCTTGACAACTTGAAATACCATATTGGTTAAGAATTACTGATACGGTGAATCAGATTCTTCAAAAGCAGGGTTTTTTTGTTTTTGTTTTTTATTTATATGCCGCCGTTCTCCGAAGACTCAGGGCGGCTTACAATGCATTAAGCAATAGCCTTCATACTTCTGTATATTTATACAAAATATACTTTGTATAAAAAGCAGTTAATGGTTAAAATGTCAATATTCTGTTAAATTATATCCTAAACCTCTGAAATCTATCAATGTATGAAGAATGTTGACTAGTGCTAGGACTATGGAAAAAACTGAATTATATATTCATGGAAAAATGTCTACATCCCCCGAGTCTAAATGCTGTCTTAAAGAAATTTGTTAGCTTCTGAATTCATTTTGTATTCATGGAGAGACAAGACTGGATAATATAATTCCTTATCATCTAGGTTCAATTCATTGTTTAAAAGTTGAATTACAATCTGCAGTTGATAATTCCAGAGGAAAAAGTTCCAAATATATCAATGTAGAATAAATAAGAAGGCAAAACTTGTCTATTAGGACAGATACTCATTTAATTAGACAGAAAGAGAAAAGGATAGCTTATAGAAAGAATGAAATTATGACGTATCCTTAGCGAGAGAGGGGTTTTTTGTTACATTTATATGGCCACCCATCTCACAAAAAGTGACTCTGGGTAGCATACAACAACTTTTTTTTTATTTCTGATTTTCTTTCTTACTTATACATTATTCTTCCTCATTTTCTTTGTTTCTTTTCTAATATTTGTACTGTTTTTATATTGTTACAATTTCTTAGGTAGGTAGGTAGGTAGGTAGGTAGGAAATAAATTTCACACACTCATTTTCTTACGTTTGAAAACAGACCCTTACCAACCCCCAGCTCCCAAAAAAACTTTTCCTCCCCAAATGGCCTATTTGACAGTTAACTAGCACTGATAGAACTACCACTTGCTAAACTTAGATGAATGGTTCTGAGAATTTATATTTTAATGGATTGCCTAAAATTAATTTAATATTTTTTATTAGGATGTCCTCTTGTGCTGCAGGTGGCAACTAACTGAAAGGGTCAGCAAAAGATGAAACACACAGCGAGCCAGACTGACTCTCCTCACATTATTTTCAATCAGAATATCAAAACACTTTTAGTCAGATGGCCACGACTTACTTCCTCTCTTGCTAAATCTGCATCTACTAAACATTGAACTTTAAAAATGACCATTAGATGATTATGGTTATCATAAAGTTCAAATTTTCTGCACCTCTTCGCTTGGCTAATAGGCTTGTTCTGAATCTGGTATTTCATATAATTTAAACCCAGAACAGATAGGGTTTTTTTACATTTAGTTTTGTAACTGTATCTATACCATCATCCCACTGATGCAATCACATCATCTGGCAGAATATTTTCTCTCCCTTCCCAAATGTTCTGCAGAAAGTTTGTGGTCTGAAATCTGAAATCTGAAGACAGTATAGATGGTTATGGAAAACTTCACTGCACAAGAACAAGCCAACAGCTCAATTGGACAAGAAGCCCAAACATTCTTAATTAAACTCTAGTAAGATGGCTCACATTACATTCTGAAAGATCATACCTTAGTCTTCAGGAAACTAAACACAATGTATAAATTAGCCAATATCACCTTAATATACTTAATATTAACACAGCGTATCACAAAGCAGTTAATTATTTAAAAAGGATGTAGGAACATTGGTATTACTTACCATCAAGTAATTCTAAAGTTACAGAAGCATCTACATATTCCCACCAATGTTTTCCATCCGTTGATACGGGGATTTCCCAGTTAGACCACTTGCAAGCCAAATGTATACATACACATGCTATCACAGTTGGCTTGTACTGAAGACAAAATGTAGTAAGGTGCAGACTGTGGTCGGGAATGTTTCATAATAGAAGAATAAGTGTCAATCATGGAAAAGACAAAAAACAAGGGGAAAGAATTTGTCAACATATATTCAAGGCAATTGTTATGGATAGTAATTTTTTTTTGAAGTTTCAAATTTTGGATTTTATATTAATGCTTCTCGAGCTAAACACATGGAAATATTCTGTTTACATTTAAAACATACATCTTAATATTGAAAAGAGCCAAAATATTAATGCATATAACATTTTTTTCAAAAATCAGCTCATCTAGATTTTACTGCATCGTTGTTGATGTTTTATTTTGAAAGTCACTGAGATAATAACTAAGCTATCAAGGAAGGAAAAACCGAATTTTTATCTTCAAATACAGCCTGGAAATATAGAATGTATTAATTGCTATTGTTTAAGAAACAATGAATTTATGCCAATTTTATATTCTAAAATAGCCTTGAAAAAGGTTAAAATAGCAACTATATATCAACCCGTTAATTTCTTTTGTCCAAATTATGTGTATACCTCTGTTCATACATTTTTACATATAATAATGTTAATCTTATTCTTTAAATAATATCTATCATTTCAAACACTCCAAAAATAGCTCTGGAGAAGTCACCAAGGTTTTCCACCTTTCAGCCACACAACTACTGTAACTTCTTAAGATAATCAGGTGACATTTAATACTGGAGCCACACTTTCATTCACCCCAACTACTTTAATGAAATTTGCGGATTCTTTTTTCCTTTTTATTAAGTTTAATATCTTAATTGAATTCAAAGTTCCCAGGATATCTCATTTTCCTGCAAGTTGTTTTTTCTTATAATTTTCCAGATGAAATCATTAATCCCATTTTAATTTCTGCTACATACATGTTAATCCACTTCTAGTTCTGTTTTGTTTTCTTCTTTCATTGTCTTAAGGCAGAAACACTAAGTTAGAAACTAAACTATGGTATTTCCCAATTCTTAAAAATCTTTTACTCACAAAATTACCAAATGAATTACTATGTGTTTTATGCTGTGCTTGCTCTGCCTTTCTCTTCTAATATGTTTACCAAGATTACGTTGCTTTTCGCTGCTATATTTTATTTTGATTTAAGTCTAAAGAATCACTGGACAGTATTTGACCAGTTAAGTAGTAAATAGGACTTAAAAAAAAAAGACAATAACTCCATTACAGAACCAGATAGCTTCTGCAATGGGAAATATTTAAGCTGGTTCTAGTGTATCTAAGAACGTATTTTAACTAATGCCTTAATTTCATTTTTTTAAAAAAAACAAACTGATATTTTTATTAAGAAAAAAATTGCCATTAACTACAAGTGTAAACTAGAAACATCTTTGTACTTACCAAAAAGCTCGGATTTCTAGGTTAAGTTTATCTCTCTGTAATCTTTAGCTGCTATTCAGGCTACCAATTTTAGACTTATGCACTCACAATCGAGAAAATGCCACCAGAAAGCACCACTACACTTCACATCGTGCATTTAACCCCTTTGTGCCATTAGGCCCTTGTACAATACACCGCACTGCAAACAGGAAGGTACCACCACAGTAGACAGCCCAGTCGCCTGTTGCAACAAGGGTTAGACACAGGTAGGGGGCCCTGCAGTAAAGGAAGCTATAGTGTGCTACAACAGTGCAACAAAGAGGTTCAGGATAACAACCTGTTGGTAGCCATGAAATAGGATGTCTGTGCCAAATCCTTGCTTGCTGTAAGAAAGAAAAATAATTAGCCATCAGTAACAAGGATTTAATTATTAAAATGCCATGTATGTGATGCTCAAAAGCTTCCCACTTGCAAAAATAATTACTCAATACTGCACAATATTGTCACTCTCTCCATTAAGAAAACTAATTGCTTCTTTAAAACTGAGGTCAAAAGAATACATTCTCTTATCTCACATTATGGCTAAGACAAATTACATGTTTCTGGTAAATCCACAAATATTTGCATAATTTCAGGCTGACATGTCAATTATATAATTGCTTATATTATTCAATCCACAGAACAAGTGCTGCCAATAAGGAAGTAAATGCAAACAGTACATTCAACAGAAGATTCCCTTTTGCTTTCAAAGGAATTCTCTGCCAGTGATGGGGAAAATGCCCTTGTGCATTCAGTGGATATTGGAATACAACGTAAAATTAAAGTCAGGATTATACATGCTAATCTCTCAATGCCTTACTTCTTTTTACAGCAAAGTCTCCCAAAAAGGCTACATTTAGGGATGTTCCAGTTCAAATTCAAACTGAAGTGTATTCTAATGTTATTAACTTCAAATGTGTTAACTCTGAATTATATTTAATGTAAAAAGAATTTTTTTAAAAGGACCAATAACGATGTTGCTGTTAACAGACTTGATTTCTATTTAGGCAATGAAAATGCACTTCGTCCTTTTTAAAGATCCTTCTCTATTGCCTGAGTTTTGAGTGACCAGGGCAGGCCTCAAACAGGTGGAGGGAAGGACTGATGGAATAACTAGTTATGCAAACATAATTGTTTGTTTCTCATGAATTCTGTATATACTAAAAATTAAGTGCATATTTTATATATACCTTTTACAGATAGTCCTCGACTTACACAAACACAATTGAGCACAATATTTATGTTGCTAAGACAGCTGTTAAGTGAATTCTTTATGACATTTCTTGCCAGAGTTGTCAAGTGAGTCACTGTAGTTGTTAAGTTAGTAACAGGGTTATTAATTGGCTTCCCCACTGACTTTGCTTGTCAGAAGATCGCAAAGTGACCCTAAGACACAACAACTGTCATAAATATGAACCAGCTGTCAAGTGCCTTGATCATGTGATTTTGGAGATTCTACAATGGTCGTAAGTGTGAAAAATGATGTCACTTTTTCCCAGTTGCAACTTCAAACAGTCACTAAATGAACTGCCGTAAGTCAAGGACTACCTGCATATTCTTTTTCTTGAAAACATTTAATGGGTAATTGGTAACATTTCAGAGAAAATTAAATAAACATGAAAAGTGACATTAACTCAAGAAATTAAATGCTTGTTGAATTAAAAACACCTTCATGTCTAAGTATTAAGCAATCATAAGGGACAAAAAAAATCCTTAGACAAGGTGGGAATGTTCTACAAATCTAGAAATCTTAAGCTATGGATAGATCAGAAATAATAGTAATAATAATTGATGTGTCACTGAGAAAATTCAAGAGATTTATATTTCCGATTAAAAAGCCTAGAAGAGAGCCTCTGCATCAGATATTAAAACTTGAAAGATAATTTAGTATAGCTCTTCAATAATCTGGATTTAAACCATTTATGTCCATGTAAGAAAATAGCCAATATTTTATACCTAGGTTTGGAAATTTTACAATATGAAAATCACACGAATTTAAGACCATGGTGCTTTAAAGAGCCATGGTGGTGCAGTGGTTAGAACGCAGTATTACAGGCTAACTCTGCAGGAGTTGGATCCTTACTGGCTCAAGAAATTCTGGCTAACACAGGCCCAGAAGAGGAGACTTTTCTACAGCAACATAGTACCCCTCAAAGTGAGGTCTGCCCCTACCCATCCTTTTGGCCTTCTGTAAGAAAGAACCTTAAGATCTGGCTCTGCCAGTTGGCCTGGAATCTAAATGGGAAGTGTTTTCCTGGAGGTGGTTATAAGATTAAATCCAAGTTCTCACCTCCCTACTCCATTGTAAGGCTCTCCTATTTTAGCTACTTTTCTTAATCTTTTATATTTTATCAGATTGTAAGCCACTCAAAAGTTTTGTGATTGTAAGATGGGTGGCAAATAAATAAAATAAAATACATGTATTTATAATTAAAAGAAATGTTAATGGTTGCTAATGTCCCCTGAAATTAGTTACATTTGATTATGAATTTTCAATTTTCTCTTAAACAGGACATTCAACAAAAAGTATGTAAAAAGTACATTTCAAAGTGCTACAAATTATACTCACAATTTGCTTATGAAAACTATAAACTGCCTCAAAAATGACCAAATTCTACCGGTGGGCGGTAAAATAGCCTATATGGATCTTTTTGGAAGAATTTCAAGGTCAAAAGACTAAAAAGACTGAATAATTAAAGCAGACTGTTTCAGATTTAAAACTGAGCTTTCACTCAACATATGCAGCATTTCACAGTATCCATCCTACTCTTTATTCCGGTTATTCTCCTCCATTAATTCCAAAACTGTCACAAGGAATCAGAATACCACGAGAATGGCTAGAATACCATCAACTGCATTTGAAGCCCAAGCTTGGGTGTAGAGAAGAGCAAAAGGGCAGTGAACACCTGTAGATAACCCTATGATTATCTAGCAATATGTCCCATTAAATTCAGTGAGAGCTGTTACTGGGTTATTAAAATGAAATCACCATGGTTTAAAGGTTTTCCATGGCATACTGTATTATTAAAAAAGTGTATTAGCCATGTTCAGAATCTGAATTCTACCAATGCTCAGCTCATATTAGTGCAGTGAAAGATTTTGTATTCATATTTACTTGAAACCTCCCATAGAAAGTTATGCTTTTTGTGGCACGTAAACACAATAAAAGTCTTGGCTAGGCAGCATTAGAAGATTTAGAATATCATGTTACTGAAGGGGGATCAGTGTGAACATAAAGTCAGTGACTATTGATAAGTATAAAGAATACATTAGATTTTTTTTTCTTTTTTGGAACTATCCTTTTTTTTTAAAGTTTAAAGATTGTTTTGTGGATGTATAAAATAAAAAAATAGCGAAGGGAAAAAAAGCACCATCCTTTCCCCTTCAATAAAAACAACTGAACAGTTTTTTTTAAACTTATGTTTACTTTTGAAATAAGACCAGGTTTAATGCTTTTATAAATCCCCATATACAAAAGCAGGGAGTTATTGTTTCTCTCTCAAAATTCTCCTAAAGTGATCAGTACATGAGCTGCTTTTTAAAGAGTTTTCTTGCAACTGACTATACCATTTATTTCAAATTAAGGGAAGATTTGGCATTTAGTTGAACTAATTCAGACATGTTTCCAAAATCAATATTAGAAACATCAGTGAATTCTTATTGTATTTTTAAATAAGAAAGATCAAAATAAGATAGGTGCTTATTTCAACCTCTAAGAAAATATTCGCAAAACATCTACTATAAAATAATAACAACTATAAATCAGTGCTGCCACAATCCAGCATTAATTTACACAAAGCTGTAGTCTTCTAATGCAGATATCACTTGAACATATGAGTGTGATAGACATTAATGAAAGATGACATATCACACCATTACTTTTTTCCTTAACAATGATTAACATTCAAATGAATGAACATGATAGTTCTAGAAATGGATATTTTTAAACATACAAATATTTAGAGCAATTAATACATTTGTGGATGGATTAACCATGGATTAACTGGCTGATTTTATACAGCATACCAAGTTGCAAATCACAGTTTTTCAACTAAAGTGACTGCTTTATGTTTAATCCTTTGATACTAAGATTCTGACCTGGGGTGGGGAATAACCTATATGCATATTAGATCAGTATTTCTCATCCTTGACAATCTTAAGATGTGTGGACTTCAGCCGCCAGAATTCCACAGCCAGCAGGTTGTCAAGGTTGAGAAATACTGAATCAGGCATTATTAAAACTAATTGAACTGATTAGAAAAAAAACCCTAAACAATGAAAATAAAATTCACTGCAAAACAAATATATACAGTTGCAAACAATTCCAGTAATAAACTTTCTATGTAGCAACAAGCAAGGTGAAAAAAAGTGGGTTTGGAAGCATATTTTCTTATCTTGTGGTATTATATGAATGTTACGAAGGACTAAAGACTAAAAATATAGTCCCCAGTAGCTGATTGCCAGAATTATTAGATATACCAAGACATCCATATGCAGGACATGAGCACAATATGTAAATTTACTTTGGTATTCAAATGTTATTTTGGATTAAATATGCTTATTTCAGAACTAGCTGTCAATTTTGAGTTTAGTAACTTTAAAATTGAAAAAAAACCACCTATAATTTATAATTCTTTAATTTTAAGCACATTTACTGAACCAAGAAAACCAAAACTTATTTGAATATGTTTTATTCACAAGAATAATATTCCACAAATAATTTAGTAAGCTACACCATCATTATCTCCCTTGTGAGATGGAAAAAAAGAATCAGTTAAATAGTTACTGACCTCTCACTAACTGCGTACATTTCACAACATCTGTATGTGGATGCTCAATGGTAATCTCAAAACCTGAAAAATTAAATGTGTTATTTCACAAACTATATTATATGTTCTCATAACCGTACCTTTAAATTTTATTCAATAACCTCATTAAGTGACAAAATATACATTGATTGTATTGGATACTTTCTGAACTAATAAAAAAAATGTACAATGTACTAGTATAATTCTGAAAGGAGAGACATAAATATATATTTAAAAGATAGCTTGTGTTACCAAGGCTCCTCTTAAACATATTAAACAAATAGGCACTCTATTATTGGAAGTACAATGTAAGAATCATATGCATTTACTATGCTTACCTAAAGTTTGAAGCATTATTGTTTCAAGTATAACCAATTCCTGGGCCTGCTGAAGATATGCCTAAAAATTGGGAAACAAATTCTGAAATATTAATATAATTTTAACATGTTAATAGTAACAAGAATGATTGCAAAAAGACTGATGGGCTTATTTTAGGTACATTGTTTGATCAGATCACAAAAACTGAAGCAGCTAAAAATCACAAGGACAGAAAATAGAACAGTTTTAATTGAAAAATTTGTTTTTTCCAAATACGTACAGGTAGTCCTCAACTTACCAACACAATTGGGACTGGAATTTCTGTTGCTAAACAGTGCAGTTGTAAAGTGCTTAGTGATGGGAATCCAGTGCTAGCTGTTGTAATTCCAAACACATGGACGTTAAATAAACACATGGACGTTAAATGGGAAGTGGAGAAGTCCCAAGTAAAGAGTGCAGGACTGTTGCATGGGAATGGGGAGGGCATGGAGGTGTGTGTGTGTGTCCAAGCTCAGGTCTCATGAATTGGAGGAGTGCTGTAGTGCTGCACAAGGTCAGGGAAAGAATATGCCGTAGCTCAGTGATTTTTTTGGAACACTGTGGATCTGGTCTCCAAGAAACCCCAGAGCTGTAGCAATCACCCCTGGAAGCCTTAGCTGCATAGTGCAAAGTCCCTAAGGTGCACTGTAGCAGTGCAGTGCAAAGCAGCCACCATCCAGGAGGCCCCAGTATGGTAGTGTCCTAGAAAGCCCCAGCAGAGCTGCACTGGTAGGTGAGATCCCTGTCACCTACCATTATTTCAAATATTACTTTCCAATTTTATTTTAGCCCGATGGGATGAAGAAGAGTTTAGGGTTCACAATATTCCTCCGATCCTCCAATACTTTCTGCTGCTTCCATCATTATATGACAACCATGACAACTCATTCTTCAGGTATTATTTTCCAAAATAGCAAGGAATGGAGGAATGGGAAAATGTACAATATTCCAACCATTATTATTACTATTACTTTCTGTGTTGCTTTGCAAGTACACTGAGTGCTTCTGTACCGGAGATAAATTCTTTGTGTGTCTAATCACATTCAGCTAAATAAAGTATTCATTTCTGGGGAAGCAATACCAAAATGCTTCATGAGAGCAGAGATCCCAAAATTCCTCTCTGGATGAAGAGGAATACCTGGGATTGCCCATAGTTTTCCATACAGATGCTCCCAATGATGAGACTGTAAAACAGTGGTCTTCATTGGGTTTCAGAGTTATGGGAGTTGGAAGAATCAGTTTGCCCAAGCCACAGTTCAAAGCCTTCAAATGGACACTAGTTCAACCATGTCCTTTCTTAATCACTTTCACTGGGAACGGTTTGTAAACTGAGTTTTAGATGTTAAAAATTTCAGAAAGACAGGTTTTACTACACTGGGTGATTTCCTTCAAACCTCAGTGGAAGAAGTTTCATGTAAGTTTAAAACTTAAAAAAAACTTTTTTATTTGGAAAACAAACAGCAAAAGAGTGATTAAAATGTTAGTTTTGGAAAGCTTTTACATGGACAAGGGGGAAATTCACTTGAAATAGGATTTTGAAATAATTTTGAGAATACTTTCTGTGGTTTTTAAAAATCTTATTAAAAATATATGAAGAATTTAAATTTAAGTATAACGAACATTTCTCTGGGAAAATGTTATGGATTAGAGAAAAATATAGGAGGCCTTGAAGGCTAATTACTAGAGGCAACCAAAAAAACCCAGAAAGATTACAATTAAAGGACAAAACCCACTAATACATAATTTTAAAAAAGTATTTCACCTCTGGAAGATTTGAAGGATATTTTGCAACAATGTACCAGAAATTTCTCTTAGGATTGTTTGATACTATAAAATAGTATCAAAACAAAAGATACAAAAGAATGCATGAGCTTTTGAATGAGAGTCATCTTTTGGAGAGAATCAGGTTGCTTTGCATATGGATTTAAAGGATACAAAATAATGATGCTGACAAAGATGCTATACAGGTCTTACAAATGAAACCGGCTGATGTTTTAATAGCAGAAAGGTACACACAAATAATAAACAAGGAAAATGATTTGGGTATGTGGATTTCAAATAAGATAACTTAGATAACTTTCTTAGTTTGGATTTGCAAGATATGTGTTACACTTTTAAGGAATTTCTGAGAAAAGATAAATAAATCAGCTTTTGGGATATTACTTAATAAATATCAAGCAGATACTTTTTGTTATATTTTTAGAGAAAGTGATAAATTCTGGTATTAAAATTGAAAGGAAACGAAGAGGATAAAAATTTAATTTGTAGGAATGAAGGGATTAAAGATTAAAATTTTCAATATTATTCCTAGTAGCTCCTGATACATTTTTTCTTAATTAACTTTGAGTAATGAGGCTTTAAAGATTAGTTTATAGACATAACACACGTGAAAAGGATTTCTTTTTGCTGTATTTTATGAGAAAAATAAGACACTATAAAATAAGGGAAAGGAGTACAAAATTTATTTATTTATTTAAAGTTAAAATATATTGTTATTTCTTATATTGTTATTTCTAGTAATTCTTAATGGGCATTTGCTGATTAAGATTGAATGATAAGGCTTAATTATTTGCTAATAGATAAAAGATGAGATATGGGATAAAGATATTTTTGGCTGAAATGTTAAGAAAAGATATTAAGTTACTGAAATTGCTTCTATTTGTCATGATAAATAGGGAAGTCATCTCTTTCTTTTACTTTTTATATATTTTACTCCATTTCCCCCTTCCTTCTTCTTTCTTTGCACTTTTTACATTCTCAGTTTGTATTAGTTTTTTTCTTTGTATTTTTAAATTTCAATAAAAATTACTATTCTGAAAAACACACAATGCTCTAAAGACTTTTCATTTCTTTACAACTAATACACTTTAGTATTAATGGAGATTGACAGTAAATTAGAAGCACAGAACAAGGAAAAAACTTTTTTTTACAATTTTATAAGTTGTCACAGAAAATGTAAATGATAATTTACTATTTCATTTTGACAAGATTCCCCTTAGTAGGAAGATTTTCCCCAATGAAAATTATATTAAGTCGTTTCCTGATGATTACTGTGATAGCCTATTGCTAATAGTTTTTAAGAATGGTAGAATGTTAAGCAGAAGTGCATTACATTTGCATTTAAATTTCTCAAAAAGGAGAAACAATAAACAAATATATTTTTGTTAATTAACAATGAAAGTGAAAGCATGAAAACCTTTCATTTGAAAAAGAAAAAATAGGCAAATCCCTCTTCTGATTCATAGACTGAAATCAGATTAAAGCTCTATATAAACATACATCACTCTTTGTGTCCAGCTGGGGCTCTAGAGGATGAAGGCAAGCATGTGCTACTTTGATAACATGTTCAAGTTTCCGTGGTTGTTCTTCTACTTTCGCAGCCAAAAATAATGCAGTAGGAGAGATAATCTGTGGGTAGAAAATGCACTGTTTAAAACATTAT
This sequence comes from Pantherophis guttatus, assembly GCF_059756535.1. NCBI lineage: Eukaryota > Metazoa > Chordata > Lepidosauria > Squamata > Colubridae > Pantherophis > Pantherophis guttatus. The sequence continues at coordinate 133,473,268 of NC_142063.1, read as the reverse complement.
TACAGCATATGCTTTGTAAGATTAGTTACTACTGATCACTAGGAGAATCTTTAAGTATAATAATACTGACTTGTAAACATTGAAAATTATTGTATGTCTCATTTTTATCAGGTCCACCTGATACGCCAGTTGCGTCCCTTTCTGGATCGGGACTCCCTACGCAGAGTCACTCAGGCACTCGTACTTCCCGCCTGGACTACTGCAATGCTCTCTACATGTACTTTCTTCCAAATATTTTCAACAGAAGTGAAGAATCAAAAGGCACATTTATTTTGGCTTGTGCCCAATGCAATGCTGATCATAACCAATGCTGGTTTTATTTAGATTTTCAATGTGCGAAGCAACAATATTATTTTAATCTTCATCTTGTAGCCAGTAAATTCAATTGCCGTCTGGGACAAAAATTCTAGTGCCTAAATTTGGAATTTTAAATATTCCTTCTCATGTCAAACTCTCTCCAACTAATACCACTCTTAATAGAAGACAATTAGCTTTATCTCATGGATAGACCTTGGAGTTCTTGGTGCTGAGCTTCCTTCCTGGTACCTCAACTAGGTAACATAAACTGTGTAACCAATGAAATATTTGCATTGAAACTATGTAGGGCGATGAAATATTTGCAAACAAGCTCAGAGCATGGAGATCACTCTTTCATTGGCTTCCTCTTACAAGTGAACTACGCTGTAGTGCAAATCAATAGCTAGAGGTGGTATAATATTATACCAGCTATTATATACCACCTCTAACCTACAGCTAGACGTGATATAATATTAATCCATTGATTCTACTGGATTCCTTAATACTTTTCAGTTCTTTGGGCATATCTCTAAAAATCAGGGGACAGCCTCGAGATATTGTTGTATGTTTTCATGGCTAGCACCAATGAAGCAGTGATGAGCTTTCGGGCTGGGTGACTGTGGTATAGTTTTCTTTTGTTCTGATGTTTTGCTAGCAGTTGTGCCAAGTTGCTAAGAGGTATATGACAAAGCAGTTCCCAGATGCCAGCCTGAGTTGCTGGAATAACATCAGAATGAAAGAAGACTAGATCTCGACTATCCAACCAAAACGCAGCACTGCTTCAAGCCTTAAAAGATGTTTTCCCATCCCTAGCTCACCATAAATTCCTCAAATTAGAATCATATGTGAATCATCCAGAAAAGTTCTATAGGGCTCTTTTCAACCTTGACCTTAACATAACATAAATTCATCTTCTAATTTGAGGCATTGTGTTAATTTGAAATAGCACAGGCAAACAGCATTTAGCTTTATTACATCTACCACTGGCTACCAGTAAAGTTTTCAAAATGCTACACAGGATCATTTAGGAACACTTCCCATGAAAACAAACAGGCTGAAGTTCTATCTACAGAATTCTCTTCTGGTAGACTTTTTTCTTCAGGCTGATTGAATTCACAAACTGTTTAAAAAGCTGTCATGACCTGGTCTACCCCTAACAGTAAATTGTAGGTCTTGGTTTACAAACCACAAAGATTGGGTTCACATATTTTGGTAAAGCAAAATAAAAAAAAACCTTATTACAATTTAATTCAGTAATTGTCAACCAGGCATCATGGACCATAACTGGTCTAGGTGGGATGCAGATTAATTTCAACTTTGTGTGTTTAAAACTTACCATGAATGAAACATAAGAAGTGCTTTGTTTTTTAAACAAAGCTGTTTCTAATATGGTTGGATCCAAGTACTTTGACATTGGTAAATTTGCTTAATTCAATGTATGAATTTAGATAAAGTGAACTGCTGCTATAATAGTGGGGGCAAAAAAGTATTTAGTCAGCCACCAATTGTGCAAGTTCTCCCACTTAAAAAGATGAGAGGCCTGTAATTGTCATCATAGGTAGACCTAAACTATGAGAGACAAAATGAGAAAACAAATCCAGACAATCACATTGTCTGATTTGGAAAGAATTTATTTGCAAATTATGGTGGAAAATAAGTATTTGGTCACCTATAAACAAGCAAGATTTCTGGCTCTCACAGACCTGTAACTACTTCTTTAAGAGGCTCCTCTGTCCTCCACTCATTACCTGTATTAATGGCATCTGTTTGAACTTGTTATCAGTATAAAAGATACCAGTCCACAACCTCAAACAGTCACACTCCAAACTCCACTATGGTGAAGATCAAAGAGCTGTTGAAGGACACCAGAAACAAAATTGTAAACCTGCACCAGGCTGGGAAGACTGAATCTGCAATAGGCAAGCAGCTTGGTGTGAAGAAATCAACTGTGGGAGCAATAATTAGAAAATGGAAGACATACAAGACCACTGATAATCTCCCTTGATCTGGGGCTCCACGCAAGATCTCACCCCGTGGGGTCAAAATGATCACAAAAATGGTGAGCAAAAATCCCAGAACCACACGGGGGGACCTAGTGAATGACCTGCAGAGAGTTGGGACCAACGTAACAAAGGCTACCATCAGTAACACACTACGCCACCAGAGACTCAGATCCTGCAGTGCCAGACGTGTCCCCCTGCTTAAGCCAGTACATGTCCGGGCCCGTCTGAAGTTTGCTAGAGAGCATTTGGATGATCCAGAAGAGGATTGGGAGAATGTCATATGGTCAGATGAAACCAAAGTAGAACTGTTTGGTAAAAGACAACTCAGCGTGTTTGGAGGGAAGAGAATGCTGAGTTGCATCCAAAGAACACCATATCTACTGTGAAGCATGGGGGTGGCAACATCATGCTTTGGGGCTGTTTCCCTGCAAAGGGACCAGGACGACTGATCCGTGTACAGGAAAGAATGAATGGGGCCATGTATCGTGAGATTTTGAGTGCAAACCTCCTTCCATCAGCAAGGGCATTGAAGATGAAACGTGGCTGGGTCTTTCAGCATGACAATGATCCCAAACACACCGCCCGGGCAACGAAAGAGTGGCTTCGTAAGAAGCATTTCAAGGTCCTGGAGTGGCCTAGCCAGTCTCCAGATCTCAACTCCATAGAAAACCTTTGGAGGGAGTTGAAAGTTCGTGTTGCCCAGCGACAGCCCCAAAACATCACTGCTCTAGAGGAGATCTGCATGGAGGAATGGGCCAACATACCAGCAACAGTGTGTGCCAAACTTGTGAAGACTTATAGAAAACGTTTGACCTCTGTCATTGCCAACAAAGGATATATAACAAAGTATTGAGATGAACTTTTGATATTGACCAAATACTTATTTTCCACCATAATTTGCAAATAAATTCTTTCCAAATCAGACAATGTGATTGTCTGGATTTATTTTCTCATTTTGTCTCTCATAGTTGAGGTCTACCTATGATGACAATTACAGGCCTCTCTCATCTTTTTAAGTGGGAGAACTTGCACAATTGGTGGCTGACTAAATACTTTTTTGCCCCACTGTATATTATGACCCATCAAGAATGTTTTATAACTGCAGCTGAATATAAATGTGATAAATATTATGGTATATTTCCTCAACTGTCATAATCCATTTTATAAGGAGTTTCCTCCTGAAGATGGACAAGCAATTCCACCTGGTATAGAATCTACAGACTGATTAGGTATATGTGATTATTATTCACAAACTCTTATTATCATTGGATTTATATTCTTCATTACTTTATAAGTGATTCAAGGTGATAAACATGCCTAATGCTCTTTCCTCCTCCTATTTTCCCATATCAAAAACCCTGTGAAGTGGATTGGCTAAGAGAGAGGGACTCACCCAGTTGGCTTTCATGCCAAGGCAGAATTAAAACTCATAGTCTCCCAGTTTCTAGCCTGGTGCCTTAACCATTTAGATCAAGCTGGTTCTCAATTTTGGTTAATTTTTATTTAAAGAGCTTTAAAGTAATATGCAACTTATACATTCACAAGTACATATAGTATATATTTCCAATGAATTTCACTTAAAGAAACGTTGGCTCCAATTCTACCATAGATACAAGGCAGATTTATTGCTGATAGCATCTAATTTGTAACATTTTCCAAAAAATAATTCTGTATCAAAAGATACTTTAATTCCATAAAAACATGCTACTTCTCCTCACAGTAAAAATAGCACTAGCACTTAAGATTTATATACTGCTTCACAGCCCTCTCTAAGTGGTTTACAGATATTGCCCCCCAAAAATCTGAGTCCTCGTTTTACTGACTTCATAAGAATGGCTGAGTCAACCTTGAGCTATCATGATCGAACTTCTGGCTGTGGGCAGTTAGCCTGAAATAATGCATTCTAACCACTGTGTTACCACGGCTCCTCCTATAGTTATGCTTACCTTTACTGAAATTCTAAATAGTTGATTATACATATACAGTCCCTATAGGTTTGCCTCTGTTCACTGCTATCAAGATTTAAGTATTTCAAAAAGATTTTTTCCCCCAAAATTTTCTCATGAAAACGTATGTGTTTTAATTTTTAATCACTCATAAAGGGCTCATACACAATGCATTGTGATTTGTTTGCGGCTAAATCAAATGTATCATCCCAGCTATTTTAATTCCACAGCCTGTCTGTGGAACTACAGATATAGAAATTGTGAAGAATTTCTCATTATACACGAGAGCTACTTTGGATCCCAAAATATAACAAAGTTTGTGTGTCAGTTTCAGCAACCACAATAACTCATTTATTCAAGTCATGTATTTTTTATTGTAATGTACTTCCTTTACTATTAACATATAAGCAGAAAATATTTGACCAATGAGCATTTGCAAAATAACTGCTGTAAACGAGGAGGGTATGGCTAGCCTCAAAACTCCAATTTATTAGATGGCAATTCTTCCCACCTATGTAACCCTCTTAATAACTCTTATCATTCCAGCTTTCTAGCTCAGAACAGTACTTGAAACTAAAATGGTATCTAGAGGTAGAATTCTGTATCATGAGAACTTCCTTTTAAAAAAACACAAGGGAACATCCCAAACATCAAGTTGCTTGCAATTACATTTTACCAGATTACATTAAAGTCCATTGTGGTTTTTTTTTTTTGTCTAAAGAATATCTAGGACTATTTTGTTGTTGTTAGATTAGGCTTTTAGAAAATACCTTCAGGGTGAAGTGCATCTACTTCAAAAAAGCATGCTACACTGAGATTATCATTACTAAAGAATCTGCAGTTTAGTCTGAACTACAGCCTTTATATTTTCATTGCTAACCTGATGACTTCTGGAAATGCTAATATGGTTTACTTTTAGTGGACTTAATAAGCAGCATGCCATGAGAAATAAGTTCATGAAGCTGAATAATGATTCCCAAAATCACATCCCTTTTTAATTTTGTGCAAAAGTAAATTTGAACTAGGCTTTAGCTTCTTTCTAAAACATATGGATGTTATTTCTATAGCAGTGACACAAGTTGAATATAGATGTTAAATCTTTTATTTCATTGGTTTGGGATATGGATTTCTGATTAACCTCTCTGTTCCCAGTGCTTGTTGACACCAAACTGGTTTCTATAGTCTGTAGTTCTTGGTTTACAAAAGATGTGATTTAGCGATACACACACACACACACACACACACACACACACACATAAGCTATTAACCCATACCGATATATCTTGTTTGCCCATTATGTATATTAGCAAAACCTTTTAAAAAACTCTTCTGGGAAACTGTCCAGAACACATTCTTTCTTATCACAAAGAAGGTACTATAAATAGCTTATATTACAAAACTAACACATCCCCCAAGTTTCTAAAGCCATGAATCACAGGATAATAATATTTCAAAAGCCACTTCCAGTTACATGTTATGTCAAGTTCATACTTACATTTCTATTGAATTTTGTGAATGAATGGTGCATATAAAACCTGTGCATATAAACAATTGCGGTGTTTATTGTAAGTTGAGATCTTAAACTGTGTCAAGGAAATACTACAAACGCATCCTCTATTTTAACTGTTTTATGTTATGTACACTGACAGAAACCCTTGTTGAGATGAGTGGCTATAGAAATAAAAACAAATATATCTTGCATTCAGCTGCTCTGTAAAAAAAGTTATGATTTTTTTTCAAGTTATCGATTCAAATATAATTTTCTTGGGACTGAAGAAGTTTGTTAAAATAGATTTCTCTAACACAGGAGTGCTATCTGCAAGTCTTCTAATCAACTAGGACAGGGATCCCCAACCTCCAGGCTGTGGCCCACTAGTGCCCCCCCCAGTTCAGAATTGGGCTGCAAGGGCAGCGGGCAAGTGCACCCGCTGCTTGTGAAAATGGAGCTGAAAGCATGCATCTATCACTCTCACAGGATCATCCCCTCCCCCCATCAGTCCATATCATCCCCTCCCCCCACTAGGCCACGAAGACGAAAAAGGTGGAGACAGCTGAACTAGAACAAAGTCTGGACAAAAGAAAAAAGAAAGACAGCAATCTTCCTCATTGTTGCCCCTAGGCAGTGCCCTATGCCCCAGAAAATCCATTTGGGAGTGAACTCCCAAAATGGTGTATACAATATTATATAGACATTACACATTCCTCTTCTATAATAAGAACATTCTGAGAGGAACTCTATGCTGCCCACATTGGCAAAATAAAATCTGGATCCAATTCAATGATTATATCCAATTACACAAGTTTCTGTCTTCTATGCCCCAACTGAAAAATCCATTCAGAGAATAAAAAGGTGTCCATGAAATTTTTGAAATAAGTGATGGAAAGTTACAATGGTGATACAATTGTGGGAAATCAGGCTGTAACAGGAAAGCATCCTTAGGATTGGATTAGGACCTCCCTTCAAGCACTTTCAGTTCTGAGTCACCTATGCCTGGGGGTGAAAGGGACTGGAAAAGTTGCTGCCACCTTGCAGTATATAATATAAACCTGATTTATCCTTCCACACTAGTCCTCTGGTGAACCAGGAGAGGACTTAAGGGTAAATCCTCACACCTTTGGTCTGGCTAAACTACCGAAAGGGAAAACAAATGAAATTTCAGGGAATCAATTGCTCAGCTAAGCTGAGATGGGCCCTAGAAGGCAGGCAGACAACTCCAGGATTTAACTATAAAAATCCACTTTATTATAGGTGCCAAAAGAAGATAAGGTTCCACAGACAGTGTTAAATATTTAAAGCCTTAATCCTAATGCAATTCCAACTGCAGCCAAACAACTCATTGTCTAAGGTAAGCTCATTGAAGTTCAGCCAACTCTCTCAAAAGGCACCTTTTTCTACTGAAAACCTGTTAGAACTCCCTTTTCCTTTATTGGTTTTTAGAGATCAGGCAATTCCCTCTGGGCAGATAAGGCTTGTTTGTGATTTAAAGGGCCAGCTGCTCTCCACTAAAAGGCAGATGCAGTTTGTGCTAATGTTACATAGTAAACACTAATATTTTTTAGAAAATTATTTTTTTCCATAGTGTCATTTTCAAAAACATTATTCTATAACCTGAGTTTTAGAACCACATCTTGACTTAGCATGAATGCTGAATTTTTAGAACTCAGGTTATTCCACTTCAAAAGCTAACAACTTCAGTGTCTGTTACAAAATGTTGGCTTTTAAAATTCAGCATTCATGTTAAGTCAAGATATGGTTCAGAAAAAATCTTCTGTCAACATCTTGTGTACTAAAAACTAAAATAACTAAAGAAACTATCACCACAGTTATAAAAACTAGAAAATGTGTTAACTTTAAACATTAAATATTCACAAAGTTTATTTAAATAAACCCATTCTCCTTTTCAGTTGTTACTACTTTCACAGATTTCACAACCAATATGTGAAATGTCAAATAACAAGTTTATTTCTAAAAATGTTGCAATGGATCTGCACTGTGTAGCTTTGCATTACATGAACCATAAGAACTCCAATTGGTATGAAATCTCTCAAGTTGAGGCAACTTTGATGATTTCATGGATATATCTATGCAATTTTCCTGGCAACAGTATGAAAGTGGTTAGTAGCTGCCTTCTGCTGGGAATTTATTACTTGCCAATAATCTAGAATAGTACTCTGGATTTTCTGGCAGTGTTTCATCCAAGTAATAACCAGATCCAAATATGCTTAACTTTTTGAGATAAGCTTACCAGAGTCAACTAGATTGACTCTGCAGCTATAGAATAAAAAATTACTAGCAGAATTAATTTTATGATAAACAACAGCTATCAGCTAATACTTGTTTTAGCAAAATATTGATCTAAATTAGATTAGCTAAAAAGCTGTTAAAGTACTCTGATATCTTCATTACATTTCATTAAATATGTTCTGGCGTTTATACAAAACTAATTCAATCTTCATTCAGAACTACAGAAATTACGATAGGAGTCATTCCTTACTTCAAGTTCCTGAAAAACTGTTGAGAATACCAGAGAGGCTATATTTTCAATTTTATTACTCTAAAATAGCAAAAGTTCTATTTAATAACCTTATTTTTAATGACCTTTGTTTTATTCTCCTTTAAAACATTTATATGCCGTTTCCCATTTAAAACAATTCCTGGCTGAAATTTCCTTTCCCATCGTTCACATCAAATGTCTCAAAACGGGCATTTGGGGGAGGAAGAAAAAAGTGGGGAAAAACTGCCGCCTGTTCCTTATTCTGACACCAAACTTTTTATCCACCACATGAAGCAAAAGCATCAAATCTCTTTTAAGCTTGACCGACTGAGATAGAGGGCATTTGGGGGGAGGGGGGGGAGGAGGAAATTTCGTTTAATCAACAAAAGTTATTTATACAGCCCCTATTAAATCGCAATTAAAAAGAAAACAAAACACCGGTCTGGAGAAAGAAAAAAGAAAAAACCAATTATTGACGGTACAAATCTGAGATTACCCATACCCTGTTTAGCAGCCATGATACAACCACGATCCTTTTGCAATCAATCAAGCCGAAAAAGGCACCTGGCTAAAACTCCAACCGCTCCTCTCCCCCTCGAAACCCGTGCAAGCGAAGGGAGTGGGGTGGGCTAAACAAGCCAACTCGCGCGTTGTCTGCGTGGAAAAACTTAAAACCCACCCCGGAGCGCAACGGAGGCAGACAGGCGCCGAAACTCGGCTTCGCTTTTTCCTCCTCGACTCCCAGGGGAGCCTGTGGCGCCTTCCCGACTCTCCCCTGAAGACGGGAGCGCAGGCCGAGGGGTGGAGCCACAGCAGGCGAGGCCTCCCAGCCTCGCCATCGGGCCGGCCTTCCGAAGGAGCCCCCGGGACCAGACCTCACACCTCCCCCCCCTCACGAAAGGCTCTTCCCTTCCCCCGCTGACTCACTCCCCCGCCCAGGCCTCCTCTTTCCCCCGTTCCCGGCCCGCCGCTAAGGATACACGTTGAGGCGCTGGCCCATATCCTGGATGAGATTGGCCGCCTGCTGCCGGTAGGAGAGCTCTTTGTCGGCCTCGACGCCGCAGTGGCGCGACGGCGTGTTCTCCAACCGTTCCCGGCTGAAAAACCAGCGCGAGCTTCCTAGGCCGCCTCCGCCAGGTCCGCGCGACCCCGAACTCGCGCAAGGTCCGGAACTCAACGCCGCCGCCATGACACTTCCTCCTCCTCCTCCCGAAGCAGCGCCCGCCGCCGGCGCGCCCGGCTCCTCCTCTTCCATCGCGGCACCTCTCGCGAGAATTCAGTCAAAGCGCGCCCAAACCGGGTCTCTCTCTCCCTCTCTTTCCAATACTCCGGCTTTAATAAACCATAGAGTTGCAAGTTGAGGAGGGGGCGGAAGGAAAGGCTGGCGGAAGGCTTACTGTAGTGCGGTTTTAAATAGTGCCCCTATCGAGTCGGAGGACGTTCCCTCTGACGCTTTTTTTTTTCTCTCTCCCTATAGAGGCTGCGCTGAAGATTTTTCTTTACTGTTTATCAGTATAATAGAAGTTCAGAGAAGGGAACTTGGTTGCCTCGTGCGTGCAGAAGAAGCCTCCTTGATTTCTTCGGAATTTTTGTTTTCTCTCCATAGATTTTTATTCCAGGTCAAAAATAATATTAACAAAAGGTATCATTAGTGAATGGTTGCGACTCCACTCAGCCATAATAGTAAATAGGTGACTTCATCTTAGTTTTGGTCTATGTGCAACGGTGCATTTTAGCAGCATTAAAATCTTTCAGCGTCTTGATTGGAGGCAGTGCAATTTAGTACAGGAGTCCTCAACTTACGACCACAATTGAGCCCAAAATTTATGTTGTTCAGTGAGAAATTTGTTAAATGAGTTTTGCCCTATTTTATTTATTTATTTATTTATTGGTTCGATTTATATGCCGCCATTCTCCGGAGACTCAGGGCGGCTTACAATGCGTTTAAGCAATAGCCTTCATACTTTTGAATATACCTGCTTAGTAGGGCTTTCGGCCCCCCCAAGCGGTGTTCTTTTTTATACAATGTCAGCTTATTGCCCCCACAATCCGGGTCCTCATTTTACCTACCTCGAAAGGATGGAAGGCTGAGTCAACCTTGAGCCTGGTGAGATTTGAACTTGCAGTAATTGCAGGCAGCTGGTGCTACTTTAACAGCACTAGTCAACTGCGCCACCAAGGCTTTTTATGTCTTTTCTTGTCACATTTGTTAAGTGAATCACAGCGGCTGTTAAATTAGTAACACGGTTGTTAAGTGAATCTGGCTTCCTCATTGACTTTATTTTTTGGAAGGTCACAAAAGGCGATCACATAACTCCAGGACATGACAACCGTCATAAATGTGAGTCGGTTGTCAAGCATCCCAATGTAAATCACATGACCATGGGGATGCTACAGCAGTTGTAAGTGGAAAACGGTCGTCACTTTTTTCCAGTGATGTTGTAACTCGGGTCACTAAATGAACTGTTGTAAATCGAGGACTACATGTATTAACATGAGAGGATCACCCACTATTTCTATTTAAATTTAATCTATCCCTATCTCATTTGTTTCTTGCTAGATGGGTGTTTCTGGTGAAAAAAACATGCTGTGTAACTTGCAACAGATTATCCTTCAAAATAATGGTAAAATGTCATTTTCATTCACCACCCAGTTATAGGTTTGTTATATTCTGTGCGTATTTTTCATTTCAACTGCTTTGTAAAACTCTTAATTTAAAAAAAAAACCCATGATGCCGAATGAAATGTCATGGATTAGGGAAAACGTTCTAAGGTTGATTCTCAGAAGGATGCCTGTTACTGGACTTTGAGATTTCTCCATTGTTTTCAATAGACATGGAAAGCCAAAGCACACATACCCCTGTAAGTCAGCCAGGTACAGGTAGTCCTCGACGTCCGACCTCAATTGAGCCCCAAATTTCTGTTGCTAAACAAGACAGTTGTTTAGTGACTTTTCCTCCATTTGATGATCTCATTTGCTACAGTTGTTAAGTGAATCACTAGAGTTAAGTTAGGAACCCAGTTGTTAAGGGAATCCGGCTTCCCCATTGACTTTGATTCTCAGAGAAGGTTGCAGAAGGCGATCACATGATCCCGGGACACTGCAACTGTCATAAATAAGAACTAGTTGCCAAGTATCCAAGTTTTGATCACATGACCATAGGGACGGTGCAACGGTTGTAAGAATGGAAAACTATCATAAGCCACTTTTTTCAGTGCTGTTGGAACTTTGCATGGTCATTAAATGAACTATTGTAAATCAAAGGCTACCTGTATTCCTCTATGTACAACTATTCTTTTAAGACCATTCAAACTTACGACGTCACTGAAAAAAGTGACTTATGCCAATTTTTCACACTTACAACCATTGCAGCATCCCCATGGTCATGTGATCAAATTTTGGATACTTGGAAACCAGTTCATATTTAGGATGATTGCAGTGTCCCAGGGTCATGTAATCACCTTTTGTGACCTTTGACAAGCCAAGTCAATGGGAAAGCCAGATTCACTTAACCGCCATGTTACTAACTTAGCAACTGCAGTGATTCACTTAACAGCTGCGGCAAGAAAGGTCATAAAATGGAATAAAGCTCTCTTAATCACTGTCTTGCTTAGCAAAGGAAACTTTGGGGTCAATTGTGATTATAAGTAGAAGACTTATCTACTTAAATATCTTGCCTGATTTGGGGAGGTGAATACAGAGAGTGAAATGAAAGGGGAAATGATATTTGGTCAGAGAAGCAAGCTTATGAAATAAACTTTCAGGCCTTCAGTAACTTACTGAGCACTTATTCCACATGTCATCCTGAGTGAAGTGTGCAAACCAGCGTCGTCATTTTCTGCTTCGGATGAGGAGAGCACATCTTTCACCTTCTGTTGATCGAGAGCATTTTAACAAACTGCAGTCCCTCAGAGAGAAAGTCCATTCAGAGAGTGGTAAAGGACAGCCGAGTAGATTATAGGAAGCTTGCTTCCTGTTATTCAAGATACTGCTTATAAGCGCTATGTGCTTAGAGCTGAAAGTGTTGTTAGAGACCCCACACAAACTTTATGGTCTATTTCTGTTGCTCCCCTCTAGGAGGAGGTTTCGAAGTATTTCTAGCAGGATTACCAGATTCTGCTTTGTTTCCTATGCACTGTGTCTGGTAAACTCGCAAGATTCATTTTTCTCGCCATGTACATGTATACATCCGAACAAGATTGTGTTGTTTCGCTGTGTCGTATAATATATGTGGGCATATATTTATTTATTTATTTATTATTTTGTCATGTTTATGTAGTGTGTATTGGAGGTGGTGACCCTTTGAGAGCTGTATGCAATGAAATTTCATTTTAATGTATGCTGATTAGTGTACATTCAAAGTGACAATAAAGTTGTTCTAAATCTATGTCTACTACAGGTCCTGTTTGCCCAATATGAGGCCACCCCAGTACAGTAAAGATTTCTCAGTTGTTGTGGTGGGAAAAATAGGAGGAGGAAGGTATGTTGGATATGTTCACTGACTTGAGTTACTTTTAAAATTGAAAAGGCTGGATATAAATAAATAAATTCTCCAACTCTGTGTAACAGTGCAAACTTTGTGTAAGAGAGGCAACCTTCTAAATTTAAGTGATAATCGTTCATTGATGTCATGCTGAAATGGTCCATTCCATATATAACAAGAAAAATTCTTACAACTATATAACTTCTCAAAAAGTTCTTAGCTCATGCAGCTTTTATAAGGTTTTATTATAACCTGGATTCAGGTTTTCAGCACATGTATATTATTTGAAATTGGCATGATACTGCATAAATATGAAGATGAGGTTTATGGTTGTCCTTCAGAACCTAAAGATGTAGATATATAATTACAGCAGTTCTGTTATTACTCAAAGTGTTTTCTGTCAATATTCAAAAATGAAAGAGCATTGCCAGACTTGAGTTTCTCCTGTAACAAAAAGAATGAAGATTTTGAGAAAGCATTAACATATATGTGCAAAAGATGCCTCAAAAGACTTCTCAGTCAAATACTCAATGAATTGCTGTTTAAATTCATAAATTAATTATGTATTATAATGAACCACATTAAGTAGACGCTTCTCAGAATCTCTCGGAACATGCTAATGATGTGGGGAGAACAGATAGACAACAGATAGGTATGCCTGAAAAACCTGTCAAATGTAATGTATCTTATTCTCAGATTAATATGATTTTTAATCACTTTATGCTGCTCCAGATGCAGAGCAAATTACCAATATATCTCCATCAGATATCAGTGTTATTGCAATAGAAATGTTCAGTCCTTCCTATTCTATCAAATAATGCTGAGGGGTAACTTGGATTGGAAGATAAGGGCATATATTAAAAAATGCATGGACTCTAACAGATAAGGTTAAAAACTCTATTGAATCATAGTTGATTCCTGGTGACTATTTAAGCATCTTCTCATGAGAAAATGCCCCCTGTTTCAAACACAGAATCATAATTGTTTAATTTTTGCCACTTTCTAATTTCTAATTAGTTTTTAAAGCTTCCTGACATAATTTGACATACTATTGTCAAATGATAGTGAGATGCAGTGGTGGGTTGCCCCCGGTTTGCACCAGTTCTATAGAACTGGTAGTAAAACCGGTGGGATGCTCTGCCCACCAACCCCGACGTCATCAAAATGACGCATGCGCTTCTGCGCGTGTGCAGAAGAGTGCACACACGCAGCCCCATTGCGAACTGGTAGTAAAGGTAAGTAGAACCCACCCCTGGTGAGATGGGTTGCATATAAATTCAATTAATAAATAAAACCCTATAGCTTATAGCTCTTTTGTTTCCTGATAGTTTTCTACTCACCACACATTAAAATAATTTAATACATTAATTTCCTACAGTTTTTAAAATGACAGTGGGTGATAATATATATAAAAAAGGTGATTCTTTGCCAGGCTTTGAATGGATGTCTAGTTTATGGTAGGGCAAAACAAGTTTACTGTAAATGGCCCAAAGAGGCAACATTTCTTCTATTCTGGAGGTAGGTATTTTACTTTAAAATCTCACTGCCATAATACTGAAATGACAACCTTAGAATTTTTATATGAAGCTTCTGTTCTTTCCTATTAGTTTTTTGAAATTTGCGTCAGAATATTCCAGGCATTGGGGAAGGGTGCTGGTATTATAGTCTGTTTCTCAGTTACTCAGAGGATCAGTTCAGAGGTGGGTTTCAGCAGGTTCTGACTAGTTCTGGAGAACCGGTAGAGGAAATTTTGAGTAATTCAGAGAACTGGTAGTAAAAAGTACTGGCTGGACCCCATCTATTCTCTGCCTCCCAAGTCCCAGCTGATTGGGAGGAAATGGGGATTTTGCAATAACCTTCCCCTGGATTGGGGAGGGAATGGAGATTTTACAGTATCCTTCCCCTGCCATGCCCACCAAGCCACATCCACCAAGCCATGCCATGCCATGCCCACCAAGCTACGCCCACAGAACCGGTAGTAAAAAAAATTTGAAACCCACCACTGGACCAGTTTATTATGGAAAAAATAACTTTTTATAAATTCTTCCATTCTTGCCTTCAGATTTCCTATGAATATAAATGACCACATATTAGCTTTACTCCTAATGTCTCAAAATATTTCAAAATATGACCAACTGTGGAAACCAGTTTGATCCATTAGTTAAGTGCTGAAGTAAGAATGGTGAAACCTGAATTCTAGGCCTAACTTAGACATGGAAGCCAGCTGAGTAACTTTGGGCAAGTTCAGGGGTGTCAAACACATGGCGTCATATTGTTGTCACGTGATGTATCGTGACTTTCCCCCCCTTTGCTAAACCAGGGGTGGGCGTGGCCAGCATGTGATGCATCTGGCCCGAGGGCCGCAAGTTTGACACTTCTTGGCTAGTTGTTCCCTTTCAACCTTGGGAGAAAGCAATGGGAAACTTATCTCCAAACGAAGCTAAGAAAAATAATGAAATCTGTGCAGTCACTAGGAATCAAGTCTGACTTGAAAGCAAATTTTAAAATAGTTGTCCCCACTGTAAATTTCTGCGAATTGTCTTATAAACTTTAATTTACATTACTTTTATCCTACTTTTTTTTTTTTTAATTTGATTTATATGCCGCCCTTCTCCGGAGACTCAGGGCGTCTTACAATGCACTATGCAATAGCCTTCATCCTTTTGTATATTTATACAAAGTCAGCTTATTGCCCCCACAAACTGGGTCCTCAATTTACCTACCTTAGAAAGGATGGAAGGCTGAGTCAACCTTGAGCCTTGGCGAGATTCGAACCTGCAGTAATTTTGTCCTTAAAAAGAAGTCTGTCTGACTAGAAGCTTATATATTTACTGTAAATAATAAGCTATGTCATATAAGCTTCAAATCAAGGCCAATGAACTACAAAACTACACTACTGACAGGCACATTAAACATTAAAGCAAAGACTCAAAATCAGATAACATACTTTTAATTGCTCATCAAAGTCCTCCATAGATTCAATCAGTTTTCCAGGCTCAAGTTCCCCAAGTGGAAATGGATAATCTGTTCCCAACATCACTTTCTCCTGAAAATAGAAACAAGATTGATTGACCTCTTGGCATTTTAATGGATGTTTGTTTTTTCATTTTAAGGAATCATTGTGAAAACTATGGAATTGGATGGATCGACAGACATGCACATTTAAATCTTTGTAAGCTTTTCTGCAAACTTAGATTAAATTATCTTGGAAGAGATAAATATCTCTTTCCTTATTAAAGGATTCTCATTGGGACGAGATGGGATGGGATGGGATAGGATGGAAGAGAAGAGAAGAGACGAGAATATTCTTTATTGGCCATGTGATTGGACACACAAGGATTTTGTCTCCGGTGCATAAGCTCTCAGTGTATATACAACAATAAAATGATACAATTAGATATCAATAGGAGTAAGTAACAGGAAAGATGAGAAGGATATTTCCGGGGTGAAATGTAAAATTTGTTACTACCGGTTCTGTGAGCGTGGCTTAGTGTGGGGGGGTAATGTGACTGGGTGGCCATGGCCAACAGGCAACTCAGCTGGGATTGTCAGAGAGGCTTTTTAAAAAATACCTCTCTGATGATCCCAGCTGAGTTGCCTGATCGGCAGAGAGGTATTTCTTAAAAAATACCTCTCTGCCGATCAGGCAACTCAACTGGGATCATCAGTGACTTTTCAAAGCATTTTTTTTACCACCTTTTCGGCCAAGAGGTTGCAGGAAAAAATCCTTTGAAAAGCCTCTGATGATCCCAGCTGAGCCGCACGATCATCAGAGGCTTTTTTTTTTTACTTTTAAAAGCATTTTTTCGTTGGAAGAGGTTGTAGAAAAAATGCTTTTAAAAGTTTTTTTTTTAAAAAAGCCTCTGATGATCGTGCGGCTCAGCTGGGCATGGGGGGGGGGCGCAGGGATTTTTGCTACTGGTTCTCCGAACCACCCGCCGCCATCGCTACCGGATCGGGCGATCCAGTCCAAACTGGGAGCATTCACCCCTGGATATTTCTGATATAATTATATTATTTTCTATAACAGTAGCACTTAGACTTATATACCACTTCACAGTGCTTTATAGCCCTCTCTAATCAGTTTACAGAGTCAGCGTATTGCCTCCATCAATCTAGGTCCTCATTTTAGCAACCACGGAAAGACGGAAGGCTAAGTCAACCTTCAGCCTGGTGAGATTCAAATTGCCAAATTGCAGTCAACAGGCAGTCAACAGAAGTAGCCTGCAGTACTGCATTCTAACCACTGCATCACTGCCGCTCTGTATAGATAAAAGTATATAGTTTATGTATTTCAGTACGCAAAAATTTCTCACTTTTATTTACTAAAATAAAGATGATAATGAAGATAATAATTTGGAATAAAATATAGAATCTGATTTTGAAAGACAGCATATAGCTGATGAACAATATTAATAAAGTATTTGAACCAAAGGCTTCTGTGGGAGAAGAAACAAAGTCCAACATGGTGGTCATAATCACATGACTATTGCCCACCATGTTTTTTTACATGCACCACACAAGCAACACATGTAAAAAGAGAGTAATATTTCAATCACTGATTTTAACCCAAAGGTACCCTGACTGAAATTGCATTAAATTAATTCTGATATTGAAAAAAAAAATAGTTTGCTTTTGGAGCATTTTAGTCAATATCTGTAACATAGGAAAGAAAAAAGGAGAATTTTGTAAACCTTTATCGATTGAAGACAATCAATTTAACCTTTCATCATATATTTTTATCTAGCCACTTATTAACAGTTGCAAATAGCTTTGGTAGATATCTACAATAGAAATATTGTTCATCTATAAAAGTATGTCTTGCACCAAAGGGAAGATATTAGTGAAGCTGAGTTATATTACGATCAGTAATGAATTGATGGTTTCCTTCATAATTCCTGTGTTTCTTCTCATCCTATTCCACCATACAGGTTTTTTTGAGCATAAAGTATGCCTTTTTAACATAGACTATATTGAACAACTGGGAGAAGGATACTTCCTGGACATATAGATTAAAATACAAAAAAAAAATGTGGGTTTTACATTTTGGAAGCGAAGCCCAATTTATTGAACCTGGAAGTAAAAAAACAAATGTTTTTCTACTTGCAATTGGTGATGCAGACTAAAGAAAGCACATTTCCCTTTTTGCTATTACATGTTATTTCCAGTAGGTGTCACCACAGGGTTCTAAAAGAAATGCTCCAACCTAAACCCTTTAGGCCAAAATAGAGATGCCTAATTCAGTCTAGTCTGCTTTTGTGTGTGTGTGTGTGTGTGTGTGTGTATGGTAGAGGGATGATATCGTAAATCAATATTAAAGCTCTGTACCTCTGCCAGGATGTCAGTCTATCAGAGATGCCACTACTGCTATATTTTAAAGAAAACATTCATGCTATTGCTAATTGAACGAATGGAATGATGTCTCATTTGGCCTTCAATCTCAAAGGCTTCTTTTGTGGAATAGTTTTTATGGTCTAGGAATGAACAGTATCTTGTAGTAGAGATTCTCACTCACCTTTCCTATTACGTTTATCAGCAACCTCAGTGCTTGCTCATCATGAACCAGTGAATCTGTGTAGAATGAACCAAGGTATTGCCTTGGATCAATTTTGTTATGGATTGCGCACAAGTCAGGTCTCATTGTGAATCCATGGGAGATACGTCCCACTGTGTAAGGAAAGGAACCACCTAAAAATATTTTAAAAATGTAACTTATATGTTTTATGCATTAGTTTATATTCTATCTTTCCTGCAGGAGTACAGGGTGGCATATTACTCTTTCTTCCATGATTGTCCCTTCAACAACAACAGCAGGTGGTAAGTTGGGTTTAGAGCAATGGTGAAATCCTACCGGTTCTGTCCGGCTCATGCGAACTGGTAGAGGCGGTGCGCAAGGCTCCGCCCACCCGCCTGGATGTTGTTAAAACCAGGAAGTAACCCATTTTTGACCTTTTGTGCATGCGCAGAGGGTCAAAAATTGAACTTGACTGTGGCACGTGTGCGAACTTCCAAACCGGTAGGAAAGGTAAGTAGATTTCACCCCTAGTTTAGAGATAGGACTGACCATCAACTGAGTTATCATGGCTGAGGGATTCTGCAGTTCTACAGCAACGGTATAATCACAATACTAGCTTGGCTCTGATACTTACCTCCATGGGCAAAGCAAACTCTCAGATTGGGGAAGCGCTCAAAAGTTCCTCCCATAATCATGGAGCAAATGGCAATGGTTGTTTCAGTGGGCATGCCTAATAATAAGAAATAATATTCAGGTTGAATGATTGCTACTAATATGATGGTAACAGACAAAAAAGCTCCACAGAGAATCATTAAAACTGCCCAGAATATCATCGGGCTCCAGCTACCAGCACTGGACAACATCTTCGAATCTCGCTGTTTGAGGAAGTTGCATAACATTCTCAGAGACTCTTCCCATCCTGCTTACAATCTTTTTGGACTGTTGCCTTCTGGCAGAAGATACAGAACAATTAAAACTCGGACCACACATTTTCTGAATAGTTTCTATCCCAGACCTATAATTGCACTCAACAATTAACTAACGGGCCACCATCAGTGAGCTGTTGGACAGCATTACTTGGTCTGTTGTGTGGATGTTTGGGTGGTTTAGGGGTGAAGAATTGTGGTGGGTGGGAGTGTGTTTGGGGATTGTTATGTGTATTGGACCTGGTCTTTGGGTGTTAAGTGAATTTTGTTGTATGGGTATACTGTGTATACACGTACAAAGACAATTGTTGTTGTTTTTGTATTGTACCATAAAGTTCTTACAGCTTTCTTGGACAGATCTTCAACCAAGGAATAGGAAGAAGAGTAGGAGCAGACAGAAAATTCTGTGCAATCTCAATTCTGGGGACTCAGGGCCTGCCTGGCATTACAGCAAAGAGAAGCTGTAGAACGGCTGACATGGCACCAATGGATTTCAGCCCAGAGAGTCCACAACCCAATCCATGAGAATCTTTGTGTCATTACTTGGAGTCCTAAAGGACAGAGAGTGGTACTAGCTTCCTTGGAAAAGCACAGTGGGATACAATATTTCAAAGTGTGATACGAGAGGTACTCAGTCCCATGTAGCTTTAAGTAAAATATTACCAAAAGTATATTGACACTAAGGAAGAGGGCATGTTGCTTCTTTGATCGACGGTTATTTACTATAACCAATACTGGATTATCATTAATATGTTGGCTAGCCATACTATTCGAGAAAATGATGTAGGTGCTACAAAAGGATCTTTTATGTTTGCCCTAGCACTGATATTGTTACCTGGTTGGGTAATGAAACATCTGCAAGAAAACAACTAAGCTCAGAGAGCACCAAGGACCCTTCAGATGGATGCATTGCTGTTACTGCCTTCCCTATGACACAACACCTTCTCTACCTGAGCTGCTGGATTCTGACACTGAGTTCATGATTGAGATTCCATGCCATAGAGTCCAGAATGATTCCAGAGCTCATGGTCTCCATGACAACCATGGAACTTCCGTATGTAGGCAAGGTGGTAGACAATATGTTCAGGCATCAACTTCAGAGGAGTCTGAAGGAAGTGGATTGTTTGGACTCATTTACGTTGGGTTTCTGGCTAGGGTTTTGTATGAGGATGGCATTGGTCATGTTTGCTGATGACCTGTAAACTTTTGGGGATCCTTTATAATAAATATAAATACAGGTAGTCATTGAGTTACAACCTTTAATTTAGTGGCCATTTGAAGTTACACTGGCACAGAAAAAAGTGACTTATGACAGTTTTTCACACTTACCATTGCAGCACCTCCATGGTCATGTGATCAAAATTCAGATGCTTGGCAACTGGCTCATATTTATGATAGTTGCAGTGTCTCAAGATCATGTGATCACCTTTTGTGACTTTACAACAAGCAAAGTCAATGAGAAATCCAAATTCACTTTACAACTGTATTACTAACTCAAGAACTGCATCGATTCACTTAACAACTGTGGCAAGAAAAATGTAAAATGGGGCAAAACTCACTTAACTGTCTCGCTCAATTGCGATCGTAAAGTCGAGGACTACCTGTAACTAGTTCCTCTTCATAAATGTAATTCCTGTGCCTACTTTAATGAGACTGTCAGAAAACTTCCTTGTATATTTCCAATCCTCCCATCTCCATAAGTTAAAGATAAAATAAATTAAAAATAAAGATAAAATATATATTTTTTTTAAAAGTCTCTTGATTGGACCAGATTTTTGAAAAATCAAACCAATAAATCAAACCAATGATTGTCACAGAGAATGCCAATTCTGCACAGTAATTACTGACCTACAAGCCAGGGAAGCCAGTATTTAGACATCCTTCCATCAGTCTGCATGTCCCAAGGATGCACAAAGAGGCAGCAGTTTAATTGTTCAGCAGCCTTAAATCGCCAAGAGAGAAATTAAAAGATTATTAAATAGAGGACAACAGGGATAATATCTCAGGCCATTAAGTTGAAATTTTTAGATACGAAAAAAAAATCAACTCATTACAGGACTTGTGGTAGGAGAGACAGAACATGTTTACTTACGGCATAAATGGGAGCAAGTTCTGGAGCACTCAGTTCCCAGTTGTTGATATGGGATCCTATCTGCACCCCTGGAAATCCAAGTTCCTTCACACAGCGATGCATTTCCTTCACGGCCAGATCTGGAGCTTGCATGGGGAGAGTACCAAATCCAACGAATCTTTTTGGGTGCCTCTTTACTGTAGCAGCTAAGTCATTGTTTAACAACCGACACAAATCTAGAGTATCCTCTGGTTTAGCCTGGAAACAAACAAGAGGATTGAGTAATTAAAACATCATTTTCAGATTGAGAGGACTGGTTGAATCTTAAGTAGAAACATTTGGAAAACGGTACTTAATTAAAACCAAAGGCCTATGTATTTTAACTCGATGAAACAATTAATCCATGTACAGGTAGCCCTCAATTTACAACCATTTTTTTTAGCGAAATTACAATGACACTGAAAACCTGACGTATGACTGTTTTTCATACCACTCTAGCAGCATCTTCATGGTCATGTGATCAAAATTTGGACGTTTAGCACCTGACTTGTATGTCCCGGGGTCGTGTGATCATCTTTTATGACCTTCTGACAAGCAAAGTTGATAGGGAAGCCAGATTCACTTTACAACTGTGGTACAAACTTAATGACAGCGGTGATTTACTTAACAAGAAAGGTCATAAAATGAGGTAAAAGTCACTTAACTATTTTTGTTACTGGTATCTGTCTCTTTGCTAAGTTAAATGTTGTTGCGATACTTTATAGGTGACACAATCTTCATCAAGCTGGTATGGGAAAATTACTAGAGACTAGTAATTCGGGAGTACGATAGTTTGAAGTAAGGAATTAATTCATTAAAAAAACTTCTGAATATGACAACTATTAACTCTGCTCTTTTATTACATGCTTACTTCAGCCTGTGGCTGCCAAGCAGATTCATTCAAAATGTTAAGAAAGTAGCCTATCCTATCCTGGGAAAAAGGGACAGTTTGCTTAACATGTGAAGTAGCTACTAAACGTCCTATCATGTCTGCAGCATGCTTAGATTCTCCCAGCAGATAAATCTGGACAAAAACCAAAGCAAGGAAAAACATTCAAAAGTCTAACAAATCATCATCACCAACTCCATGACCTGTGCAGTTAATGACTATCCATCATGGAATGTGATGCAGATAATGATTGTAATTTGCATCGACATAATGTCAAGCTCAATTTCATTCAGGGCTGCATCAGGGTTGTGTTTGACCTTGGGGGGGGGGCTGGGGGGGCATGGCTGGGCCGGGGTGGGCATGGCCCTCTGCCAATGAAAATGGAGCTGGGGGGGCAGGCACGGCCCCTCCGGGGGCCCCTTTTTGGCTGGGAAGGTCTCCTGCAGCCCTCTGTGTGCAGTCCCCTAAGCTCCATTTTCACTGACAGAGGCACTGCGGGCTGGTCCTTCAGGGCGGCCCCGTGGGCCAAATCTAAGCACCCTGCGGGATGGATCTGTCCCACAGGCCTTGAGTTTGACACGCCTGCTGTAAAGGATCCCTATTTGAACAGTCACCTCCGCATGCTAACATTTTTTTCTGCTGGAATTTTTAACTTATTGCTGTGCTTTAGGAACAGAAGTAGATGCTTTAGAAGTCAAGAGGAATTGCTTGCTGCAACTGATGTTGTTAACTGAACGCTGTTGGCATGGTAACCTCCATCAGCAGCAATGTTTCTTAGTGAATAGCTTCCTGAGAAATTGGCAGAGGGGATGCTCTGAGATTAAAAAAAAAACAAACCTGGAATGTGCTCATTAGTTAAGACAACAATTATTGTATCTCTTTTGTTTTCTATGCTTTCTCCCATGACATTTCCCTCTTACAGACACATACATCCCCCCATCACCAAACATGTAGCATATTTGGATCCAAACCAAAATATCATTTCTTTCCATACTGCTTAGCCAACCTCTGAGTGACTGAAGGGTTAGAGATGTCTCCAGCAGGTGGGAGAGGGGGACAAAGATAAAAAAAAATCCTTGATCCTGAAGGATCTCTGTTAAAATCATGATTGGTTCTCATTAATTAATTCAAATGTGGCAGATAAATCTGGGATAATATGCCTGAACACTTCCGTCTTTGGTACTTTTAAAATAAGACTGTTGATAACTACTCTTTTGAATGGGTAAAACATGGAAAACAAAATATGGAAGCACTGTTTACTCAATTGTCTTGGCAAACACATTTCTAACACAAAATCCTGTTGGAGAAACAATATCTGTTTAAGCTATTGCACAGTGGAAGAGCAGAATTTACCTAAGGGATTACAGTCCTAGTTATAATTCTGCAATAGTTTTAGTTCTCCTGGCGCTAATACTTGAACACAGTGCTGCCTCTTAAGGACTGAAGCTACAGTAATTAAAGAGTAAATAAGTGTAGAATTGGCGCCATGACACTTAAATGTATGGGAGGCTGTAATTTTCAACAAAATTATGTTGAGATAGTACACATCAATTTTAACTGTCAGCTGGATTTAAATGTGGGGAGATTTTAATTCATTTCATTTGTTCATCATGTTAGAAATGGAGGAGGAAGGTTATCCCTTTTCAATTTCTATGAAATCAAATTTGCATGCTTGAACAAATTTCTTCACAGTGTTGAAATTTTAGCCACAACTGGGGAAGGGGAATTTCCCTAAAACTTTAACCAATGACACCCTCCTGTGAAAATTTTACTGATAGCTCCTCTTTGTGAATTCATACTCATATAGTTTTCTTTGGAACAATAAAGAATATACTTGTCATTTATTTCTCTGGAAACAAGTATCAGGCAATATCAAAATTGTATTGTTGGATGAGGTATTTGGAATACGTAATATTGGTGACCCAATTCCAAGATTTCTTGAATCAAACCAATTATCTAGACCCATTCCAGTTTCACTTCAAGACTGGCTTGAATAAGAACTGGCTCCGTATAAACAATACTTGTTCAGAAATACACTATGCCTCATGCTACTGAGGCACTATTCAACAACTCTTAGTACTATTGACCTTGGTATACTTCTGAATAGTTGTGTGTGCAAAGTATTCTCATTCAGAACAGTTTGAATCACTTATGATTCCAAACCTTTTATTTGCAGAAACAAATGGAGCAAATGATAATCTGGAAAAGAAGAGAATGTTTTAGTGTTGCCTAGAACATTCTATCCCTGGAATGAAGAATTTTGCACATCCCTAATGCTGATCCATCTTTGGGATGGCCTGAGCAGCTAAATCCAGTTCACCCTGGCAAAAAAAAGTTCAAAATGAATCATAATTTAAGAATATTGTGTTCTTCTGTCAGTTAGAACATAGTAAACCTATGGCATTAATGTATTAAAAATCAGCATCATCTTGTACAGAATTTATTTTTCCATTGGTTTCTTTTTATATTCCATTCATTTGCAGTTGCGAAATCTTTGGACTGAAAAAAGTACTTCACGTATCTTATCCAGCATAGGTTACTTGCATTCTAAAATGCAAGGAATTTTTGTTATAACTTTGCCTTTTTTAAAAAAAAATATTATTTTTGTCTACCACAGTACTCTAAAACTAATTTATATCCAAAGGGAGAAGGGCTAAGATCCCTAGTCTTATATACTTTGACACTATGAGCAATTATTTATTTTTCACTTTTACCTTGTAATTACCAGGGTAAGGTACTCCTTTCTCCCTCATGTGTCAGGGTTAGAAGGAAGGTGCCGGGGAAGCACCCCTAAAAGACAAGAGTAACAAGCCACTACTCCATGGGTCAAGAAGTAGGGCAGAACGTGAGGCCTTTTGAGAGAATAAGATGAAAACCTCCATCCTTCCATACAGTGGGCTCTGCCAAGCTGCTACATGTCTTCCAAGAACACGGAGTGGATTTCTATCCATTTACTGAAGATGTTGAGCACTGTATTTCTTTTCAAGTATCAGAAGAGACATGGGAGGGGGAGTGTCAAATTGAGTGGGCTGCAATTGCAGAGGAAATACTTAATTACAAAAGCCACTGTCTCTCTTTCTGTACCTTTTGACTGCTGCAGCACAAATGAAGATAATGGTTTCTATTGACTTACCCAATAGCTAAACATGACAGGAACCGTCGAAAGTACCTGAACGGAGACTCCTATGGAACAGAAAAGGCATACATGATTTTAAATATTGTACTGATTTATCCTTTAGCAATGAGAGAGCCTAAAAACTGCTGAATCAGATCACATGTCTTTTCATTACAGTTTTATGGGGGGGTGAAATCCAGCAAGTTCTGGAGAACCGGTAGCGGAAATTTCGAGTAGTTTGGAGAACCGGCAAATACCACCTCTGGCTGGCCCCAGAGTGAGGTGGGAATGGAGATTTTGCAATAACTTCCCAAGCCACGCCCACCAAGCACACCCACCAAGCCACACCACGCCCACCAAGCCACGTCCACAGAACCGGTAGTAAAAAATTTTGGATTTCACCACTGGTTTTATCCATGTATGGTGAAACAGGAATTGCTTCCAAAGTCATCTTATTGGTGGTAGACATTAAGTTATTATTAGTTTCCGACAACTGATTGCCATCAATTGTATAACTTACAAAAATCTCTTTGATCAAGGTGGCGTAGAAAATAATGGACCCTGTTCACTATTTATCCATTTGACGGGGTGGGGGGTGGAAATCTGTAGAGCCTCCACAACCGTCTCTGGGGTAGTAAGGAATTTGATAGTGTTAGGTGAAACTCGCAGTACACTATTGAATGTTAGTTTTGGAGGAGATTGACAGATCTCTGAAGAACCAAATGCCATTCTTCACAGATTAATTTCAGGTAGCATTTATTTAAGAGTCTCAGAATCCTCAGAAAAGTCTCTGAATAGATATTATACTTCTTATTAAAGACAAAATAATAGCTCCAAAATAAAAACCATGAATCATTTAATCACTCCAATCACTACCCTACAAAATTAGGGAAAAAGCTTAAACAGAAAATATTACAGTGCAGACAGAAAAGTCACAGTAAAATTAATCAAATGTTGATCAACCCAAATTTACCCAAAGGAGTGCAATTGCGATACCATTAGAAAGTCTAAATTAAACTCTGGTTTAATAAATGAACCGGTATAAAATGCAAGAAGGGCTATATACTTCAAATGTAATTTTTAAAGTACTATCAATATGAATGTTTGAGGAAAAGAAGATAACATTTAAGGGGAAAAGGAACATTCAGATACCTTAGCCGGGTCAATGCAATTAGTTTACTAAATAAATCAATTCATCAATGCAAAAACATTCCCAATTGTTAAAATTTATAAAACCTTCAAATAATATATCCCCCAACCTTTTATACACAAATAGAAAAAGCAATGTATTATTTAAAATATTTTGTTGCTAGCTCTAATCTTTCTTGATGCCATGCTTTCTTGATATCCTGTCACTTGTTGGGGCATCTTGTGATCCAAATCAGCCAACAAAAGGTATAGACTTCACTTCTAGAATCCCAGATGTGCCAATGCAGCAAAGAATATAAATGAATTGAGTTCTGGGGATTTTATCCAATTGTTATTCAGAACATTATGAATTTGATCTTCAATCTTATTCCTCTATCGATGCAGAGATGCTCCTAAATCAGGATCTTGATAGTGCCCATTTAAATATGCTGAAGCAATTGATTGGAGATGTTGCTCAGGAAAGGTTTCAAAAATGGGTTGGACCAACAGGATCATTCTACACTAGTCTTGTTGGCAGTGGACCTGCCTTGGAAGGCCATCTTCTGGGAGATGAAGGTTCTTTTTTGGATGGCCACTGTGAGAACAGACAGCTAGACTAGATGAGTCAGAGGTCTGATCCAGTAGTGGGTTACTCCCGGTTCTGTCCAGTTCTATATAACCGGTAGTAAAACTGGCTCTGCCCACCTGCCACAATGTCATCATGGGTGATCTGCGCATGCGCAGAAGCTTCTGTGCATGCGCAGAAGCACACACACATGCTGCGAATCGGTAGTAAAGTGGAACCCACCCCTGGTCTGATCCAGGAGAACATGTTCTTATAGTTTAGAACCCCTTCCCCTCCCTCCAACTATTTTCTTGTTCTTTCTGAGGACAAAAATGCAGCCAGTCTTCCACCTATGTATATTTAGGAGCTAGCTACCCATATCTTGGTCAGGATTCATCCTCAGTTTATTGTCCCCCTCCCCCATCTATCCTATCGCTGGAAAATGGTTCAGAACATGCACAGGTCTTAATGGAGAAATAGAGCTGAGTGTTATCAATGCACAGATAACATGTGTAAGAGGATTCCGGATTATCAGCCCCGGCAGACATGATACTAAAAAAAAGATTCTTCTCACGATGTTGCAGATCATTTTGTTGATAAGGGTTGATAAGGTTTAATTGATTTGACATAAAGACATTTTAAAGGTTAATTATAAATGTTTCATTAAAACTGCTAATATCACACTGATACTTAAATTTTACACACTCGAGCTGAAGGTACCTGATTCGTCCATCTGTTTAATCCGAACTTCTGGATCCCAACAGTTCTCTTGGATAACTCTGAAAACTTTTCCATCTTTCATCATTTTGGCTTCCCCCTGCAATATACATTTATATATTGTACTATATGATATGTTAGCACATTTTTTTCATTTATGTCAGAAGTATACATTTCATAAATTGTCTTAAAGCACATAAAGGCTTTTCCTGACCTTCTCTTAAAAGTATGGGAGTTCTTGCAATATAGTTTTCTCCTGTAACACTAAGCTAATACCTGCCAGTTATTGTATCCCATATAAAAACTCTACCATAAAGCTACAGTAATATTGTCCTAATCTGTATGGTCTTCTCCCATGTGACCACAGATTTTTGAAATTATATAATAGCATGAGCCAATTTCATGTAATGGTTAAGGTGGTGACCCTAGAGTTGAATACAATTGGACAGAGAAACTATGTATGTATGTATGTATGTATGTATGTATGTATGTATGTATGTGTAGAATAAAATAATATTAATACCAGGAAATAGTAGAATGGAAGACAAAGAATTGGAGAAGATCTTGAATGGCACTTAGAAAATCTGTGCATTCATAGAATTTCCATCAGTCAATTATTAAAGGTTGCACAAATATACTAAAAAAGGTAAAGGTTCCCCTCGCACGTATGTGCTAGTCATTCCCGACTCTAGGGGGCTTTGAATCTCCGTTTCAAAGCTGAAGAGCCAGCGCTGTCCAAAGATTTCTCCGTGGTCATGTGGCCGGCATGACTCAACACCAAAGGCGCATGGAGCACTGTTACCTTCCCACCAAAGGTGGTCCCTATTTTTCTACTTGCATTTTTTATGTGCTTTCGAACTGCTAGGTTGGCAGAAGCTGGGACAAGTAACGGGAGCTCACCCCATTATGCAGCACTAGGGATTTGAACCACTGAACTGCCGACCTTTCGATCGACAAGCTCAGCATTTTAGCTACTGAGCCACCACATCCCTACAAATATACTACATCAATATATTATGACAATCTAGGAAAGAACTTGAGGAATATGAAGGTCAACATCAGCTAAAGAACTGGCAGCTGTGATTTCACATTTTTGTGTATATAATAATATTTGTTGATAAGAAAGACAAAAAGGTGTGGATAGTGAATGTTGCAGCACCTGAAGACAGCAGAACAAAAGAAAAAGAACTGGAGAAAAATCACCAAATACAAAGATCTGCAAAAAGTAGAATGACATGGCAAAATTAAACAAAAATAGCATTAGTAGTATTCCCAAAACATCTGGAGCACCATTTGAATATCATCGGCATTGACAAAATCTCCACCAGTCAATTACAAAATTGCTTAGAGTAGATTAACAAAGTTGGAAGGGACCTTGTAGGTCATCTAGTCCAACGCCCTGCTCAAGCAGGAGACCCTACACCATTTCTGACAAATGGCAGTCCAATCTCTTCTTGAAAGTCTCCAGTGATGTAGCTTCCACAACTTCCAAAGGCAAGCTGTTCCATTGGTTGATTGTTCTCGCTGTCAGAAAATTTAACTTTATTTCTAGGTTGAATGTCTCCTTGATCAGCTTCCATCCATTATTCCTTGTCTGGCCTTCAGGTGCCTTGGAAAATAGCTTGACACTTTCCTCTCTGTGGCAGCTTCTCAAATATTGGAACACTGCTATCATGTCTCCCCTGGTCCCTTAGAGCAGCTTACATTCTGCTATACCTTTAACACCATCAAACAACAATATCTGCCTACACCAGATCCTTGGAAATAGAATAATTGTGGTTAAAAAAAAAAAGCAAAGGTAGTACTAGTAGTAATAGGTGCCTTAGGTGCAATCCCACTACAGCTGGAGCACCACTTGAACACCATTGGCATTGACAAATTCACCATCAATCGATTGCAGAAGGCAGCTTTACTCAGAACAGCTTTCATCTTGCAACAATATCTGTAACACCATCAAACATCCACATTGCCTATCCTACGTCCTTGGGAAAGTCCTTGGGAAAGTGGACAAAAATGCCAAATCCAGTCTGAACATCTGGTTGACTGTGTGACAAAGCATAGTAATAATAATAAATCTGGCTGTGTGATCTTGTAGAAAAAAACCTGATTTGGGAGAAGTAGCCAAGATGGGAAGATTATGCAATTTCATGGTAGCCCTCACACCAGAATATCAATGATTCAGTTGATTAATACCCATTTCTAAAAATGTTATTACTGATAAGGAAAAATTGCTTGCTTTACTTTTTATTGCTTTGAATTAAATTAAAAAATGAAGCATGCTGAATAATAAAGCAAATTTTAAAATATTAGAAACAGAATCACTTATGATTAAAAAAATCTGAGGGAACTAAAGATGTTTTTAGCTAGGGATAAAGAGAGAACAAAGTTGGTCCTTGGTAAAATGAACTCAATGGATAGGGAACTTGTAGCAACGACCATGGTATCCAGCTGGACCACTTGCAGGTATTGGAGTTTGGAGACACCTTTTTTACAATGGTTTTGCCCCTCTCTCTGTAGGTAGTTCCTATTGATGATGGTGGGATAGGGAAGAGACCCAGATGCACACCAGTTCCAAGCCACACAGGAGGTACTGCCAACCTGCCCAGAGGCTTTGGAGGCTTTGACAGCCTCAATTGGGTGAAACAGGCTGAAGCAAGAAGGACTTATTAGGTGGTGAGGGGATGATTTCACGCACATGCATGCCGCTTGCACAAATGGAGTTTTGCACACTCGCCCGCTGCTTGGGTGGCTCGGTTCCCAATGGGTTGCGAACCGGGGGTTGAGGACTTTTGCATCAGTGGTGGGTTTCAAAAATTTTTACTACCGGTTCTGTGGGTGTGGCTTGGTGGGTGTGGCATTGCTTGGTGGGCGTGGCAGGGGAAGGATACTGTAAAATCTTCATTCCCACCCCACTCTAGGGGAAGGTTACTGCAAAATCCCCATTTCCTCCCGGTCAGCTGGGACTTGGGAGGCAGAGAATAGATGGGGGCAGGGCCAGTCAGAATTTTTACTACCGGTTCTCCAAACTACTCAAAATTTCCACTACCGGTTCTCCAGAACTGGTCAGAACCTGCTGAAACCCACCTCTGCTTTGCATTATAGGGTAAATAAATCAGTCACAATGACTCTATGTTTTGCACTGTTCCAACTGCATCTAGAATATTGCATTGCATTTTAGGAAAGAAAACCAACAAACTGGAGCATGTCTTCACGATGGCAGTCAAGATAAAGGTCAGAAAGAAAAATCTATGAGGAATGGCTGGAGAAGCTGAGTGTGTTTATCCTGGGAAGAAAAGAATACAGGGAATCATGATAGTTTCTTAAGTATTGAAGGTTACAACATAGAAGATGAGGTAGGTAGGGTTGTTTCAGAATTGTTCTAGAAAAGAAGAAACAATGGATTTAAATCTCAAGGAAGTAGATTTCAGATGAACATCAGGAAAAATAAAACAGTAAGAGATTTTTTAATAATGAAACATACTGCTTTGGAAAGCATTATATTCTCCTTTGCTTGAGGTTTTTATCTGACTAGGTGGCCATCTGTTGAGAATGTTTCAACAGAGGATTCCTGCACTGAGCAAAGCATTAGACGTCACTAGATGATTTTCAGGGTCTCTTCCAAATTTGGAAGAATATGATTTTATGACTTTCTATCTATTACAAAAGGATGCCTAAAATTAAGAAAGCCCATGAGATGTTCACTTAAAACTGCAAAAAAAGAATCATGCCTAATATACAGTGTTAGTATAAAGTGTATACAGTATTTAAAATGAATAATAGGAAGTCATTTAATTTGGCAGGGAAGGGAGTGACATTTCTTTTATAAATCCAATTCCAGTCTTATTCTGTGCCTATAGTTAGCGTTTGGATCTTAGAGGCACAACCTGAAATAGTAGCTTTTATGGAAGCCTGAATTTATTTCTTAGGTTAAAAATAACCACTTGCAGAGGAAATTCTTCAGCTATATCATTTTCTGAATCAGGATAGGAAAGTTGGACTAAAAGGTCTGAATGCACATATGTACACTTATATTTTGATACGTAGGATTCTTAAGTATTCTTAATCCTAAAACTAGTTTTAACAGTGCATGTATTATAGGTTTATATATTTTTCAAAACTATTACCTTTTAGAACCTCAAAGTCCTCCTCCTTCCCATTCCCTAACTCCAAATTCTGTCATGTTTTAAGAAAATAGTTCCAAATATCACAGGCAATAATTATGCAGCCATTATCTAATTTCTCTTGCAAAACACTGTTGGAGAATTGATTTTCCAAAGTGCAAGTAGAGCAAATTTTAACCATATATTCCTACAGGCTATGAATAATGGATGTGAGCTTTCTGTTGACTGTTACATAACAATAGATGAGAAAGTATTTAGGGGGAAAGGATATTCAAACTGACTTGGTTGTTTAAAAATAGATCTTTGGGATTCATTTTTGTTCAGCTCAATGAGAATATTTTTGATATGTGCAATAACCTATGTGGTTATTTTTCAAGCAAGCTGTTAAGGTGGAACCATGATAGTGATGAAGGCAATGCTAAAAGAATTGTAATTATTCCAAGGATTCTCTTAAGTCTTCATACATAAATGCCAGCTATAAATAATAGTCTTTCTAATGCTTAAAAGAGCTATAGCGTGAGCTTTTTTGATGAACATATGGTAGCAGAACAAGAATACGCCCAAACAAACTGCTTGGATCAATATAGCACAGACAGGGCTCTATAGTTTTCAAAATGATTTTATATGTCTGTTAATTTTTGATTGGGCGCTGCCCAGCGTCGGTTGAAAGATGGGTGGCTAGATAAAGGATAAAAAAAAATTACATTTCTGAATCCCAGAAATGATAGAACCGTTCTGCTTTCTATTTAAAACTAGATTTCTGGCAGAATTGTCTGTCACTAAAACAGCGTGAGCTCGGGTCTGCACCAAGCTGTTCAGTGCTGTGTGAGTTCTGAATATTTAGACTGCCAGAAAAAAAAAATCTATACAGTATCTTTCTTGGCCTGCCTTACCTTGCTTCATGGAATTTTTAGTTTTGAAGTAGAGCCTCTGTAAGACTGAGACCACAGCTCAGGACAGAAGAATACACCTCCATTAAATAAGTGCTCTCTTGCTCACTGTAAGGCATTTATTAAGTACAGGGAGAGCTTGACTTATGACCACAATTGAGCTCCAAAATTTGTTGCTAAGTGAGACAGTTGTTAAGTGACAATTGCCCCATTTTATGCCCCATTTTATGACAGTTGTTGAGTGAGTTTTGCCCCATTTTCTTGCCACAGTTGTTAAGTAAATCATTGCAGTTGTTAAGTTAGTAACAACGATGTTAAGCGAATCTGGCTTCCCCATTGACTTTGCTTGTCAGAATGTCGCAAAAGGTCATCACATGACCCTGGGACACTGCAACCATCATATATACATGCCAGTTCAGTGGTGGGATTCAAAAATTTTTACTACTGGTATTGTGGGCGTGGCATGGCTTGGTGGGCGCCATTCCCTCCTCACTCCAGGGGAAGGTTACTGCAAAATCCCCATTTCCTCCCGATCAGCTGGGACGTGGGAGGCAGAAAATAGATGGGGGCGGAGCCAGTCAGAGGTGGTATTTACCAGTTCTCCAAACTACTCAAAGTTTCCGCTACCGGTTCTCCAGAACTGGTCAGAACCTGCTGAAACCCACCTCTGTGCCAGTTGCCAAGTGTCCAAATTTTGATCATGTGATTACCACAGTCATAAGTGTGAAAAACAGACATAAGTCACTTTTTTTCAGTGCCATTGTAACTTTGAACGGTCACTAAACAAATGGTTGTCAGTCAAAGACTACCGATAGTATTATTTTTATTGTGATTGTAATGATATATGGCTATTATTTTATATTATTATATTTTTGCATTTATTAGATTTATTAGATTTCTTAAGGCTGTCCTATTCCAAAAATATTCTTTTAATTGCTGTTTAGTTCTTATTTATTAATAATTATTACTAAACTGCATTCTGGATGGGAATGCATTATAAATAAAATCTGTGCTTGGTTTGTTTGTTTGTAGTTAACTTTGGACCTAACCCTCCATCATCAGTTTGCCAAATTGCCAAGCACCTTGGTCACGTGATATGTTTCTAATCTGGCCTCAGTGCTGAAGATGGGATCATACAATTGCCCTTTACTTACAATATTATGATTTGCTTGCTTGTTTATTTTATAACAACCCATTAGAATCCAAAGGTTCCTTAAGGACCTTCAGCATAGCAGGTAGCTCTGGTTTTCAGAGAAAAATGGAGCAACATTAGAATTCCTCTGTGCACAAATGTGGATGCAATGAGAGTTGCTATTTAATAAGTTCAAGGCATTCTTTATCCAACGTATTCTTCTAGTGTTGTTTTGCTGTAGAAATACATTGATTTCCTTGTTTAATTATTTAGATTCCATTTAGTATAACAAAAATTGCTGATGAAGGAATTAAAGTCCACCAATAATAAACCATCCAACCATAAGCCAAAGATCAGATTCCAATTTTCTTAGGTCCCCTCCTAGGATTTTTTTTAAAAAAAAGTTTCCACAGCTCTCCTGAAACAAAATAGTATGGAAGCTACTCCGATCTGGGATGGTAGCAGTGGTGGGTTGCCCCCGGTTCGCACCGGTTCTATAGAACCAGTAGTAAAACCGGCAGGAGGCTCCACCCACCGACCCCAACATCATCAAAATGCGCTTGCACAGAACAGCATGCGTGCATGCGAGCTTTGCTCGCTCGCACGCAGCCGTGTTGCGAACTGGTAGTAAAGGTAAGTAGAACCCACCCTTGGATGGTAGGCTATTCCAAATTAAGTGGGGCAGCAACAAAGACTTGACATCTGTAGATGACAGCCCCTAAGGGAAGTCAGAATGAGTTTATCCTGCTGAGTTTTATTGGAAGGACAGAAGCTGCTGGAAGTAGACAATCCCATAGATAGCTGAACCTGGAGATATATATGGCTTTAAAATAACAACCAGCATCTTTAATTGCACCCAGAAGCTGAAGCAGTAACTAAAGCAGGTCTAGTTACATGAAAACATTTGGAACTACCATGACTGCTTTCATATCATTTGAACCTTCCAGATGGTCTTCAAGGGCAATGCCATTTAGAGCAAATTGCAATTCGGTGGGCATGAATGTTGGTGAGCAGGGTTTTCAGATCCAGGAACAGTCGTAACTCACACAAGAGAAGCAATTGGGCAAAAATCCTCTTGGTCACAGGACCACCTATTCTTCAAACAGGGACTGTTAATCCAAAGAAATGCTCCCAGTTGCACTAATCCCTCCTGATATAAATACTAAGGCTTTGTTTTTGCTACTTTTCAAGACTGATATAACATATATCATCCTTAGAGGGCTGATATATCTTTGATTTTCTTTCACTTCTAGAAAAACATAACTCTAGGATATGTTCTAAACCAGAGGTGAAATCCAGCAGGTTCTGGAGAACCAGTAGTGGAAATTTTGAGCAGTTCGGAGAACCGGTAGCAGAAATTTTGAGTAGTTCAGAGAACCGGCAGATATCACCTCTGGCTAGCCCCAGAGTGGGGTGGGAATGGAGATTTTGCAATATTTTCCCCCCAGGAGTGGGGAGGGAATGGAAATTTTGCAGTATCCTTCCCCTGCCACACCCACCAAGCCACACCACGCCCAGCAAGCCATGCCCACAGAACCGGTAGTAAAAAAAAATGGATTTCACCACTTTTCTAAATTGTATTCTACTGAGAAGACAGAAAATACAGCATTTCTTCAGCTCATTAAAAAAATGTCTTTAAGGCGATCCCCCCACAAGTCATTTATAGCAGCTTTTTGAGTCGCAACCACCAGTGCAGTAATACAAAACTTATTCCTCATTAGTGGCACAAAGATTGTTGGTTAACTCCTATGAATGACTAGGAGAAAAATGACCTTATAGTAAACTAGATTCAAGCAATAGTTGTTAGGAAGACCTGCCTTAAAATAGTTAAAATAACGATTCAGAGAACAAAAACCACGAGAACAAGCTTCTTAGAGTTTGAAATGTAATATTTGTTCAAATGCATACATTGGTTGCTGTTTCTCCTCTAGAGAATAAATGCAAGGGAAAATTGAGAAGAACATCAACAGCTGCCATATTCCCTCCATGGATTATTTATTCAATTGCTTGCTGATTCCTTAAAAGCCAGGCTGGGAAATCTGTGGAATTGGAAGAGAACTGGTATCTAGTGCATATTTATAAAGGAAAATTCGGCTTTCTGACATACAAATGTGTGTTTATGTGAACAGAAAGGAGAGTACTCACAAATATATTTACGATTACTTCCATGGAAAGATAAAGTACAGTATAATTTTTAGGTCACAGATGTAATTTTATAATGATGCTGTGCTCCTAAATTATATGCATATTCATTTTTCCAGGTTTGGACAGGTTTTTTTTAAAAATCCCTGTTTTCATTTAATTTATGGAATAACAAGTGACTAATATTCATAACACCAGTCATGCATTTGTAATTTTTGTTCAATGTGTTCTACTGATTATATTTCTCTTGGGCAATCTCAGTGAAGAATATTTTTTCAGCTCCATTTCTCAGTCAACTTTAGGTAACAATTAAACAATTTATATCAGCGAAAAAAGAGAATCTATAAAATATACTCAAATGATACAGTCAAATACAACCATCAGAAGCAAGATCAGACATTTTAGACCATATAAAATTATTTTTTATATTACATTATTTTACGTTACAGGTAGTCCACAGCTTATGACTATAACTGAGCCCAAAATTTCTGTTGCTAAGCGAAACAGTTGTTCAGTGAGTTTTGCCCCATTTTACGGCCTTTCTTGCCACAGTTGTTGGCAGTGATTAGGTGAATCAGTTGTTGGCAGTGATTAGGTGAATCACTGCAGTTGTTAAGTTAGTAACATGGTCATGAGATGAGATCTCCTCATTGACTTTGCTTGTTAGAAAGTTGCAAAAGGTGATTATATGACCCTGGGAAGCTGCAGCTGTTATAAATATGAACTAGCTGCTAAGTGTCTGAATTTGGATCACATGAGTGTGAGGATGCTGCAATGGTTGTAAGTGTGAAAATGGTCATAAGTCACTTTTTTCTGAGCCATTGTAACTGTCAGATGTAAATGCCTTATTCTCCAATGTGTAAATAATGTATATATGGAACATCAGAGGTTAACTTATTCTTTGGACTTTAATGTATTCATAACTTACCACTCCCATTCCTAGCTCCACCCCTTGTATATATAAGGAGCCACCCTCACCATTCTCGTTGCTTCTACCTCGAATATTCAGTGAATATAGAATGCCTATCATAATTAAAAAGAAATATATTTAAAGCTTTAACTTCTATTATCTTTATTGAGTCTGATCCTGAAAATATTGCAACAAGCTGGTAGCAGAGGATGGTTAATTGACTCAATAAGTAATTAAAAAATGTCCAAGAAAGATAGGCCCAACACCAGGGCCTACAGCAAAGAAATAGAAACTGATCAAGAGATGATCAACGAATCCACCAATGCGATTTCGAGAGAATCCGAAGAATACACCACTGAAGAAGAAGAACTAATGAGTGAAAATAATGACCAGAAAGAAATCGAAATAGAAAATAACGAACTCAGGTCAGAGATATTAAAGATACTAAAAAGCCAAAAGAATGATGAAAGTCTCATCGCGGACCTCCAGGAGATGCTGAAGAACAGCGGAGCAGCGAGAGAGAAAAACGTCATTAAAGAAAAACCCAAAGATCAAAAAATCGTAAGTGAGATGACTACTGAGAAAATAGTTGTTAAAAAGAAAAGATGTGATCCCGCGCGAAATTTTGAATGGCAGCCATCTTGGTTTCAACGAACTTCAAAAGAGAATGGAGCAGAGCCAATCAAAACGCTCAGTTCAAAATTTCTGGCGCGAAAAACACTATCAGACGAAGAAAGTGAGAAAGAAGTCTCAAACTCTTCAGATGATCCAAAATCAGAAAGTGAAGACGATTTAACAAAATCTCAAGTAAAATCAGCAATGAAAACGCTTTTTGCTGCTTTTGGGCCAAGACTGAAAATTACCAAGACATCTACGAAGAAGCAAGAAATCAAACCGGCGACTCAAGACCTGCACGCTCCCATCCTGACTTCGAAAGCGACGACGCCCGAGCCCAGAGAGCCATGCCGATTTCGCCCTACACCACAGACAAAATCGAATACCAACGCACACAAAAAGAAGAAAAGAACCGTCACCACCACCAGAACCCCAAAAACCGAGCCAGAGACCGACTCATCTGAGGAGGAGCGGATCGAGAGAGCTGAAAGGGAGAGAACCTTCCACGACGCCACCAAAGAAGAAATGAACAACGCGCATGTGCGAAACTACGTAGACGACCCAGAAGGACTTGAACTGGCCAGAGAACCGCGCAGACTCATTGCAAGCATCCCAATGCCGTTCTGTAATTTCCTGCACTTGAGAGATCACGGACTGCCCCAGGTTGTAAGTAATGGACAGAATAATGTAGGTAACTTACCCAGTGACTTCCCAAAACTTAGAATTGATGGCATTAATTTACAAGAGTGGTATCAACAGCTTCAGGTTATTTTCATGAAAGAAAATTTACTATTCTTTATAACTAGCCCTCCAAGAAGACCTTGGACTTTAAAAATAGATTGTTTACATCATAGGGCATTTTTCATAATAATATCTAGCGTGTCTCCTGCAATGTATCATAGCATCAAACCAAACCTAACTGTATCAGAAATAATTCAATGCATGTTTAATCTATTTCACAGCGATAGCGTAGCTACAACCACAAGAATGTCTAAGGATTTCTTTTCCTCTAGAGTAAAACCAGGGGTTTCTATAAGTGAGCATTTGATAAATCTAAACAAAATAAGAGCTGAGCTACAATTGAGGGGGGAAGTGATTTCAGATCAAACAATGAAAAGTGTTATTATCAATTCACTTGATCCATCATGGGATAGCTTTATGTCACACTTAGATACCATTAATTTGGGATATTTATCCATAGAAAGTCTATCTAACAAATTGATAGCAGAAGACAATTCAAGAAAAAATCGATCCAGTAACCAAACAGACCACAAACCTTTTAGGAAAGTAGTCTTTCAAGATAAACATAATGAGGCCTTTAGATGCTACAATTGTGGATCCAGGGAACATAGTAGAAGAGACTGCCCCAAAGTCTCAAGAGAGAGACATAGACCAGAATATAGGAGCAAATATAATTACAGACAATCTTCCACAGATAGACACAAATATAGAAGCCCACCAAATTACAAAGAAGGTAGAGGGGGTAGAGAAAATTCAAAAGAGAGGAAATCTGGGTCACTGAATGGGCTAAATAAACAAGACAGCACCAGAACACAGCAGGATGAGAATAACAATTGGCTTATTGACTCTGGTGCAACAAATCACACCACCAACAACAAAAGTATATTATCTTCATTTATAGAAGATAAGTTTGTGATAAAGGTAGCTAATCAAGAAAAGGTTCAAGTACTAGGCAAAG
The DNA here is from genome assembly GCF_059756535.1 of Pantherophis guttatus. Classification (NCBI taxonomy): domain Eukaryota; kingdom Metazoa; phylum Chordata; class Lepidosauria; order Squamata; family Colubridae; genus Pantherophis; species Pantherophis guttatus. The sequence goes on along the minus strand of NC_142063.1, from coordinate 133,434,069 downwards.
GAAATGTGACCTTGCCTGGTCTAGGGAAAATAGAGGGGGTATTATTAATCCCAGAAATACCTCACAACATACTAAGTGCCATAAAATTAAGCAGAGAATCTGATATCAATATAGTTTTCTCAAAGGGGAAAGCAACTATAGAAAAGAACAAAACAAATGTAGGTACTGTAATGATAAAAGGAGGTCTACCCTATCTGATAACTAAAGAAAGATGTTTACATAACATTGATTCAAATATGGAAGATTGTATTGAAGCAGATGATGAAAATGTCAGTAACAGTGACAATGATGAGTGTAGAATAACTCATGATCACAAAAACACATACAAGGAAAAGAAACCAAAAATAGGTAAACCAATTCATGATGAGTGTGCTCACATCTTACACAGGAAGTTAGGACACGCAAGCTTTCCTGTAGTACAAAAAATGACTGAACACGCAGAAGGTGTCAAAATAAAAAATTGTGAAAATTATTTGGAATGCTCAGTATGTAAGTCCACCAAACTAAAAACCAGTCCCAGACCAAAAAAATCTAACAGATCAACTAACAATATTTTTGATTTGGTACATATGGACTTAGTTGGTCCATTAAGTCCCTCAATTACCTATAGAAAACGTTACTTCCTAACAATAGTGGATGACTACAGCCGATATGGTTTTGTTTACACATTAAAGCACAAGGATGAAACATTTCAGAAATTTAAGGAATTCTACAAACGTATAGAAACACAACATAATATCAGAATAAAGCAAATTATGACAGATAGGGGATGTGAGTTCATGTCTAAAGAATTCTCCCAATGGTTAAAGGATAGAGGAATGTTACATTTCACGTCCAATCCTTTTTCTGCATTTCAAAATGGAGTTGCAGAGAGGAAAAATTCCACACTACAAACCATGATTAGGTGCACATTAGAGGATGCTGGTTTAGGCAAACAATTTTGGTCAGAGGCATTACATTATTCGAATTACACTCAAAATAGAACCTGGTCCAGTATTGTGAATAAGACACCATATGAGGTGATGTACAATAGAAAACCCAAATTATCACACATGCACATATTTGGAGTCACTGCAGACGTACACATACCTAAGCAATTGAGGAGAAAGGGAGAAAACGTATCCAGGAGATTAAGATTCATGGGATACGAAACTGGAACCAAAGGGTACAGATTTATTGATAGTAATAACAAATTTATAGTATCCAGAACAGCTGTGTTCCATGAACAGGCCAATTGGTCAAAATTGCACCTTAATGAAATATTTCCTAATAAATGTAAAGATACGATATCTTGTGAGGAAGGAACAACAGAAAATCAAAATATTAACAAAAGTAAGAACAAAACCAAAACTTGGACTAATAGTCAGCATAAAATAAAGACAGACACATTAACAAAAAAGGAAGCTAGATATTTGCATGATAACCATAGCAAGCCTGAAAGAACTATCAGAAACAATAGAAACCAAATACCAAATAAATACAAAGATTACATAATGCATATGAATGGAGAACAAATAACACCTAATACATATGAAGAAGTATTGAAACTTACACATGAAGAAAGAGAAAAATGGGAACTAGCTATGGAAAAAGAGATGGAAAGTTTACAAGGATTAAATGTATTCACACCTGCGATCGCACCTAAGGATAAAACAATTATAGGTACCAGGTGGATTTATAAAATTAAGAACTTAGAAGGAGGCAATACCTTATACAAGGCTAGACTAGTTGCACAAGGCTATGCACAAAAATATCCAGAAGACTATACTGATACATATTCACCCACAGTGAGAACAGAGAGTGTCAAAACAGCCCTTGTAGTAGCATCTGCACTCAATCTGGACGTATTCCAATATGACATACAGACCGCATACTTACATGCAAAATTAGATAAGGAAATATATGTAAGAGCACCACACAGTCAATACACTAATAAGAACGAAATTTGGTTATTAAATAAGAGTCTGTACGGATTAAAGCAATCCGGCAAAAGATGGTACGATTGCTTGGTAAAAGTACTTAAGACCATGGATTTCAACGCCACCACTGCTGATAACTGTTTCTTTGTAAAAAAGAGTAATGATCATATTGAATTTGTATTAATTTACGTGGACGATATTTTATACATTGGAAAGCATAAAGAGAGCAGGGAAATCTTTGTAAATAAGTTAAATGAACACTTCTCACTGAAATCTCTGGGTAAAGTGAATAAATACCTTGGTGTGCAAATTAACAAAACTAAAAGGGGATTCAAACTTACACAGAAAGATAAAATCATCGAACTCCTAAACAAATGTAACTTAAATAATGCTAAAACCTGTGACACCCCTATGCAAACTGATTTTCTTAGAAACACTGATGAATCTTCCCCTGAGTTTAAAGACAACACATTTTACAGATCAGTTATAGGTTCACTCCTTTATATATCTAATTGGACTAGGCCAGATATTGCATTACCTCTCAATCTATTGTCAAGATATGTTAGTAAACCAACCTTGTATCATTGGGAAGCTGTCAAAAGAATTCTAAGATATCTGAAGGGTACATTAGATTTTTGTTTAATGTTGGAACCCAATAATGACAGAGAACCAAAAATTACTTGTTATGCTGATGCAGATTGGGCTGGTGATACAACATGCAGAAAGAGTACTTCTGGTTATGTTTTTCTATTGAATGATTGTCCAGTTTACTGGTATACTGGTAAACAAGAACTAGTGGCCACTTCTACTACAGAAGCGGAATATGTTTGTTTGTCCAAAGCTGCAAATAACCTTGTATGGTTCAATGATCTGATCACTGATGTTTGGAAGAAACCCACCTTACCATTTATTATGCATGAAGACAATAAAGCGGCCATTGAAATATCCAGATCCGATGCAATTGGACAAAGGTCCAGGCATATTGATATAAAGTTTAAGCATGTGAGACAACTGTCTCAAGACGGATTCATTAAAGCAATACATTGCGATACTTCTGAACAATTAGCTGACATATTAACAAAACCCTTACCTTCTAAACAACACAAATATTTAACTTCTAAATTATATGTATTATATTGTCCTGAATCAGAATGTAATTGGTGTTGTGTAACGAACCGGCATTTAGAGGGGGATTTGTCAGATGTAAATGCCTTATTCTCCAATGTGTAAATAATGTATATATGGAACATCAGAGGTTAACTTATTCTTTGGACTTTAATGTATTCATAACTTACCACTCCCATTCCTAGCTCCACCCCTTGTATATATAAGGAGCCACCCTCACCATTCTCGTTGCTTCTACCTCGAATATTCAGTGAATATAGAATGCCTATCATAATTAAAAAGAAATATATTTAAAGCTTTAACTTCTATTATCTTTATTGAGTCTGATCCTGAAAATATTGCAACAGTAACTTCAAACAGTCACTAAAAGATTGATTGTAAGTTGAGGACTACCTGTGTATTGTTTATTTTGTATCACACTGTTCATTATGCAAGGCTAGAATGAAAATGCGAGAAATAGGAAAGGTGACCAAATCTATTAAAGTGATTCTTCTTACTCTGGGATCTAATCAGAATAGAACTGGAAGGGACCTCAGAGGTCTTATAGTCCAACCCCTGCTCAAGCAGGAGGCCCTGCTTTCAGACAAGTGACTGTCCAGTCTTTTCTTAAAAACCTCCAGTGATGAAGCACCTACAACTTCTGAAGGCAACTTCTGTTCCACTGGTTAATTGTCTTCACTGTTAGGAAGTTTGTCCTTAGTTCCAGGTTGCTTGATTAGTTTCCATCCATTGTTTCTTGTCCTGCCTATAAGTACTTTGGTAAATAAGTTAACCCACTCTCTTTGTGGCAACCTCTCAAATACTGGAATACTGCTATCATTGTCCCCCCTAGTCCTTCTTTTCTGTAGACTAGCCAAATCCAAAACCTGCAACCATTCTTCATATGTTTTAGTCTCCAGGCCTTTAATCATATTAGCGGCTCTTCTTTGCACTTTTTTTTTTCAAAGTCTCAACATTTTTTTTTATGTAACATGGTGACCAAAACTGGATGCAGTATTCCAGGTGTGACCTTACTAGGGCTTTATAAAGTGGTATTAATACTTTATGTGATTTTGATTCTCTGCTTCTGTTTGTTAGACTAGAAGACCTCCAATGTCCCTTCCAACTCTGTTATTCTAATTAATTGGATTGTGTTAGGGTTTTTTTTGGCTGCTACTGCATACTGCTTGCTCATATTTAAGTAATCGTCCACTAGGACTCCAAGGTCCCTCTCACAGTTACTATTTTTGAGCCAGGTTTCACCTAAATCCTCACTGCTGCAACCTAATAAATATATTTTTCAAAAACCTTAAGCAGCCAAAGGAACTTCTATAATACCATAGTGTGACTCAAACACAGCTAATTGTCATCAGATTCAGAGTATCAGAAAATAAGTACTTGTTCACACTAAATTCATTATAGTAGTGACATTCACTGCCAGACTTATTGGTGTTTATTATCTTAATATATCTATCAGTATGGCTCCAAGCTATTATTTCCACTAAGTGTCTCTAGAGGCAGGAACTGATATTGTCTTTAATACCATTTTTATAGGTTTCTTGGAAACCCCAGAAGTGCTGCATTGGAAATCAGATGCTGAATTAGATAGTCCTTTGGCCTGATTCAGCATGACTGGAAAAGTATTCTTTTCCAAAATTCAAATATATATCTTAATAATTATTACTTATCAATCACAAACTTAACCTACCTTATGGTCTTTCTCCAACTGAACCCATCCTCCATAGCCATATCTCTGTGAAAAGGAAGGCAGAGTTAACAAATACACATAAAGTACGTCATACATTATGGTTCACCAACTAGGTCATGTTAATTTAAAACCAAGCAAATCTTTTCTTTTACATTCAGACTGTATAATATGCAGGTAGTCCTCGACTTATGACCACTATTGAGCCCAATTGTCTGTTGCTAAGTAAGATATTTATTAACTGAGTTTTGCCCCATTTTACCACCATTTTTTGCCACAGTTGTTAAGTGAATCACTGAAGTTGTTAAGTTAGTTAGTAAGTGAATTTGACTTCCACATTGACTTTGCTTGTCAGAAGGTTGCAAGAGATGATCACATGATCCTGAGACAATGCATCAGTCATAAATATGAGTCAATTGTCAAGCAGCTGAATTTTGATCACATGACCACAGGGAGGCTGCAGTAGTTGCAAGAATGAAAAATGGTCACTTTTTTCAGTGCCATTGTAACTTTGAACAGTCACTAAACAAACAAAACTGTTGTAAGTCAAGGACTATATGTACTGTAGCAGTGTCATATTCTCCAGGTATATTTAACTTTAACTGGAATGATCCTTGGGTATGAGAAAGTTGCTATAACTTTTTCATTGCTTAAAGTCAAGCTATAAGTAACTATCAGTTACACATACATACTTAAATACAAATCTATTTATTCTAACTATATTGAAATGGAGTATAATTATTCGTATCTCCTTTTTAAAAACAATTATTTTTAATAGCCAATATTATATTACACTAACACTGTAATGTATTGCACTGTGAATACATCAGGAGAAATATGATATTATACAAAGTGAAGACAGAGAAAGAAAAAAAAACACTGTGGTATTTGCTGTGGTATTTTGCTGTTTAAATATATATATTAAATGTGATAAAAAAGAATTATAAACCTGACAGCAAAAGAAATAAAATGATATTCTTCTATGCACCCCAGGTTTGATAGAACCAAAGCCCTTCATTTAATGAGCAATCTTATATTCAAAGAATATAGTTGAATATTCATATCATATCAAGGTATTTAACTTTTTCTTTCCAAGATGATATTTCCCTATGTAATGGATGGAAACCAAAAGGAAACTAATAAAAAACCAATGATCTAATAATGTCCAACCCTATGCGTTGTTTTGATTTTGGAATTGGGTTCTTTCCTTTTCTCATCAATGGATGGAATGAATCTCATTTTTAAAATACAGAGTATTTCTGTCTAACGTGGCCTTGGAGAAAACTATCAAAATTCTGGTTTCCTGCTACAAAATGGGTGAGATCGTTTTGTTATCATTTAATTGAAAGAGAGAAATACTTCCTCTGATAAATCTTTTACTATTTGACTTCCTAAACCTCACATAATGAGGTTTCCGATAGGGCAAATTTTTGCATATCCTGAACCTACAGTCTTCATTATGTAACCAGAAGTAAAATAAAGATACAGTGAAATCATAATGTCAGCTGAGCAGCATTTGTTAATAATTAGTGTAGTCATGTATTGATCCTCTGTTCGGCCTTGATGATTCAATAGCAGGGATGAAGGTCACCTTTGTCTATTAATATTTAAAGAGCGGCGAAAAGCTTCCAGTACACAAGTAAAATATCTCTTCATTCTCCCAAGGAGGATTGTAACTCTTCTTACGGCAGAAAATACCATGACAGGAAGGCCAGTTTTTCCTTTATTTCACTTTCGTTTCGTTTGAACTATTGCATAATCACAAAAGGGAAAAGTACTCAGCATTTTTTCTTTCTACATCTAAAAAGGTTCACAAAGAGGCATTTTAAGAAATCAGTAACAACATTCTGGCATAAATCCTGCGATGTGGTTTTCAACTGACGTCAATCTATATTTGAGTTACATTTTAAAAGATGCAGAATCGAGGTGTTAGCAACAGCGACACGTTCATTAATCAATTTACATGAATATAAGAGAAGATCATTGAGTTATTAAACACCCTTGCGAAATTTGATACAACCAGTATTGCTTCATGTTCAAATATTTTTGGATGTGAACTTGAGTTTGCTGAAGAATCTAGAGAGCCATATTTATAACAGAATAACAGGCAAATATTTTTGACAAACTTACAGCAAAACGACAGCTTTTTCTCATTTGCCTCCCCCTGGTCTTGTTCTGGCCATTCTATTCCATGACTAAACACTCTTGATAGTTATTTTCTCAGCAATCACCAAACAGGTACATTTTTAACTGAGCTGTTAAATATATATAACATATAAAGATTATATATATATATATATATATATATATATATATATATATATATTCTTTAAAATCTTAAATGGATGTTCTTAAATTTTAAATATAAATATTTATTTATAAATATAATATTTAAAAAATATAAATATTAAAATATTAAATATAATAATGATTAAATTTTTAGATTAAATTTGTAGACTCTTGCTTCTTTTGGACCCTTTTTATTTTCATCCATAGGTACATTTTAAAATAGCTTCTCTTGAAGAGACAGGTAGTCTCTTCAGACAAAAAAGTGGTCCATCTTTTACAATATCAAATGTTTTATGCAGTTGCATTGAACTATGTAAGACAAATAATCTATTAGCCAACATTTTAATTGCCACATATTTTGCAAACCGCGTATATAATTTTCTATGGCAGAAAAAAATTCAAGGTAATTCTAGTACTGAAATGGGGAAAAAAAGAGGATTGCAATACGGCATGTCAAACCCACAATTAAATTATTTTTATTTGAGGTTCTTTGGCTAATGCAATTAATCTAATAGTGTTGCTAATATTGTTCATAAGCAATTTAAAGCTTTGTAGAAGGCATGATTTACATAACAAATAGTCAAAATGAAAGACGATTGATATAAGTAAATAGAGTTAATTTGCAAAAAAGTGGTTTGTCATTTTTGCAATTACACAGATGCTGCCATTCATGAATGCATCACAATCTATTCTAAAAAGATCACACAGTGCTCAAAGCTTTATTTATATTGTTAGTATCAATGTATCATTCGGAAAAACGAAATCCATCTAAATTTACTGAATTTAGCTGCAGTGCCAAATATGCTATATGCTCTAGCAAATAAATCGGCTTACAATTGCACTGCACAGCAATCCATTGCTTTTCACTGATTCTGAATACAGTTAAAAAAAGATGTTTATATACTGAGAGCAATTTAGAGAGAATTCTAAGGATTCCATTAGTTAAACTTCTCTTTGTACAATACTCAAACTCAGCATTCATCCCAGGTCATTTTCTTTTGGCCACAGTACAACTAAACCTACACATTATTAACCGTCATAATTTGAATATAGTGGAATGTAACTGTTAAAAGTAAATAAATACTCTGACCCCTCTCTTTTTTTTTCCTAGCAAACAGCCGGTACAGAGATACATGCACCCAAACTTTCTGCTTTACTAAGCAGTTCAATAAATTCAAATGTACACACCACTGTTCAAAATATCGAGACACAGAGAGTTATAGTACCAGAAGCATTTTGAAATGAGTATCTCCCTAGTTTCTCATTTCAAGGAAGTTCAATCTTAAAGGGAAAAAAAATAAGCAAATAATTTAAAACTGGGAACTACCCAAGATAAAGTTCTAGTGAAACCATCAAGAACAAAGGGTTTTTTTTTTTGTACCAGATATCCAAAGACTACCACTGTTACCTGTTTCAGATCAGGCCATTCCTTAGGCAGAATGTGACAATGAATGTCAATTTTCATTTCTGCAGGTTCACCTGAGGATTAGATGGCAATAAAGATGTTTTCCTCACTTTTTAAACTTCACTCAGGCCTATGTGGTAATTTGTTGATTAACTTAAGTGGCAGTTCAGGTCCTCCAACCATCCTATTGGGGTGGCTACCTAAATGAACCAATCAGGCAGCATTTCAGGAGAGCTGAACTGTGCAATACTAAGCTGCCGAAGAGTTTGAAAAACTAGGTAGTTTTATGTACAGAACTGAGCCACACACACATAAATTTCCTTAGATTAATCTGCCTGAGAGGTTCAACTGCAGGACAAAATAGTATACATTTAATTTACAAGCTGGACAGCCTTTAGACAAAATTGTACACCAGTGGTATAAATTCCATAGAGTTGATAGTGAGGTTTTAGCTCCTGATCCCTTAGGTTTTCCTAATTTATCTAAAACCCCTTCTTGTTTCTTTTTTTTAAATCTCAGGTGGTTTACAATAACAAACACAATGCAAAATTGTGTTATTGTAAACCACTTGAGATTTTTTAAAAGGAGAAGTGATTTTACATAAATTAGGAAAACCTGAGACTTTGTCCATGTTTGGATTAAAAACAATGTGTAAAATAGATTTAAAACTAGTTCTACTCTAGACACAAGACCAAACAGAATACTTTTCACAAAATAAAACATGATATGTAATTGCCCAAAGCCTATTAAAGTTCTGTATTCTCTAAAAAAAATGTCCATTTCCAGAATGACATGCATTCTAAATTTTTACAAAAATTAATTTGTATGACTCCAATCTTGAATAAAATCATTTATTTGGGTTAGAGCTAAAAAATATACCACTTTTAACATGTGGGGATGAAATCAAAGCCTCCACCATTCAATATCCCCCCCCCAATCTCTTATCATCCGACCTTCCTTTCAGCCAAATTCGGAGCAAAAGATTAGAGATTGTATTGAAACAGATTTAACACCAAGACTGAAATTAGCAAAAGGCACCAGCTTACTCAAATACAGGAAATCTCTTCATGATAACTTCATGACTGCCCCTTTCTACTCAAGATTTCCTCACTTTCTATGAGAGAAGCAACAAGACTCAGGTTGCTGCAAAAATGTCAGTTCTAGAGGCAACAATTCTAATCCTGCTTTCATCCCATTCGAAGGATGGAAGGAAAGTGCAAGTAGCACTCCACTTATGACCACAACTGAGCCCAAAATTTCTGCTGTTAAGTAAGACAGTTGTTAAGGAATTTTGCCTCACTTTACCACCTTTCTTGTCATAGCTGTTAAGTGAATCACTGCAGTTGTGAAGTTAGTAACATTATGTGAATCTGGCTTCCCCATTGTTTTTGCTTTTCAGAAGGTTGCAAAAAGTGGGATGCTGCAAACTGTCATAAGTACATGCCAGTTGCCAAGTGTCTGAATTTTGATCACATGACAGTGGAGATGCTGCAATGGTCGTAAGTGTGAGAAATGGTCATAAGTCACTTTTTTCAGCGCCGTTGTAACTTTGAATGGTCACTAAACAAATGGTTAATTGAGATCTACCTCTATATAAACACAGCTATGTGGATGTGCCCGTAGAAAAATACTAACATAAAATATTTCTTTGTGCATAGATATGTCTGGAGAAAATGGGTTAAATCCTTTCTCTTCCCAAGTTATGGTCCCAATCTAGACTGCTAGCTCTGACTTCTATTTAGCAAATACAAATATAAGTACAGGTTCATCTTGGGCATAGCCTGATGCCTTTGTTAACTTCAATAATGCCAAATGAAAAATAATGAAGTAATTAAGAGATAGAAAAAAAAATTACTGGCAAATTGCTGCACTGGCATAATAGCTCCAGCTTGTAACTGAGAAAGATTAAGCACAAAAGGGAGTCACAAAAGAATGATGGAAGCGAGGTAAATGTTGTTGCTATGGAGAAAAAGCCAAGGATAGTAGCATTGTACAACCTCAGCCTCTTGACTTCACATCAGGAGAAAAAAAAGGTGCTGCCTGATGACATATTTCAACAAATTATAATCAAATCTAGATTGAAAGAATACAAAAATATTGACAAAACAGTGCTGCTGCTGCTGAGAAGATATTGATTTCTTTATCCAATGGATGTTGTGAAATAAGTGATATCAATCACTGATCCCATCATTTTAGAATAGGCCTTCCAGGAACAGCCACTAATTTTAATCCCAAAGGTGCTTCACACATACCCCTCCAAAAGGCAACTGGACTTTCTTGTTGTTTTTTTTCTTTGAAAACATTTCACTTCTCATCCAAGAAGCTTCTTCAGTTCTAACTGAACGTTCTGCTTGATACTTAATTCCCAGCTGTAGAAAAGCTCTCTCTTAAGAGCCACAATACCAATATTTATGGACATTTATGCATGGATCCCAAATGAATTGACTCAAATACCTCATCTAGTTCATTAGAAGTTGGAAATATTGTAAGAAGACTGAGAAGTGTAGATGCTGAACTTTTTAAATTCATTTTAAAGATTTAAACTAGACAAAACTCACAATCTGAGGATGAGTGCGATTCTGGCTGTATTCCCATGCCACATTCATTAATTCCTAAAAGTATCGCAAATTATTCAGCCTGGTGTTCTGGATTCACACAACAACCAAGCCATAAATCAACCCCATAGGCTGGTTTTGCACATCACTCTTGAGAAAAATGTAGTAGACTGATTTTTGAGTCAATGGCTCATGCAATCACAACCTTTCAATCAGAGCGTTGGATAAATATTTGGATATATAACATTGATTACCTGCTGTCAAGGAAAGGCAGCACAGAATGGAACATTTATAATTACTGGTAGGATTAGTATAGAAAGAAAGAGTTATTGCTTCTGACAGGAAAAGCCCATTCTTTCCTATCAGCATTGGGAACTACAAATATTGCACTAAGCCATGGTTTGTTAACAGTAGGTTATTAGGTAAAGAATAATAACAGCCGGTATATGATTCACTTATTTGTAGATTAGTGTGACTTGTTAACTTAGTCTACATGTGGAATTATCTTCTGATTGTACTTTTATTTTTTATCCAGAGGATAAATAAACTCTGCTGATTGAACATTTTCTAGGAGTTAACTAGAGGTTTCCAAAAGCTCTATGAAGACAGAGCAGAATGTAATAGTGTAGACCAAAACCTTGAAAGAATCCAGTTGAAAACTCTTATCTATGCTAGTCTGTTAGAAACTGGATCTAGCCCAATAACTCAAAGACATAGCCCAATTCTTTTCAGTAGTTTTATTGTTGATCAGTTGGTACTGGAGGTCACTGACCTTGTACCTTTCTCTTTCAGGTATACATCTGGAATGTGCTGTGGACCATGCGGTTGGACCTTTTGTACCCAGGAGGAGGGGTTAAGAGGTAAGGAGTGGTTATAAGGATTATGGGATATGTGGTTAGTTAACCCTTGAGGGTCCGGGGGATCAGGGAGACATGGCAGTTAGGCATTTTATCATGACAAAACCCCCTCTAAATGCCTAACTGGGTACCTGAGGCGGTGTTAGCATACATACAGAGAATACACTGGTACAGGCATGAATTATAAGCAAACACGCATTTTTGACATGAGGTAAGCATGTTGTTTATGTGGTAGGGGTTTAGTGAGAATATCTGCTGTTTGCTCCTCTGTGTCACAGTGCACTGCCCTAATGAAGCCTATCTCTGAAAACTGCCTGACGTGTTTGTATTTAATGTCAATGTGCCTAGAACGCTGACCTATGGCATCGGCCCTAGAGATTTCTATCGCTGCCTTGTTGTCTTCGTGGATAACTATTGGATATGAGGGTTCAGCCCAGATGTCGCAGAGCAGGTCATCGAACCATACTAAATTGTTTGCGGCCTTTGATAGGCAAACAAATTCTGCTTCCGTGGTTGATGTGGCCACCAGTTTTTGCTTTCCAGTGTACCAGTGGATGGGGCAATTGTTGAGTAGTAGCACGTAGCCTGAGGTGCTTTTTCTGCACTCTATGTCCCCAGCCCAGTCAGCGTCAGCATAGCAGGTTAGCTTTGGTTCCTTGGATGTTTCTGGTTCTAGGCAGAGTAGGGCATCCGCACTAAATTTTAAGTATCTAAGTAGTCTTTTGATGCGTTCCAGTGTGTTACCGTAGGTTTGCTTACATGTCTGGACAGCAGGTTGACGGCCAAGGCGATGTCGGGCCTGGTCCAGTTGGATATGTACAGCAGTGACCCTATCGTTGATCTATATAGTTTGTTGTCTGTGAAAGGTTCAGATTCCTCATACATGGTTTTCAGGAACTCGGGTTGCATGGGGGTCTCGCTGGGTTTTGCTTCGGACATGTTGCATTTGGACAGCAGCTCGATGATCTTTTCTCTCTGGGAGAGTCGGAAGCCCTTGTTGGTTTTTATCACTTGGACCCCTAGGTATCTGTCAATCTTTCCAAGTGACTTTAAGGAGAAGTGGCTACCCAGGTCAGTGGCGAACTTGTCACACCTGTTCTTGTGCTTGCTGATGTACAAGATGTCGTCCACGTAAACGAGCACACCTTCGAATGAGTCGTTTTCTCTCCTCGTAAAGAAGCATTTGTCAGCTGAGGTGGCCTCGAAGCCCATGGATCTGAGGGCCTTGGCTAAGCAGTCATACCACCTTTTGCCCGACTGCTTGAGCCCGTACAGGCTTTTATTCAGCAGCCAGGTTTGGTTCTTGTCTTTGTTGTACCCAGGCGGGGCTTTGACGTATATTTCTTTATCCAGCTCAGCGTGCAAGTATGCTGTTTGTACGTCGAATTGGAAGACCTCCAAGCCCAGGATGGTGGCCACCACCAGGGCGCTCTTGACGCTCTCTGCCCTGACGGTTGGCGAGTAGGTGTCCGTATAGTCTTCGGGGTATCTTTGGGCGAAACCCTGCGCGACTAGTCTTGCCTTGTATAGGACCTTGTTGTCCTCTAATGTTTTAACCCTGAACACCCATTTGGTTCCTATTGGTTTTTTGTCCTCTGGAACTTGGGCAGGTGAGTATACCTGAAGGTCCTTTAGGCTTTCCATCTCCTTCTCCATGGCAAGCATCCATTTTTCTTTCTCCTCCCGGGGGAGCCCGAGGATGTCTTCATATGAGCTGGGCGTGAAATGGGTGTTGTGGATGGTCATAACGTAGTCCTCTAGCTTCTTTGGTAGCTTGTTTCTGGTTTCTCTGATTGGCCTGCTGGGGGTTGGCTCGGTCTCCTGCATGATGTCTGCCTCTTTGTCCGTCAGGTCATCTATCTTCAGTGAAGGGTGCCCTTCTTTCCAACCTTTGACGCTTGTCTTGCGATGGTTGGCCTTGTGCCCTGTGACCTCTCTGACCTCCCTTTCCTCTTGGCCATGCTCGAACGTGACCCTATTGGCTGGGATGTCGTTGGAGTGTACCCTCGACCAGTTTGCGTTTTCGTGGAAACTGGCTGATCTGGAAACCACAAAACGGTTATTGTTGTCGACAAATCTGTAGCCCTTTGTGCCCGGTTCGTAACCCACGAACCTTAACCTTTTTGATAATTTTTCCCCTTTTCTTCTTAGCTGTCTGGGAATGTGGACATCAGCTGGGGCGCCGAATATGTGTAAATGTGCAATGTTGGGCTTTCTGTTGTATAGCATCTCGTATGGTGTCTTATTGATAGAGCTTGACCACAGTCTATTCAGGGTGTAATTAGCGTAGTGTATTGCCTCTGACCAGAAATGCTGCCCCATCCCAGCATCCTCCAGGGCGCATCTCATCATGGTTTGCAACACTCCGTTCTTTCTCTCTGAGACTCCATTTTGAAAGGGAGAGAAAGGTGAAGAGGTGTAATGCGCTATGCCCTGCTCCCTCAGCCACCTTGTGAATTCTTTGGCCATGAATTCTGACCCCCTATCAGTCATTATCTGCCTTATTCTCATGTTATGTTGCATATCTACTCTTCTGTGGAATTCCTTAAACCTTTGGAACACTTCGTTTTTGTGTCTGAGGGAGTAGACATACCCGTATCTGGTGTAGTCATCTACAATCGTGAGGAAGAATCGCTTCCTATGTCCTACAGAGGGTTTCATTGGCCCTACCAAGTCCATATGCACCAATTGGAAGGGGTACTCCGTGGTTCGTTTGGATCCCCTGGGGATGGCCTTAACCTTGATCTTGGAACGCTTACAAACTGAACACTCTAAGTAGTTTTCGCAGTTCTTTACTTTGAGACCTTCGGTACATTCCGTCATTTTCTTTACAATGGGGAAGCTTATGTGTCCCAGTCTCCTGTGTAGGAGGTGGGCGCAGTTATCATGCAATGGTTTGCCGATAGATACAGACTTGTTTGTCTTCTCATGGCTACATCCTGCCTCCTGCTGCACCCCCTCTGTTTCTGGATACTTATCTACCTCGTGGTTTGTGCTGGCATCAATGCCTTCTTCCTCCCTTGCGTTGGGTGTGAAGTAGGGAAGCCCCTCGTGTATGGTTACCTTTCCTATCTCTTTCCCTTGCTTGATCAAGTGTGCCTTTCCATCTTTAAATTTTATTTCTATATTTGTGTCTCGTGTCAGCTTTGTGATGGCTAGCACGTTGTGGGGGATTTCTGGTACGTACAGTACTCCTTTTAGGTCCCCTACCTGTGTGATGTGTACGTTTCCCTTTCCCACTACTTTGACCTTGCTTTGGTTTGCTACCTTTACTTCTGAGTCTATTTCTGTGAGTGAGTCTAGCAGCTCTGGGTTACAAGTAGTGTGACTTGTGGCCCCTGAATCCAGGAGCCATGTGTTTCTCTCTGCCTTATGTTTGTCATTTGGGTCATCGTGCCTGATCCCATACATGGAGCCAGAGTTACTGTCCCTGGACTGGTCCCTGCGCTCATGGTGTTTCCTGGGGTTGGGTGACCACCCTCGCCCTCTTTCCTTTGGGTGCCTGCGTTCGGGTGACCTTCCCCCTCTACTGTCGTGCTGTCCCCTATCCCTATGGTTCCTGGGGCAATCCTTCTTTAAGTGGTTCCTTGATCCACAAGAATAACATTCTGAGGTATCCCTGGCCCTATCCTGGAAATCCACCCTTTTTGTGGGTCTAGGGTCCCCTTTGGCTAGTTGGCGTTCCCTCCTCAGAGTGTCCTCTGCAACGAGCTGACTGGTCAGTGCGCTTAGTGTGAGGTATTGCAAGTTGAGGCTATTTAGTTGGGTCATGAAGATGTCCCAGCTGCTATCAAGAGAGTTTATGATTATGCTTATCATGCTCTCTTCAGTGATGATTTCCCCCCTCTGCATGAGTTCTGCCCTTGCAGCATTCATCTTTAAGATGTGCTCACTCATGGGGACCCCTGCCTTATGCTTGGTGGAGTGGAACTCCCTAGATAGTCTAGTGGTGGTGGCTCTGCTTTGGCTATAAAACAGGTTACATAGTTTTTGCATAATATCATAAACAGTTAGATTGTCCTCAATAGATGGATACATAGCAGATGGAATGGAGGTTAACATGATACAAAATGCCCTGTGATGAATGCAGTCAATTTCCAATGACCAGGGCTTTTGGGGAGGTTTGTTAGCTAGGAACAGTGCATTCTCTCTCATGAGAGCAACCCTTAATTGTTGGCTCCATTCTATAATATTACCCCCATCTAACTGCAGTTTTGGCAAATTGGCATAATTTGCCCCAGAAATGTTAGTAAGGTTACTTACGGGGGGAGCTGTCCATGGTCCAAGTTGTGATTAAACTCACAATAAGGCTTTGGGATGTCTGTGGCCATTCTGTACTTGCTTGGATCTATGCAATTTGCTTCTCTTATTACAGGCAGGTACTGGGCATGCGCGAAGCTCATTCCGCGCTGGAGTCCATCGGGTGAGGTTCCTGTTGCTGGAGCTCCCAGGCCTAGGCCTAGGCCTGTCGGTGGGAGGCTGGACCCGCCCCCGGTGGGTCCGAAGATCCCCCCTGAGGCTGGACACCACTGCTGGACGGCCGGATCCCCGGCGAAGAAGGGGAGAAGGTGAGGGGGCGACGCGGTCGCAAGTCGAGGACTTTCGCGGGTCGGCGGCGCGGCAGCAGCGGAGGTCATAGGTTGAGGATTCCCTGCACCCAGCGGCTCGGCGGCGATGGCGGCGACGGCGGCTGATCCTCCCTCGTGGTCGCTGGTCCCTGGTCGTGTGGACTGGCCTGATGGGTGTCGTGGCGTTGGTGAGTAGCCGGTTCTTCTTCTCTGCCTCGGGCCTCGCGTTGCCGGTGTAGCGGGTGGTGAGTTCGAATTCTGCGGTTGATTTTTCCTGCAGGTGGGCGGTCTTTTGTGCCGGTTGTTGGTGCGTGCGGGGTTTTTTGTATGCTGTGACTCGGTTGCCTGGTCTCTGTTGGTTGTTCTGGCCTTCTTGTGCCCTCCAGGATTTCTCTTTGATTTTTTGAGTGCTGCAGGAGGCTCGAAAGCGGAGCCTAGGGCAGCGGTGATGGTCTCGATTGCCTTTTGCAATTCGAGATCGGTAGGCGTTTTTCTTTTTGTTATTGCGATCTCTTCGTGGTCGCTTTCAGAGCTGGGTTCTTCGTAGTCGCTTTCTGAGCTCCCCTCGTCTGTTTCGGGGTTCGGGCATTTTCGCGCCAAGGGATTCAAATCCTGGCTTCCCATTGGCTGGTGCTCGTCCCAAGATGGCCGCCGGGAAGTGGGCACGGAAATGGATTCTGCCGGCTCAGGATCATCGGGTTGGGGTGGCTTACCCTTTTTTGCTGGCTTTTCTTTCTCGGTTGTTTTTGGGGCCTCGATCGCTGCTTCTTGTTGTTCGAAGAGGCTTTGAAGGTCCGCGATGAGGTTTTCTTTGTCGCTGTTTCCCTCCATCAGTTTCAGGATGGAGAGTTTGAATTTGTTCATTTTTTGTGCTGTTTCTTCTTCCGGGGCGGTGATCTCCTTGGATGGCCCCTCTTCATCTGATTGTGAGTCCAGGCTGGAGTCCTGCTCGCTTCCAGCTTCTGTCTCCTCCATGGCTGTGGCTTTGGTGGGAAGCTTCTCAGCCATCTTCTTGGTAAGAGCTCTGGTCTGTGCTCTGTTTGCTTCTTCTGGGTAGGTGTTGGGTTCAGTCATTGTCTGGAGTTATGGGCAACCGACCTCTGCTACCAATTTGTTAGAAACTGGATCTAGCCCAATAACTCAAAGACATAGCCCAATTCTTTTCAGTAGTTTTATTGTTGATCAGTTGGTACTGGAGGTCACTGACCTTGTACCTTTCTCTTTCAGGTATACATCTGGAATGTGCTGTGGACCATGCGGTTGGACCTTTTGTACCCAGGAGGAGGGGTTAAGAGGTAAGGAGTGGTTATAAGGATTATGGGATATGTGGTTAGTTAACCCTTGAGGGTCCGGGGGATCAGGGAGACATGGCAGTTAGGCATTTTATCATGACATAGTCAGAAGTGGCTCAGTAGCTAAGATGCTGAGCTTGTCGATTGAAAGATTGGCAGTTCAACGGTTCGAATCCCTAGTGCCACGTAACGGGGTGAGTTCCCGTTACTTGTCTGCTAACCTAGCAGTTCGAAAGCACGCAAAAAATGCAAGTAGAAAAATAGGGACCACCTTTGGTGGAAAGGTAACAGTATTCTGTGAGCTTTTGGCATTTAGTCATGCCGGCTACAGGACCACGGAGACGTCTTCGGACAGTGCTGGCTCTTCGGCTTTGAAATGGAGAGGAGCACCGCCCCCTAGAGTCGGGAACGACTAGCACATATGAGTGAGGGAAACCTTTATGTTTACCTTTATGCTAGTCAGACCCATACCTTATCAACGAGGAATGTAATTCCCGCTAAATGTAGAGAGTAGCTTGATACAATACCTTGATACAATAAACAATTCTAACAATGGTAAGAGGTTTTTTTTTTAATTATTCTAATATTTAACAAGGGTTTGAGATTGTCCGGGTTTCTGGATGGAGAGTAGAATTTTAATGTTTTGGCAAGAATTGAATTAGATTATTCTTTGTTCTATTAGTACTAACATTTCTTTTCGTTATGATTCAGCCTTCAAGCAAATTCTAGTGAGGAACCCTCTGTTTTCATTATTATTGCTTCTGAAGTTTGCAGTGATGATAAAATGACCATTCACAAAAATATATATTTAAGGTTAATGGACAATGCCATCTAGTGGTGTGACCCATAACTAAATTTCTGCCCTGATATTTAGATTGACAAATGGTACTTCCAAATGACATTTCCTCCAGTAATGCAATAGCAATACAAGAAATAATTAAAATAAGTATTAAAAAAAAAAGTAATAGAGATGACTAGTTACAGATTATTGCTCGTATATGAACAGTTTGCACTACTGCATCTTTTTGTAAGTTCAGTGTCCTCTACCGGTAGCTTAAAGTTGCCTGTTGTTCAGATCTGTAAAAGTGCCTACAATTCCCAAACTGTGTGCTGCAACACCCTGGTAAACTCTGAGGGTTGCCGTGGGATATTTTGCTACTTAATAAATGAAATTGTGATGCTCTGGGGTGCCACAATACACAGTTGGGAACCATCAGGATGCCATCAATTTAAAATACTTGGGAATTTCTGTGCTAGGGAAAAATAATCGTCTAAAAAACAAAATCAGACAGGAAGACCATGATTAGTTAATAATATATAATTAATATTTTGAATATTAACATATTTTCTCTCTCTCACACACACACATATACACACCCTTTCAGAATATGTTATACAGAGCAAGAAAAGGCAAAGGAAATAATAAGCCAAAGAAAGGAATGAGATAAGAAAAGGAAATATAGTTATATTTGCTTCTGGTCAACACTGTTCATTATTTCTCTCCATGCCTTTTTATTCTTGCAAACTATCTTTGTTTCCACTCCCCCTGTACACATTTTTATATGTTGTTTAAATATCCACCTACTTAAGGGTCTCATCAAGTCTATTCAACTATGATTTTCTTGGTCTTTCCCTTCATTTTGATCCAGTCACTCCTGTTTCATATATTTGTTTTTACTATTTAATCCTCATCCATACTTTCTAAATCACCTCATTGTGCTTCTATTCAGTCCACCTTCCTGAAGCACCTATTCACTTTCCCCCCTATTTCTTGTATATTCACCACAGACAAATACCATCTTGGTTCCTCTGTGGATTTTCTATTTACTTTTACTACCCTTGTCTTTACATTTATGTAACACATCTATATGTATTTCAGTGATGGGTTTCAAATTTTTTTACTACCGGTACTGTGGGCATGGTTTGGTGGTCGTGGCAGGAGAAGGATACTGTAAAATTTTAATTCCCACCCCACTCCAGGGGAAGGTTACTGCAAAATCCCCCTTTCCTCCCGATCAGCTGGGACGCGGGAGGTAGAGAATAGATGGGGGCGGAGCCAGTCAGCATTTTTACTACCGGTTCTCCGAACTACTCAAAATTTCTGCTACCAGTTCTCCAGAACTGGTCAGAACCTGCTGAAACCCACCTCTGATGTATTTACTTTTACTACTCTTGTCTTTATATAAGAGAACAAACTAACAGGCTTTCAATTGTCAGGTATAGAGGCAGTAAACTCATGTACATTAAATAATCATGAAGGTTTGCACAGCCACTCCTTAAGCCAACCATGCTGATATTTTATCCTGAAAGGAAATGTACTGTATATGTGTATGTGTAAATATATTAATATTCAAAATATTAATTACATACAATTAACTAATCACAGTCTTTCTGTTTGTTTTTTATTTTTAGTTAATTATTTTTGCCTAGCACAGAAATTCCCAAATGTTTTCAATTGAAGGCATCCTAATGGTTCCCTACTTCAACATCTACACCAGCAGTCTTAGCATTTTATATATTCCCAGTATGACTTTCTTTTCATCATGTTTTTTTTCTTGGAATGAATGTTGATGACAATTTTCTCAATTTCATAAATCTTTTACATAACATAACATTATCTTCCCCAAAGAAATCTCTAAAATATTTCTTCTGTATTCCCGAACTATATTTTAGCCCAAATCATTCAACCGCTCTTATTTCCATTCACTCTGCTGAAAGCTGAGTTTTTGGGTCTCTTTATCCACTTCTAAAACCACTTTTGTTTCCATTAAGATCATTTTGCATTTTCTCTCCCACTTTTAATTTTAACTGCCCCTTGCTGTCTTTGACTACTACAGTCTTTTATCTTTTTTCTATGCACATTATATTGTATTTCTATGCCATCCTTATTTTTATTACTGATCATGTGCCATCATGTTGGTGTCAGCTCTTAATGATCACATAGATAGATATTCCCCATGATAATCTGTTCTTAACCTGGTCCTTCTGGTCTTCTAATAGTGCTCTCACTGCCACTGAGTCCATCCGTCTTGCTGCTGGTCATCTTCATCTTCTCTTTCCATCCACCTTCCCCAGCATTAGAGTCTTCTCCAGTAAATTGTGTAATGGATGCAGAGTAGGAGCATTTGAACCTGGTCATTTTTGCCTTGAGTGAGAACTGGTAGTTGATTTTTTGATGATCCATTTGTTTGTTTTCTTGGATGTCCAGAGTATTTTCAGGGCTCTTTTCCAACATTAAGTTCAAAAGCATCAATGTTTTCTCTATCCCACTTTTTCAAAGTCCAATTTAAACTTCCAAAGAGTACAGTATAACAGGGAACATCATTGCTTGCACAATTCTAATCTTCACTTTTATTACTACAATTCTCTTAATGATAGCAGTATCATTTATTACTGTAATTGTCTTCTCCTTTACTTTGATATTCCACCAAGCATTCCATTTGGGTGACTCCACACATTTCCATGGTAGTTTGTAAAGTGCCATGGTTTCCACATCCTCTTTCCTTCTACATCATCTTTCCAAAACAACGTGTGCCTTAACACTTTTTCATATGGCGTGCTTTCCCTTCTTGTTTTATTTTCCCTTTTGTTTGATTTACTTCTTTTGTTCTCTTTTATGTCTATCTTCCCCCAATATATTCTTGACATTATAAAAAGAAAAGGTCTGTCACACATACAGAATATTTCATCACCCTTTCATCCTTCACCGATTGTTGCATTTTCATAATGAACGATCAGATAATTCCCACTTTTAGATTTATTCATTCATTTATTCCCGTATATTAGGACGAATATAGACCTATTCTCAGATACTCCTCAGTCATCATGCCGATTTATTTCTGGGTCTCCAAAGGGCCCAATTTCTTCTTCTTCTTCTTCTTCTTCTTCTTCTTCTTCTTCTTCTTCTTCTTCTTCTTCTTCTTCTTCTTCTTCTTCTTCTTCTTCTTCTTTTGATACTTTCTCATCTTGTTCCCATTTCTCTCCTTCATGTGAGCTAACGTAATAATGTTTTTCATTGGATTTCATTCATTCAGAATGCTGCATAATTTCCTCAAAAATGCCATGTGTAGTTCTTTCATTTATAACATTCAATGAAATTTCTGTTGTGAATGTCTCATCACACAGGTAGTCCTTGCTTAATGAACTCCTTGTTTAGTGATCATTCACATTTATAACAGTCATGAGAAAGTAACTTGGCAACTAATCTTCGCATTTGTGATCTTTGCAGGTCTGAAAGCAAAGGTGAGGTTCAGATTGTAAACTTGCAGTTGCAATTTCATTTTATGATTGTGTTGCTTGTTGACCAAGTTGCCAGTCCCAATTGTGGTTGCTAAACGAGGACTACCTATGTTGCATATGATAATCTTTTCCTTTTCCTTCCTTGTAAGATTCATGAGGGTAGAATATTAAGCTTAAGTTAATTTATTTCATGTTTATTCTTGCTTTATGGCTGAAAACTATAAAAAACAGTTCATTCCAATCAGGAGTAAGTTTCACTTACCTTTGCTACCAGTTTGCTCATGTGCACGTGCTTTGCTTGCATGCGTGCCACATCTGCACATGCGCAGAAGCTTCTGCGCATACGCAGAGCATTTTTGATGACATCCGGGCAGGTGGGCGGAGCGTCCCGCTGCTGCTGCTACTGATTCTCTCGAACCGGGGCGAACCGGTAGTAACCCACCACTGATTCCAATGAACAGGATAGGAGTGGAGATATAGTTCCAAGTAAATATTACATAGTGTTAATCTACAATCTGATGCTCCCTTACAATAATTTGATGATCCCTATATTTTACTGGATTTTCTCCTCCAAGTATATAAAAAGGCTTCCAATGACAGAGAAATCCTATAAAGGAATCTCCTTGCCAGCTTCCTGAACTGATATTTCTGAAATGGGAAATAGCAGCTTGCCAAGAAGTACGAAAAATATTAGGTGGGAGGGGGGATTAGACCAAGAAAAGGAGGTGCCAGATTTTGATTCCAACAGCCTTCTAACCCTTCTTCGAATTCTGTCATGTTCCTATCTAGGGGTAGTCTGAATATTTTTTATCACTATGATAGGAACATGAGCAATGAAAAATGGTTTGGGTTTTTTTTGTGGAGTGATGCAAGCATATCTCTGTCTTGATTTCCACCTGCTAAGTGGGAATAACTCTGAGAGCCGGTGGTCTCTGAGCCGTAAAGTCTGAGTGCTTTGAAATGGGAGACAGAATTGCTATATAAATGATAGAATTTGATACTTTTAAAAATACACTGCCTTCGTTAAATGTAATAATTTAGCGCAAGTAGTGCATTATTCAGATGCTGCAGATTTCTCCCTGGATTAATTTCACATTCATTTAAAATATATCTGGGGCATCAGTAATAAAAACAGAAAAAAATTGAAATCCAAGACATAAATGTATTTGCTTAATTTAAAATAAATAATATCTATAGCGTATTTACCAATAAGTGCCTAATTCCTGATTTTAGCTCACCCTTGGGATATTGTCCTGTGTCAGCTTGTTTAATTTTTTTTTTAAAAAAGCTTGTTAATTTAAAAAATGCTCTCACAGGTACATATCATATGATGTTTTCACATTAAATTAAATGCAAATTAGGTCTCAGCTAATCTCTTGCAAATTAGGTTTTGCGGGTGAGTGTTGCCTGCCCAAATCACACAATCCGTGTTTGTGGCACTTCTGCTGTTATTCTTTTCAGCTCTGAAGAAGTGTGATGCCAAGAGGAAGAGAGGAAAGAACAGGCAGCTTGACAAAACAAGAAATACAGAATCGAGAGTAATGAGTTAGAAAGGAAGCTGCATATTCAAAGACTGATGATATACTAATTTTGTTTTAAAAGCCAATGACATTAAATCAAGGAGATCCTAGCGCACCATTAAAAATGTATCTAAAGAGAAAAAAAATCAGACAACATCGGCTTCCTATCTTGTGCTAATTCATGGTGCAGTTAAATTTTACCACAATATGCTGCATAAACTTGTTACTATGGTTTGTAAATTGTATCTTTTGATATAAACTAAACTGATTCACTAAATCAGTGAATCCAGCCACTGATGAAATACTGTATTCAATTTTACAAAGTAAAGTTTCCTTCAAGTTGAACTCAACTGCTAGTGACTTTATGGATACATCTTGCCAACAAGATGGGAAATGCCATACCATTGTTTTCTTCAATATGCTACATTTAGAGCTAGACGTACAAATATGCTGTGCCAATCCAAGCCAATCATGTTTGAGTCATATATAACCCGAGAGAGAGAGAGAGAGAGAGAGAGAGAGAGAGAGAGAGAGAGAGAGAAGATAATCTTTATTGTCATTTTCTACTGTGAGCACATTGGCAAATTCTGTTGGCTGCTCTCAAAAGAAAGGATATATCTCCCCTTTCACATACATCACACATATAAACACATTGGAACAAAACTGTGACTGAATCTGGATGTTCTGCTTCGAATACCCACGAAGCCTCCTCCCAGAAGGTAACAAGGAAAACAGGTCATTAAGAGGATGTGTAGCATCCCAGGCAATCCTACGGACCCTGTTCAAGCAATGCTTATATGCTATGTCCTGGATAGAAGGAAATTAACTACCTATAATCTTTTCTGCCATCCTCACCATTCTTTGCACCGCCTTCCAATCTGAAGCAGTAATGCTGCCAAACCAGACAGTAATGCAACATGACATGATGCTTTCAATCCTCCCTGTATAGAAAATGATAAGGACAGGTGAAGATGTGCTTTTCTCATGTGACGCAGATAATGCAGGCGCTGCTGTGCCCACTTCACAAGTGTCTCACTGTTGAGCGACCAAGACAGCCTACTCATTAGCTGCACACCCAGAAACTTGATGCTGCTAACCATCTCCACAGGTGAAGCATTAATACTATTCAGCAGGTTCTGACAGGTTCTGGAGAACCGGTAGCAGAAATTTTGAGTAGTTTGGAGAACTGGCAAACATGACTTCTGGTTGGTCCCAAAGTGGGGTGGGAATGGAGATTTTGCAATATCTTCTCCCAGGAGTGGGGAGGGAATGGGGATTTTGCAGTATCCTTCCCCTGGAATGAGGCGGGAATGGAGATTTTGCAGTATCCTTCCCCTCGCCATGCCTACCAAGCCATGCCCACCAAGCCACGCCCACAGAACTGATAGTAAAAAAAATTTGAATTCCACCACTAATTAATACACAGAGGCGTGTGGCTGTGCCTGCCTTTTCTGAAATCGACAGTGATCTCTTTAGTTTTTCCTGTTTAAAACAAGCCTGCTTTATTACATCAGTTCAACCTCCTTGCGATAAGCACCCTCGTTGTCATCCTGAATAAGGCCCACTACTGTTGTATCATCATGTACAATGTGTTTGGTAATGAAATATCTGCAAGAAAGCCACTGACTCAAAGAGCACCATCATTATTAAGAAGCTGATATTTTAACTTATTGATAGATAGAACATTTCATTCTGAAATAAGAAAGCTATTACAAGTAGTAATAGACTTATGACTATAACTGAGCCCTGCAATTATGGTTGTAAATCATGACGGTCTTAAAGCAATCAAATGACCAGACCTGATTTTACAATCTTTTTTGCAATGGTTGTTAATAAAATGCTAAAGTCATAAAGCAAACACTACGTCATCAAGTGAATCCACTGTTCAATATGGCCTGGTTTTGGTTAGAAACCAGAAATAAATAATGATTTATTTCGCTGTGCCCTCAAGACCCTGCTGTTCCGCCAGGCCGGGCTATCAATGTAAATTATTTTAAATTGGGTGTTTTAAATTTTTGGGTTTTAATAGGCTGTACACCGCCCTGAATCCTTCGGGGAAAGGGCAGTATAGAAATAAAATAATAATAATAATAATAATAATAATAATAATAATAATAATTTATTATATTATATATTATTATTATTATTATTATTATTATTATTATTATTATTATTTCAGGCAAAAGTCATCAATTGCAGTCATGTGACTGCAGGTGCCACAAAGAGCAGGCTGGTTGCTGAATGCTCAAAATGCAATCACCTGACCTTGGGGAGGGTCAACAAAGGTTGACTCAGCCTTCCATCGTTCTGCGGTCAGTAAAATGAGGACCCAGATTGTTGGGGGCAATATGTTGACTCTGTAAACTGCTTAGATGGGGCTGTAAAAGCGCTGTGAAGCGGTATATAAGTCTAAGTGCTGTTGCTATTGGAACTTCAAAACTAGGTTGTAAGTAGCTTTTAGAGGGTCCCTCAAAACTTTGAATGATTGCTAAGTGACTGGTCATATTTCAAGGACTAACAGTATTTGATTAGTATAAACATCATGTAGCACATGTCAGAAATAGCATACTTTTTATATATATTTTTTTAAATGTCCCTGTTCCCTTAGGATTTTTAGCTTCTATCCCCTATGAAAGAGTGTCGTTCTGAAGCAGAAACATGTGTCCAATTTATAAGAAGAAAAAATTAAACCTTGGGATTTTTGAAAGAATGAAAGGAACCATAAGACTTTTTGCACCTAAACATTCTGAAATTTGAATCAGGCTCATAATATATCCGGATCAATATTATCAAATGCACCTATCCCATTCACATCCAAATTTAGCAAGCGTTTGCACATGGGGGCTTTGAATTGTGGGCTCCAGAAGGTAGCAGCAGAGCAATCACCAATTACAGGACATGAATTCCAATGTTTGCATCCATAACTCTCACATTTCTTTTCCTTTTATGTGGTTAAAGTATAAGGCCATTTCTACAGGTAGAATGCCCTCTCCTAAAGCCCACTTGTTCATCCACCAGTATATGCGGCCCCCAACCTTTTGGGAACCAGGGACCGGTTCCATGGAGAAAGGTTTTTCCACAGACTGGAGAGGTCATGGTTTTGTGTATTTTCTACAGTCACGGATGGGGCTTCGCTTGTTTGCATGGACCGGTTTCTGGCATGCCATGGACTGATGCTGGTCCATGGACCAGGGGTTGGGGGTTGGGGACCCCTGCTTTAAGTAAGATCCCGTCAACTAATTTGTGGTATAAGTGTTTGGCATAGAGCTTGCCTTGCTATACATAAAAGGCTAACTGGCTTATAATTAGCAGGCAGGTGCCCTTTTAATAAGTAGGCACTATGAGGACTAGGCCCCGATCCTCTGTGATTTATGCAGTGTGACCAATATAAATAAACAAAATAAAACAGAACAGAATAACTTTATTGTCACTTTGAATGTACACTAATCAGCATCACCTCCAATATATACTACATAATCATGACAGAATAAATAAATGAATACAAAATTATGCATATACCCACCTGTATTATATGACACAGAGAAACAACACAGTCTAATTCGGATGTATACATGTACATGGCAAGAAATAGCAGGGAAGGAAGAAGTGGGGTCAACCATTTTGAATTATTATGTAACATTTCAGCATTAATAAAAATAATTGCTTAGAGCTTTACCAAGCTGTAGTTGATTTATAAGATTCCTTATTTCAGCAGCTGAGATTGGGACCCAATTGGGCAGCAGGTTAATATTGAGATTTAAGTCAAATTTAGGGGATTCTTCTTGTGAATATATGAAATAAACAAAATGTTAAAAAGTTATGACATTTATGTAGTTACTTACCAAGTACATCTAAATTATATTAAAGTAACCAAAACATCTTTACAAGGCATGTCACAACTTTTGAGCACCCCTAATGTTTGAAATTGAAAGTTGAAAAATTGACACACCTTAATATATAGTTATATTCTAAAATGATCTTCCTAACAGAAGTCATTCATCAGTTTAATTATCCAAAAGGGGAAAAAAAAGTGGATCCTGATATATTTGTGATTTGATAAGTTTGTGCTATTGGATGATCAAACATTTGGTAGAGAAATTACTTGATTCTGTGCAAAAAACAGAAGAAATGATTGATTTAACTTAAGGAAACTGCTTGAATGTAATCACTGTATAAGTATGCAATTGTTTTATACACTATATTAAGTAATGGCTTGCATTGAGTTTATTGAATATATAGTTCTAATTATTGGCTGAATTCATACATTACATTAGCCAAAATTAATCAAAACACATAATGTTTTAACTTCTGTTAAACTAAGTCTAAATACAGATTAAAACTATAATTCAGCATCTAAATGTGTACTGCTTTCTCAAAAACTAATATGAAAGACTGACTTTGTATTTTTATTCTCTTATTCTTGTTCTCATTTTTGTTTGACAAATTCCACTAAACAAACAAACAAACAAACAAACAAATAATCTGGTTTAGTTAATAGACCATTGTTAAATAAGCCATGGCTGGGTGATAGATGAAGTAAACCAACAAGTATGCTTGCCCAGTCCTTTTGGATGATAGAAGGCAATACAGGTAGTCCTTGATTTATGACCACAATTGAGCGCAAAATTTTCATTGCTAAGTGAGTTGTTAGGGGAGTTTTGCCCCATTTCACAACCATTCTTGCCACAGTTAAGTGAAGCATTGCACTTGCTAAATTAGTAACACCATTGTTAAGTGAATCTGGCTTACCCATTGAGTTTGCTTGTCAGAAAGTGGCAAAAAATGATCACATGACCCCAAGACCATCATAAATATGAGCCAATTGCCAAGTGTCTGAATTCTGATCATATGACCATGGGGATGCCGCAACAGTTGTAAGTGTGAAAAATAGTCATCGGTCACTTTTTTCTAGTGCGGTTTTAGCTTAAATGGTCACTAAATGAATGGCTGCCTATAATTTGTTTTAAAGAAAGCTTGGAGAAATGGAAATATCTTGAATATTTGATTTCCTGCTCTAATGGTCTGTGAGAATACTCTTAAGAGACAGGAGGAGGATAGGACAGACTAGCCAAAGTTCCCATAATATACAATTAGCTCGAAATTAGTTTCTGCGTATGCTTCTTTACATTCCTAACAGCAAACTTGCTTAGCTACTTTCATGTCAAAATATACCAAAGATCTTTGTTCTTTAGAAACTGGATAAAGCCAGTAGACGAATAAAATGTTTTCAAGCATCTGTAATGTAACACTTGGTCTTTAGTCTGTACCATATTAATTTGAATAACAACTGATGATAACATGTCACACATTGTATTTTTAGAACACTTCTGGGGAAACAGTGGCTTTTAGTTGTTGTTTTTACTCCCATCAGATGTTTTTAAGCACACATTACAGTGAGTTCTTTGCCATAACTTGGTGCGAAATTGTATTACTGATTTTTTTTTTTAATGATAAAAATGTGGTGAACACTGGCAGTGTCTTAAGAGGCTCAATTCAATTCAGAAAAGTAGAATTCGGAGTCTTCGGTATCCTTTTGCTATTAGTTAATCAACTGGTAAGACATAACCAAATTTTATGGTATCTATTTTTCCTATTGCGTATGTGAACCAACCAACTAGAACTATTATAGTATTTCAATATATTGGCTATTTTGTTGAAATTTAAATGTAACAATATTCCTTTAACTGATACAATTATTTTTGAAAAATAGTCATGTTCTTTGCTGGATTGTGTTTGGTAAATACAAAATTATTCTATTGTATTTTTGTATGGAGGAATATAACTTCCTCCATTGAATGATTATAAACTTGTTTTAAAGCTATAGCCAAGATTCATAACAACTCATTTACAATGATCTTGTCAATCCCATGCAAAATACGGAAGAGGTGTAGCATTTTAATCTCAGTCCTGATGACTTGGAACTCCAACAGGCAACTGGATGAGTTTGTACAATATTGTAAGTTAAAGTGGGCTTGATTGAGTTGTGACTTGGCGAATCACAATTCTGACCACTGTCATTAATTTATGGTTCGATACATAATGCAAATCCAGTCAATTCTGTAGACCATGCTTCATTAAGCATTGACTGGCATATGGTAGAAATACCACCGTAAGAAGTTCAAGTCACAATATATGAGGTAGAGAACAGAGGACTATTAAGTGCATGGGTGAGGAACTATGCCCCTTTTATGATTTGTGGACATCAACTCCCAGAATTCCTAAGTCAGCCATGCTGGGAATTGAAGTCCACAAGTCATAAAGGGGCCATAGATTCCCCACCTCTGATGTAGTATAATTACCATGCTGCACTTGTGGACTGCATCCCACCGGCATTTGCTTTTCAAGTATAAATTTGCACCTCCTTTATTCCTTTCCCTTGAGCATCACCATATGAAATGATTAGATGTTGCTAAGAACTGCCTAATGTCAGAGGGACTGACACCAAGAAATTCCCTTAATTTCAGTCTAATTACTTGCATTTATTCTCTAGGTGCAAATTAACTCTATAGCAAAATATAATCTTCAGAACAAGATACCCTTCTTTTTCCTGTCTGCCTAAAATAAAGTTTCTATCCCCCAAAAGTGATATGGGTCACAGAAGGTAGGGGAGAAGGATTGAATGATCTGCTATTTCGGCTGCATTTCACCAGTGTATTGAAACTATTATTTGCACTCATGATAAACAAGATGTTGACAGACTCAGACAGTTTATGCACTGTGCTAAGCTGGAATTTATTTAAGGATGGTTTATAGAATAAGTGTTTGTGTTTCAAATTTTTATTGATGTATGTTGTGAGATGAAATAGAAATAGAAATAGAAACAAAAAACACAGAAAAGACAAGAGAGGTGCAAACAAGGGGGAAAAAAAGTAGTGACTTCCAGGTTTTTTCCCCCAGGTGAGTAGGAAAAAAAAAAAAGCTACAGCCTCAATCTTTTGCTTTGCATTTCTTATCAATTCAAACCATTTGTATAGCGACAAAGTCAATCTAGTCATCAAAACCAAAAATCAAAGTTTCATATTTTTCAGTTTTCTGCTCAAAGTCCAGAAGAAGTTTCCAAGCAAAAACAAAACAAGATAAGTTCTTCTTTTTAATTAAAGCAGTCAATTTTGCCATCTTGCCAACTCTTACCGCCTTTACCATCTATTCTTCTATTGTGGCAATTAGTGTATCTTTCAATCATTGTACGTAGAGGTTTCTCACAGCTGTAAAGATACATAGTAACATAAAATAAACTGAAATTCATACAATTAAACAATTAAAATTACAAATCAGTAAGTCACATTGCACAACTTTTAGGACCCAAGTTTGCAAATTATGCTAACTCATGGACTCCTTAAGTAGTTAAGCACCATAATTTACATACATACTTCACAAACAAGTAAAAATATGTTTAAAAATGAATAGCTGGCTTCACCCAACATGCTAAAGCACAAATAAACAGCCACATTATGATTTAATGTGATGTGTGAACCACTTTATACATTTATTAGTATAACTGTATTTACATATTTCCCAATTCCAGAGGCTGTATTCACACCCTTGAGTAAATCAAAAACTTTGAGATACATAGAATTACTTCATGATTTCTATTGTTCTCTTAGGTTTTGACCTCTTTATTTGGTTTAGAGCTAATAGCAAAATTTGGAAGCAGAGCACCCTTTATTTCAAATCTCAGTTTTGACTACCATCATGTTGTTTATTGCAAAACAATAAATATTTGAAAAAAAATAGCATTACTATGTAAATACATATGAGATGGGGAATTGTCATGAATGAAACTGTCAGCTGAGTACCCCAAATAGTACATACTGTGTAGGAATAATTCACATAGGCATAGTAGAGTATGGAGTCCTCACTGCTACTATCTGATTTAGAAGATTACAGTGCAAACACTCCTAAATTACTTCTACAAAAGCCCAATTTGCTCTCATTAATGGAAATGCTGACTTTAGCAAGCAACTACATCCTTGTTCTAAAAGCACAAAATGTGTTTGAGCTAGAAAGTTTATTTTTAAGCTCCTTATTTTTTTTAATTATTAATAATGACTAATAATTGTTCAGAAACACAAATTTTCAGATGACAGATTTTCAATCTTGCTAAGAGATGAAGGTGTCAATCCTGTTCTTCTTTACCTAGAAGTAAATTTCAGCAAACCAAAGAGTCAGCTTCCCATAATGATGTAGTAACTACAAAGGAGTCAAAAAGGACTTGAATCTAATGTGCTGCTTGAATCCATCCCATATAAATAGGTCATAGTTCAAAATGTCATAGGAAACCAGGGAACTGGGGATGAAAAAACCATGCATAAGCAGGTCAGGTAAAAATAGGCATAGGATGAGAAAATAACACTGCTTATGAGAAAAATGGCTATGCATAACATGGTTAATTTAAATAAACTCATTTAACCTAAGATACTTTGAACTACAAGCCAACTATATAGTTGGCTTGTGGTTCAAACTATCTTAGGTTAAATGAACAATGTGCTAGCTAAAACCCAACTGACTATTTTGTGGTTCATTGTGTCATGTGAATATAGCCTGCTTATTGTGTCTACTACGTACATAACAAAATATTTCATGTTAGCTTATTGTTCAGAGTCTTATAAATCCAAGCAATTGGATTATATCAACAAACCATGATTCAACCAACTATAGGTAAGCCTGTTGTGCAAACACAGTCCATGTAAGTTTATGAAAACCATCTCCTTCCATTTTCCCCACTTGGGGCTTTACTACTATTCTAAGATTTTCAGAACTTTCTCCCAAAGGATCATGGCTATCTTTGCAAGTAGAAAAGAAGAACTATTTCATTAGATATACACCTCTTCCTGGGAGTATAGCTCTCAGCTGCCCTTGGGTGTGGCTTAGATTGTAAAGCCAGGAAGAATCCTGAAAGCAGGAAGGACAAACCACATCAATATTTATTGCCAAGGAAAAGACATTAACGTACCCACATAGCCCTCTGGAATGAGGTTTTCCCCAAGATTCAGATGGTCCCCACTTTGCTGTTGTCTATGAGATTCCCAGTCATCCAGGTCATGGTTGTCCCAAAAGTGCTTTTTCAAGAGGCAACTGGACTTTCTGGTTTTTCTTTGAAGATGTTTCACTTCTCATCCAGCTCTGAAGAAGCTTCTTGGATGAGAAGTGAAACATCTTCAAAGAAAAACCAGAAAGTCCAGTTGCCTCTTTAAAAAGCACCTTTGGGACACTTTGCTGTTGTTTACAAGAGCCATGAAGTCCTGGCCCTTCACCCAGGCCTTTAGCACAGGAGAATGAGACCCTTTGCTTCATTCCATCTGGCCTCTTGTGCTTATTGTCTTTTATTGATTTTATTGTAATTTCTTCATTGCTTGTTGTGAGCTAACCAGAATGGTTGGGAGTTGGATGACATACAGGTTTAATAATAATAGTAATGATGATGAAGTTTCAAACTTGAATCAAGGGAGGCATTACCTCCCATACTTATTCTCGGACAAAATGAAAGTCCAATGATTTCAGTAAAGCTCATTCCCAAATAAATGAGGGTAGGATGGTACGGTCAGAATAGTAGGTGGGGGGGAGAGGAGGAATCTAGCTAATTCATATTGTTAATTACAAATCAGTAAACTATGGCTTAATGACGAGTTATCAAAATGGGTTATAGTATTTCAAATAAACACAATGAAGCAGCATGGTTCTAAATGAATGATTTGGAGAACATCACTCTTATTTTTCCAATTACCACTGCTTTGGTTGAAGCATGCACATGTCTTCCTACAAGGGTATAGGAATTGTCCTGGTCTTATTACTCTTATGTCTAATCTGCTTTTGACTATGCTAACCAAAATAAAGAAGCCACCAGTTCCAGGCTCACCCTTCCCTCTTTCTGTTAAATCTCTAGCTGTGAAAAGATGGTGGTGACTCTTTGAGAGCTGTATGTAACGAAATTTAATTTCAATTTAATGTATGCCATTTAGTGTACAAAGTGACAATAAAGTTATTCTAAGTTTAAGATGGATTCTGCACTTTAGGTTGTGTGAGTAATACATTTTAGGAGCTACCAGGGAGTAACAGTACATGTGTTAAACTAAAGGATTTGGAGACCTTAACGTTTGCAGAGTTGCACTGGAAGTTTATTCCTTATTCCAACATAATCACCTGGAGCTTTGGAAGAAAAATCCCTTTGGGCTGCCCTTAACTGGGAGGATGCCCAGAGTTAGTGGGAATGGGGCAGCATATAAATTTAATATATTGATGATACAGCAGAGTTGGGAAACTCCGGCAACTGCTAGTATTACCTTGGTGCCAATGAGGGGGTCCTTGGTGCCCTCTGAGCTTGGTGGTTCTTCTGTAGACATTTCATTACCCAAAAGTTTGGGTAATGAAAGCAACCAAGCTCAGAGACCACCAAGGACCCCCCTCATATCAACCCTGAGCTACAAAATCTTCTCCTTCTGCCATGGTCCTCCCAACCCTTCATGGGATCCTTAGGGTCTCTTCTGCAGTATTTCAACCCAGGTACACGATAACCTTCACTTGCTCGTTAAGGGGGAGAACTCTTGAACTCACGCATTTTCAAAGGGGGAGGGGCTGCGGCACGTGGCCGGTCCCAGCAGTTCCCTTTAACGTCCAGCTTTTAAGGGGCTTGGGGCGCATGGGCCAGCAGCAGCTTCAGGTGGGGTGGCGTGAGGGAGAGCGCAGCGGCGTGCGCCAGGCAGGAGCTCTGCACCGAGCGAGCCCCTTCAGGAGTTAGGACATTCTCTCTCCCTCTCCCCCCCCCACCCCGCCTCCCAAATCTCCCGCGCCCCTCCGTCGAGGGAAGAGTTGGCGCGCGCCGCTGCCGCCTCGCGAAGTGGGAGGAGGATCTCAGCGGCCAGGCGGATTGCTGGCGGGTCCCACCTGCGGTTGGTTGGCGAGGCAGAGCGGCGGCCCGGGGGGAAAAACGAGGCGAGGGGCCAGTTCGCGGCTTCTCCGTCCGTCCGTCCGCGCGGTTTCAAGTCTTTCTTCTCTCTCCCCCCCCACCTCTTTTTCTCCTCCTCCTCCTCCTCCTGAAGCCGCCGCCTTCTTTCGCTGCTCCGCTTCCCATCTTCCTTCTCAGCCAGCCATGGAGGCATTTCCAGTCGGGGACGAGCTGGGCAGCACCCCAGAACCCACCATTTTGCAACCTGCCGGGACTGCTCCCGCGCCGGCTTATCCTGCCCTCGAGTCGCAACAAGGCGAGCACCTGCGCGTCGGGGAAGACGTCCAATTCAGCGAAGAGGTGGAAGACCGAGGTGAGCCCTTCGGTCCGGGGACGCTGCCCGCCGCCGTCACCGCCGACTAGTCCCAGGTCCAATCCTGCAGCGCCGGTTGCCCCACCCACCCTCCTACCCACTCACTCACTCACTCACTCACCTACCTACCCAGCCTTTCTCCGCTGGCTTTTGCTCCTGGCGTTCGAGCCCTGCTTAAGTTGCCGCTTTTTCCAAAGCCCTCGCGCGCGGCACATTCGCCAGCCCTGCTGGCGACTTCTGGGGGAGCCCCGCTGGATGGATTGATTGACGCTTCTCCACAGAAGAGTGCCCCTTCCCCCTCCCTCCCAGTTGAGTTTCTGTAGTCGGCACCTTGCCCTGCCTGCGCTTCGTTTCAAAGCCGCTTCAGCGAAGCCCACCACCTCTCTTCAACTCCTTCCCGCCGACGGCTGGCGTGCGCTCCTTTGCGCAGAGCTACATTTTGCTAGGTCACCCCCGAGCGTTGCCTTCCTCCTGCGGCTCGTCCTCGGTTAACGATCGCCTGGCCCGGGACCTCTACTTGCTGGGACTCGCTCGGGTCCTCGTCCGTCCTTTACTTCCAAAGCCCCATGGCCTTCCCCCCCACCACCACCCAAAGCCTCCCTCCCTCTGGCCCAAACTCTCCTTTCCTCTTCCCACCAGCCTCCCTTTGCCCACTCCTGTCCTGGCCGTCGTTCCTGAGGCGCTGGCGTTAACACAAGTTTATGCGACAAGAAATCGCTTTTCGAGACCCTAAGACTCGGGGCCGTATTCACCTTTGACACCATCTTGAGGGACCTCCGTTGACTTCTCCTTCCTAAATAGGAGGGGAAAAAATGTTTTCCCATCTAGGCACCTGGCAAATGAATGGTGGAGTTGGTTCCTGCATCTGCTCCTGATTCTCTCCCCCTCCCCTTATTTGAAAACATGCAGTAAAAGCATCTACCAGGATAGAAAAATAAAAACATCCCATGCCCACCCACTTTTTTTTTTAAAAAAATGGGTGTGCTTGAAGGCTAACATTCAAAATGCAAATCCAAAAGCATTCACTGACTTGCAAGCAGGCGGCTTCATTCATTGCAAAGAAAGGATGCTGTGTATCCATCTCCACCCTTCCTTATAGGGAAGGGACACTCGGTCTATTGTCTCCTGCCAGTGGTGGCACCTGCCCTGCATGTGCCATTCATTGGCTTTGCATATTTTTTCCAGTCCCCCCCCCCTCTGGTCTCCCACAATGGCAAGGAAGTTCCCTTTGAATTTAGGCATTCCTTTGAACTTACTCCTTGCTCTTTCCTTTCAGTTATTGTTTCTAATTCTTTTCAGTGGCTTCTTTTAGATCTGTTTCCCAGATAATGTTCTGGCAGTAGTTCCATTGTCTAAAATTGGGTGGGGGTGAATGAGATGAGGGATGTCAGTTTTTAAATTAAAAGTCCTTAAAATCTGGAGGTAGCTTGCTTGTTACTTTGCAACTCAGAGGAATGTGTCAACTATATGTAAGGTACAATTTCAAGAGTTTGGGGCCAGGAATAGCATGGTCTTTATTTAAACAAGGATACTCCTCCCACTGTTACCTTTTGCAGAATATGCTCCTGCAGAGATTTTCCTCAGATATGAGAGAGAGGAACTAAAATGATAAAAAAGAAAAATAATTGTGTGTTGGGGACATAGATATGTGTTGGAGACAAAGAATCCCTTAAGCTTATTTTTATATTTGTCTTATTTCTTCTCATCTAATCTGGTTGATTATTCCTAGGGAAATGTTAGAAATATTTTTTATCCTTAAATGTTTGTTAATTGCACTATCTATAGTTTTCGGCTGCTTTTCATTGGGCCCCAATACATGGAGGTTTTAGATGTAGCCCATTTAGAAAGTTTAAAGTCAGCATCTCAGAATATTATTTATAAATTTTTTCTCTATCCTGTTTGTTAGAAATCAGAGAAATTTATGCCACTAACAGAGCAAGAAATAATCAGAACATATAAAATGTGATATTTTATACATCATACATTTCATTAAGTTGTGAATAGATTATAAATTATAGATTTATAATTTAGATTTAAATTATAAAATTTATTTTTAAATAAAGATGGATGTAAAACCCATCACATAACAATTTATAGTAGAATTTTATGATACAAAAGCATTTAGAATTATTTAAAAAGAAAATAGTTTTATCCAGGAATTATGGTTTTTAAGTAATATGTATTTTATCAATTTTTGTATTACCTTTTGGAATTTAATTTATTTTTGAATTTTGTGCACTTGACTCAGAAGTATGATGCAGATTAGAAAATATTTTTCTGTATAGTTGGTAGGAATATTATGTTTGCATATAATTGCAAATGTGTCTGTCATATATCTGTATATTCCATAGGTCTTTAAAGAATTAACAGTTGTAACTAAACTACTAAATCACTTTCAACTGGAAGAACTGAGTATCTATTTTATGTGGCTTAATTTAACAGATTTAGTTATTTTAGTTTCAATTAGAATGCATTGATTTTACTTAGGTAGCAATGGTAAGCATATTAAATTAGAAAATATAGATTGATATGGGAAGAAAGGTTGTATGTCTTCTACCTATTACAGACATTAGGATTTTATTTATTTTTATTTTATTGTCTTGTGAATAGCTTTGCTTAAGGCCTTGGCTACAGAGCCCTATAGTACTTTTTATCCTAGAATTCACTAATTCAGAGGGCTTTGTTTAATCCTCTGATAGACCTGATTTGATAAGACTATTTGTGCTTCCGTGTAAGATAATGGTACCAAAGTAGGAATTTGGTTTTTATCCAAAATCAAAATGATATTTAAAGGAAAGGGGGAGCCAAGAACAATTTTTCAAATGTTGTTAAATAGACAGGTTAAAATTGCTGATATAATAAACTTAGAATTGAAAAAATAAAAAAATAAAATGGAAATAAATTCTATTATCACCTATATCTACTGTAGATATGTCAGCTCTCTCCCTCCCTCCCTCCCTCCCCCCCCCTCTCTCTCTCTCTCACACACACACACACACACCAACCACAAAAGCAGGTTTGTGCTATTGACTGACCATCCCAAGGAAGCGTTCCTTTGTGCTTTGATATCTAATTAAGAATTGCAGTGTAAATACAGAGCCATAAGGATAGTGTGAAAGCTTCATATATACACAACCTCCTGTACAATTACAATATGCTCCAGGCGGTAATTAGGCTCCTTCAGCCTTATAGAAA
Organism: Pantherophis guttatus; assembly: GCF_059756535.1. NCBI lineage: Eukaryota > Metazoa > Chordata > Lepidosauria > Squamata > Colubridae > Pantherophis > Pantherophis guttatus. The sequence goes on along the minus strand of NC_142063.1, from coordinate 133,396,166 downwards.
TCTAGGTTCAGAACTGAATCAACACATCTTATTTGTAATAAAATGATTGATTGGCCTCTACTGTAAGATACAAATAAACATAGGGCGTATTTGGTAGATTCCATACAAATCCAGTTATAATTTGTGGCAAGGAACAGACTAAAGTAACAGACATATATGTTTGTTTCTTCTCATCAGGTTTGCTAGAAAGCAGTACAAGATTAAAACCTCATGAAGCTCAAAACTATAGAAAGAAAGCAGTGTGGGTTTCGTGGGCCTCCATTGTTGTTACGCTGGCTCTGGCGGTAGCTGCTTTCAGTAAGTATTGAACCACTTTCTCATCTTTAGATTGTGTCTTCAGCAACTGCATGCTATACAACACACAATATGATACTGCTGAAATTACATAGAAACAGCTGCCTGTTCCAGTTTTCCTGAAAAAGTCATCATTGCTGAAGGTTAGAAGAAAGACTAGATGTTGAAAATTTTTTGAACTTGTATGGATGGGGGGGGGCATTCTTTAGTGGAAAAAATATTATATGATTTATCTTTTTTTAAACAAAAGGAGTTCCTTGAATATCTTAAGTATTCTACAGAGATGCAAAAAGAATGCATGCAATAACCTATGTAAAGACAGAATAATTATTGCAACATAACGGCTAGTTAATATTTGAACTGCAGCCTACCATTTTGATGGGATTACATCTTCCTTGAGGTAACTTTAATGATGCCCATGTGGATATGATTTTCTGCTTTAGGCTATTTAAGTTAATATTCCATTGAATATATTATTTTTTTGTCAATTAGCCTATGCGGACTCCAAAACTGAACATAGCTTTTTAAAAAAATCAGATGAAGGAAGGAAGGTCATTTCATTTAAAAAGAAAGTAAGTTGCTCAGCACAAAACGTTGCACACTTGCTAGTAGGGAAGCTAACCCATGAATAATGCAAAATGATCTTGAATTCGACAAAATGAGCTTGTGGTGTGAGATGCAAAATTTGATAATGGTTACAAAAGTCAATCGCATTTTTTATTTGAGTTGCCAGAATATTTATTTATTTATTCACTATAAAAACAGAATGAAAAAGACAAAGGATTTATGTGAGATAGTGAAAATACGATCTTAATGCGAGAAAGGCAGACTGGATGCCTCTGCAGCATATGTTCCAGTGCTAATCTGCAGCAGTGGGCTATTGCTGAAAGTTGGTGTCAGCTCCCAAGGGGGGTTATTAGTCTTTGGCCAAATGGGCTCTGCAGAATTTAGCATATATTACTTGGAGTAATTTGTATGGAAAACACACGCCTGTGTATCTATTTTTGAAAGGAAGGAAGAAAGGAAATATAAATGCAGAACTCATCTGTAAATCAAAATACAGCCTCTGTAGATTTGTTCTTTGTCACTGATAAAATTTGCTACCTAGAAATTGGGTCAGTTATCAAACCAGAGGATAGCAGTCTATGGCATTTTAGGTAAAAGGATTAGTGAAAAATAAATATTCCCAGAGATCTTTCCCCTTTTCTTTTCATCTGGCAAGCGGTAGTATCAGTAACACTGCAGTGTGTGCTAATAATCCTGTTGTAGCATTTGCTTGAAGTATGTACAGATGAAATCACTGGAGTGTAATTCTTAACATTGACTAAATGTGCTAATTTGCATTAAAAGTTTGGGACAGAACTTTTTAAGCATCACTTGATATTACTATATTGAAATATATGAGTAATGGGCTTACATTGAAAGTGGGAGAGCAGACTATGTTTGAAACTGAAGTGCCACATCTAAGGAACAGAGAAGATAAAGCCAAGATTTTTAGAATTCCGGTTATTTGTTTTTATTATTTATTAATTTATTGAATTTATATTGCCGCCTATTCATACATGGCGACTGAAGGCTGCTTACAGAATATAAAATCTCATTTAAAACAATAAAACTAATAAAAAAGAATAAATTAATATAATATAATATAATCTACCAGGCCCGCTGGTCGAACCAGGTCTTCAGTGCCTTCAGGAAGAGTGTTAGAGCGGGGGCCATTCTCATTTCTGGGGGAATGATGTTCCAGAGAGAGGGAGCCACCATGGAAAAGGCCCTTCTTCTGGGTTGTACCAGGTGTATCTTTCTAGAGGATGGGACCCGCAACATTCCCTGCCTCCCCACTCTGATGGATCAGGTAGATATTGCTTATATCTTTAGCCAAATTCTTCAAAGTTGTAGTTTATATTCCCAAACTTGATAATTGGTCCATTGCAACTTTTTAAGTGTCATTTAGAGACATCTCATTTTTTAATTGAAGCTGAAAATATCTCTTAGCCAGCAACATGAACAGAATTAGTGCAATGCAATGCAGCCCTAAGCATTTTATTGAGAAGTAGCCACCACTGTATTCAATGGAAGTTAAGTTCCAAATAACTGATATTGAAGGCCTCTGTGTGGGTGGATGTACAGGTTTTAAAGTGATAGGTAAGATAGAATAGTTTCAAAATTTTATTAGGAAATCAAAAGTGCAAAGCAAGAAAATATTTCAATATTTGTGGGAGAAAAAGCAAACTTCTTGTTCAAAGTTAATAATACAGGAAAAGGCTAATGACCTTCAGAATTAATTTCCTATGTTTTTATAATGTTATGTAGGAAAGACCTTGGGAGTCAGGCAAAAGATGCTATTTAGGGAATGCTCAGATAAGAGAGGGCATGGCAGATACTGCAGCTGCATGACATATGCAGGGAAAGAAACTCGGAAAGCTTCCTTCCTAAATGTCCATGGAGATTCTCAATCATCCACATCATGGTTGTCCCAAAGGTTCAAGAGGCAACTGGACTTTCTGATTTTTCTTTGGAGACATTTTGCTTTCTCATCCAAGAAGCTTCTTCAGCCTTTTGGGACATCCTTCCTCTATTATCAGACTGTAAAAAGAGACTGATGGGGATTTGAACTTTCAGACTTGCAAGATTCTGTTAATGTACCTTTACAATAAAATAGAATTAACTCATCTTGATTCCCGTCTAACTGGGAAGGCTGATAGTTTCAGCACTATTTAAAATCAAACCCACAGGTATATAGATTTAGAAGTATATATTAAGGTATTTAAATTTAGTAGCTGGGGCAGTGATTTACTGCCCCAGCTGCTCTGTGATTTACCTGATGATGCTTCTGTTTGCCTGATATATATTAAAAAAATGGCTGCACAATTCTCCGACAATACATCATTTTGAGCACTGGGAAACCTATAGAAGAAACTAAAGGATGTAGGAGTTCCATAAAAGATGCAGGAAGTTTCAAATGTAATTATGCTGCTCAGAGGAGTAGCAGTGAACATTCCTAAGAATTTTTTCTATATATTTTTATTGAAGTTTAAGATACAAAGATAAAAAACTAATACAAACTAAGAAAAAAAAGAAAAAAGTGTAGAGATAAAAAGGAGAAAGGAAGAAAAATATATTTAAAAAGCAAAAAGGAAGGAGTTCTTCTTCATCAAGACAAATACAATTTCAGTAACTTTTTATTTTCTCTAACTGTTCAACCAAATTTTCTTCATCCCATATTTTATCTTTTATCTATTAGGAAGTAATAAAGCCCCATCATTCAATCTTAATCAGTAATGGTTCATTAAGAGTTTTTAGAACTTAAACAAGTAAATCAGTTTCATATCCATTTTACAACAATTTGCCATTTTCTTTTGAAATGCAACAAAAAATCTTCCCATTTCTTATCTTATATCTATAAGCAAATCTTTAAAATCTTATTTACTTTTAAAAAACCCATTAAGACTACCAGAAACAATTAAAAAATTTATGGTTAATCTCTTCAAATAATTAACTTTTTGTCTTATTCTCCTCTCAGAAACCCCTCACAAGCTTCTCAATTCCTCTAAAAATACAGCAACAAAAAAATGTTTTCCAATATTTTATCTATAAAAAAATCTTTAAGGCCTCTTTCAGCTCTAGACAAGAAAAACCCACTAAATGCTACTACAAAAAATATACATTTTAACCTTGATCAAATAAGCCAACTTTATAATACTTCTTACTTTTAAAAGTCTTGATTTTCATTTCTTCTAAGTAGTGTCCCAAAAGATTATTTCTTTTCATTCTCTTTTTATCTTTTCTCGGGAACTCCTTCATTTTTGGCAATATCATTTCTGCATCCTGTCAACTTTGAATCATATCCAGAACAGCCTGATTCACAGTTGGATTGTCTTCTATCTCCTCTTTTAATCTCATTTTTATAGTAACAGACAATCTTAACATAATGTTCTGAGTACATTATTGCTAAATATTCTTCCAGAATTAAAATACTTTCCTCCATTCCGAATTAGTGGATCTTCTCCTTTAATTCTAATCTTTAATTCTTTATGGCCACCTTTAGTGACCAGCCTTTAAGGTTTCCTCTTGTCATGTTTTTCTCTAATTCACAGCAGGGAAAAAAATATTTTCCCAGGGAAAGATTTCTTACACTTAAATTAAAAATATCCATATATTTTAATGGACTTTTTTTTTAAAAATCACAGGACGTATTCTTATAATTATTTCAGAATCTTATTCCAGTCAATCTGACCCCTTAGTCCATTTAAAACTTTCTAAAATCAACGTTCTAATCACCCTTTTGCTGCTTATTTCCAAATAAAATATTTTTCTTTAAATTCTTCAACTTAAATGAAACTTTTTTCACTGAGGATTGAAGGAAAAATTACCCAGTGTAATAAACTGTGTCCTTCTGAAGGTTCTTAGTATCCAAAAAGCAATTTACAAGCCATTTCTAGCAAAAATGATTAAAAGGACGAAATAGGTGTCTTTTTAAAAGCTTTGAACCATGGTTTGGGCAAAGCTGATTTTCGTCACTCCCAGAGTTAAAACTTGCTGGAGACCACTGTTTTACCGGTACAGTCTTGTCATGGGGAGCATCAGTATAGAGCATTCTGGACAATCACAGGTCGTTCTCTTAATCTGGGGAGGAGTTCAGGGAAACTGATTCATTCACCGGATCCTTTTTCCACCATGATCATCGGTTCTGCTCTTGTGGAGCCGTCTTCAGTTTGCCATTGCTTCTATAGTAGATAAGATTTTTTTTTCTGATCTAAATTGTGTCCAAAGGAATTTCTCCAACAAAGACTATAGATATCCATATGCACCACTGAAACGGTTCTTTACAAGTTGTGAAGGCGTAAATTATTCATGAAGGTTAGGATTAGGATTCCTTATAGTACCTTTCAATGAAACCTATTTTCATTGAGTATTTTCATTTTGTATTTCTCTTCTACTGTCAGCAGTTTCCATGTTTAGGCAATTCGAATGCTGGTTGACAGCTTGCTGATAGTCACCTGTGTGATGTGATTGGTTTTTGCTGGCCTGAGAATCCTTTTAGACACCTGCTATTTATGGCACATGTTTTCTAGCACACAATTCTTTAGCTGCTGCTGTTTAGTCAAACTGCTTCTCATTCAACCTGTTCACAAAGTAATGAAAAGGCAAGCTGGATCCTGTAGTCCATGATTGTAACTATTTTTTGCGCTCCATTGACACATAATGCTAAATTATAATGTGATTTGTTGGGCTCTGTCTCAATATGTTGTACAAACCAGCTACTATGACTTGTTTAATGAACCATAGTTAAATTATCATGAAGTGTACAACCATTTTTCTATATATAAACCAGAGAATGATGAGGCATATGAATTAATCTATAGTTGCAAAAGAACATTTTTCATGTTATGGCTTAGATTGAAAAATAGAGTATTCTCAGTAGTAAATAGAACTATTTGTTCCTATATAGACATGTCAAGCTTAAACTCTAAATTTAACATGAGTTCATCAGACATACTTAACAAACCATGGCTAATAAGGGATAATTTGTCATTGGTGTTACTCACCAATTGGTTTTTCTAGTTAATAGGAGTGTTTTTATCTTAGGGAGTAATTTTAATAAGATTAAAAGTTATTTTTATTTAGTAAAAATCTCAAGATCTGGTTTTAGTTAATACATTGATTTTGACCAGAAAGAAAAATTGTAGCTTCTCTGTCAAGATCATTTCAGCTACCAAAATGAGTCTTAGATTACTGTTTCATACAGTGACTTTTTTCTTATGGTGTGAGAATTGGTAATGAAGAACGTATCGATGGAAGAAGAAATTTATGCTTTCTTTGATGTTGGTTATAAAAAGAAAACTGAGAGCATTATTTCTTTGCTGCATTTCCTTTGGCATAGAAACATGACGTCAGGTAATATAATTTGTTGTTGTTTTTAATGTTTTGATTGGTTGAGTTTTACAGTTTCTGAAATGATTTTACGTGTCTTTTAATTTTTGATTGGGAACTGCCTAAGAGTTGGTTGAAAGAAGGGAACCTGTCATTAATGCTTTAAATAAATAAAATAATTTGTTTGCTTCTGGTTTATTTTGTTTCTGTGGATTCAGCCACTGTAGTTTGTAAGGTATGGTTTATGGTTTAGTGTTAAGAGAAAGTATGCTCTTAGAGTTTACAGAGGGTGATTATTGGTGAGATTATGTGTATGAATAGAATGCAAATAAAGAGTTAAATGGGCATTTCGTTATAAGGAAAACATACAAAACTAAGAATATAGAAGCATAGGTGTTAGAAGAAAAGACGATGGCTTGAAAGAGAAAAAAGATAAGAGGATCTATGGAAATTCTTAGTCATCCAGGTCATAGTTGTCCCAAAGATACTTTTTCAAGAGGCAACTCACCTTTTTTATTTTCTTTGAAGATGTTTCGCTTCTCATCCAAGAAGCTTCTTCAGCTCTGAATGGCGAATCCTTCCATTCTCTACCATCCAGTCAGAGCTGAAGAAGCTTCTTGGATGAGAAGCAAAACATCTTCAAAGAAAAATCAGAAAGTCCAGTTGCCTCTTGAAAAAGCACCTTTGGGACAAGATAAGAGAGTATTAATAAAGATAAAAGAAGAGAAGCAATGTAGACTCTCCTCTTCAATTGAATAATTAGAAAGCATTGTGGTTAATGTATCTCTAGAAACAGAAACCTGCATTCTATACCAGGGTTTTTCAAACTGTGTTCCATGCAGTGGGATTATGTGAGAGATCTGGAGGTCTACCTTTTATGGGGATTCTATAGAATCTAGTCTACAGAAAGAAAAAAGGCTAGTTTATGTCTTATTAAGCTACGTTGTCTGAACGCTGCCAATATTTGTGATGAAAAAAGATTGCAGTGTATGCTTTGATTTTGCTGGTGGTATGCATCCAAGTTTTTAATCTTGCAACAAATAGCACTATGTCTATTTTAAAATATGATTATGACTTCAGTTTGAAAACAAAACTGTATCAAGAGTACATAAATATTGAGTTAAGAGTGCCATGAAACACAATTCCAATAAATGAATTATATCTATACTACATAAATATTGAATTAGAGTCTAATGGAACAGAACTCATATAACTGGAAGTCCCCGCTGGAGGACAGAAGTAGATTATTTATTAAATTTAGAGGCTGCCCAACTTTATCACAGTTAAAATAATACAATATAGACAATATTAAAAGCAAGTATGTGGGGGAGGGGAACCCAACTCTGCTTCCCTTGCTCCAATTATCTCCAGGTGCACCTCTGGTTATTGTTTACAAAAATTCTCCACAGGGTAAGAGAACTTTTTGAAGGCCAAAGAGCCCATCAACATTCCTCTGCAGACCAGGGAAATTCAACTGAAATCTCATGATTGTCAACACACACATATACTGTAGTACAGGGGTTTCAAACTTGCAGCGTCATATTGTCATAACGGGATGTATCGTGACTTTTCCCCCCTTCGCTAAAATAGGGGTGGGCATGACACTTCCGGGCTGCGGGCTGTGAGTTTGACACCCCTGCCCCCACCTATGCTCCTAACCCTGTCTTCCATTTGATAGTCTTTTCAAATAGTTTTTGACTATTTGAAGACTGCTATCAGATTCCCCATCTTCTTATGTAGGATAAACATATCCAGATAATGATGTAGAAGCCACAGGCATCTTCTGTGACATCATGATCATTGCCTATTCATATGACTTGAAAATTAATGCCAGCAAAACAAAGGTTTTGAATCACAGTAATGAAAGTATGAATGACCTTGTGTGACGAGGGGAAGAGATGCTGCCTAGGAAACAGTCAGACAGAGGCAGGAGCCCCCACTAGCTTAATAGAGAAAGAAACTTAGGAAAAAATCCTAATTGCCCAGGCAGTTAAAAGTGGCAGAGAGAAGTTTGTACTTTCAGACATATAAGAATATGTTAATTTTGCTTTATAATAAAATAGAATGCAGCACAGCTTCATTCTTCATTCATACTTCAGCTGACTGCTAGCTGCAGTTTGGCAGTTCAAATCTCACCAGCTCAAGGTTGACTCGCCTTCCATCCTTCTGAGGTGGTTAAAATGAGGACCCAGATTGTTGGAGGCAATATGCTGACTCTGTAAACCACTTAGAAGTGGGCTGTAAAAGCACCATGCAGCGATATTTAACTGCTATTGATATTGCTATTTACCTGGAAGGATTAATATAAGGCGAATATTGTGATTAAATTTGTGGATGTATTTGCTAAGGTCCAGGTTCACTAAATCTATGTCATTCCCTTAATTTACTAAAATATGAATTCTATCAGATTACATTAGTTTTATATACAGTAATTTGTGACACATCCATGCTGGTTCCTATTAATTGTGGCATACCTATCCAAGCTCCATAAAGTTGCTGTTTTATAAAATATTTGATGATTTTGTCCAGTAAACTGGATTGGACAATAAATACACATCACACTGACTGATCTGTAGCTTTGCAGATCTTCTTTCCCTTTTTGAAGATCACTATTGCATTATATTTGCAGTACTCTATTGTTCAAGGACTTTACCAATCCTCCCAGGAATTCTCAGAAATTAGCAAAAAAGATTTGTGTAATCATCCTTACCAGTTCCTTTAGTATTCTGGGATATAACGCATCTGACGTTGGAGAACTTTATTTGTTTACATTAGCTAAATTCTCTTTTATCCTCTGCTCATTTATTCTAAGGTACAAACCTTTTCTTCCAGTGGCATAACCATGAGCAACTAAGGATTCATTCTTTGCTGAAAAAAGACAATTTGAAATAGAAGTTAGGTAGTTCTGCCTTGAAACCATTACTATTCATTACTTTATCCTCACAAAGGACCTTTCTCATCTTTAACTTTTATTTCTAATATATCCAGAGAAACCTTTTAATCTCTTGCACAGGCCTTAGCTGATTCTGAGCTTTAGCATTTTTGACAGAATCTCTGATGTTTCTATACAGTTATCATCTTCTTCTCTTTTCAGTATTTTACAGATGTCCATCTACTCTGCTCTCTTTAAATTTCTATTTTTCCTTTTTTGGGAGGGCGGTTTGCACTTTTCTTCTTAAGGATTTAACCAGATCTGACTTGCCTTTTCTTGCAATTCATCAACATCTGCTCTTCTGATATCAAGTATTTATATTTTAATTGCTTTTCCTCTGGATCTCACAAATTCAAATATAATCAATTCCCCGCCCCCACCCCACCCCCCGGTGCTGGTCATCTTCACTGCTTTAATAAATGTTTCTATGTTGGTAAGGATTAGGTCCAGCATAGTTTATTCCTTTATTATTTCTTCCACCTGAAAAATGAAGTTGTCAGCAAGAGGAGAGAATAATTTGTTGGTCATATGTTGTTGACAGATTCCCAATAGATGTCAGGATAATTGAAACTTCATTTATCCTTATTATATGCTTTTTTAAAAAGACTGATTATCTGATGCAGGTAAACTACATCTGTATGTTCTGACTGCTCAGGTCGTCTATAGTACAGTATCTTCCATAGTATCCCTTTTGTTTCTCTCTCTTTCTACTACTTCACACACATCTCTAGTGCTATTTGATAGAAAATAAGATAATAGCAATGTGTATTTTAGTTTTTATTAAAAAGTATTTATTATTTGAAAATGTAATGCTTTGAAATTGGAAAATAAGTCTTATGATTCTGTGTATCATACTCTTCATGATTAGATTTGCTAGCATGACACTCTGCTTAGAATGTCAAAGTTACCATAAGGTTGTAATTTCATGTTTAAATTCAAGGCTCAAAAACTGCTAAAATGTGTCTATTTGCATGGAGCTCTTGATTATTTGAAAAACTTTGTGGCAGTAGATATAATATCATTTGTTAGAAATAAAATTAGTTTTGTGCTCAAGTATTTTTGCATATTCAGAGAACATACTTTAATATGCTTTTATTATTGGAAAATAAATCATTTATTGTAAATTAAAGTGCACTTTATAGAAAGTTATTTTGCTTAATCTTAGAACTTAGTCTGTAGGTATAATTGTAATCAAAATTCAAGTATGAATAGGTTAGATACCCTCACTGTTACACTATGTTATATCTGTATACATCAATTTGACAGAAATGCTGCAGACCATCACACATTGCATTTTTTAAAAAAACCCATAGTTTAACATTTAAAGATGAAGCTATATATTTCAGAAGAGAATGATGCTTTCATTAGTTTTGTTCAGAACAAAGCTAATCAGAACTTGAAGCTCATTGAAGGAGTTGCTATAGTATTAATTCAAATTAACTACCATGTTTCCTTGAAAATAAGATGGAGTCTTATATTAATTTTTGCTCCAAAAGATGCATTAGGGCTTATTTTCTGGGTAGGTCTTATTTTGAAGGAAATATGGTACTATATGCACCCATCTGGCTGACAATCTTAACTGGGGCTTATTTTGGGGGTAGGGTTTATATTACGAGCATCCTGAAAAATCATGCTGGGACTTATTTTCTGGTTGGGTCTTATTTTCAGGGAAACAGGGTATTTGCAAATCTGTTGCTGAAATAATAGAAATTAATGACCTTGTTTCTTCTAGCTATGATATTGCTTTTAGTTAGAATAATACAGTTTCTGAGTTCAAATGTCAACTTTGAATCGTCATGTTTTAAGAATGGGTTTTTTAATTGTTATGGGCCATATTGTTTAATATATATTTTAAATTGCTTTTAAATTTTATATTTGTGTGTTCTTATTCTGGCTGTACACTGCCCTGAGTCCTTCGGGAGAAGGGCGGTATAAAAATTCAAACAAACAAACAAATAAACAAACAAACAAATAAATAAATAAATAAATTAATTAACTGTTATGTTGAATAAATAATTGGCTGGGTTACATGTACTAAATGTACTAAATGTACTAAAACTAAAACCAAACCATACTAATATAATAATGGCTTAGATGCATGCTTCCTAAAATTAGATGCAGTGAATGCCTTATATGACTTCTGTCTAGGCTCAGTTTCCTATCTGACATTTTATAACATAAAAATCAAAATGGTGACTGATACATCCTCAGAAGAAAGTGGTAACCAGATATTTGATATTAGATGTATCATCTTTTCATGTATTGTTCCATATGTATAAATCACATTTGTTGGTTTATAATATTCAAAGCCATGGTTTGCTTGACTAAAGTTGTTGCATAAATAAAAATTGAATGGGTTCATAATCATCTAGGTCAGTGGTCCCCAACCTTTTTGGCACTAGGGTCTGGTTTTGTGGAAGACAGTTTTTCCATGGACTGGAGAGAAGGGATGGTTTCAGGTTCGGTCACTTGCCCTCTTCACACCTCCAGCTGTGCAGCCTGGTTCCTAATAGGCCCTGACCAGTCCGTGGCCTGGGGATTAAGGATCCCTGATCTAGGGCATAACTCTTAATTGTAAATCATGCCTGGGCTTGTAAAATATATCAGAAGACAAAATTACCTTCAAGATGTGCATTCAGCCATTGACTGGGAAGTGTAGCAACATATTACCTTGAACCATTGTGCAACAGCATGAACTAAGTTTTTAAAATTCATTTCAAACTCTTATCAATTGAAAAAGAGTGGTTAAGAGGTGCTGTAGATAAGAGATTCTTTGTAGTATGTGGAACATTAATATTTTGAGTAAATCCATATTACTTAATCCTTACTTCATGATACAATAGACCTACTGTTCTGTGATTTGCTTTGCTTTGGCAGTAAACATTTATCAGGCCATCATTTCCAGCTGTGTGGAACTAATAATACCCAAAGGAGCCTTTTCCATGGCTTTGACATGTGAGATATAAGGTCTGCAAAAACCTACTCATCACTTTAATGAATAAGGCATAGTATTCAGATATAATGAAGTGTAACTAAGTAGAATAAAATTTTAGTTAAAGATTTTAGAAAATCTAAACGGCATGTTTTTATAATCTCTGTTATGCAATGTACAGAAAAAATACTTACTGTTCTTAGGTAGATAAAATAGATCAGGCAAATAGATTATCCATTGTTTTATTCTCTAATATAAAAAGTGGAATAATATTCTTCTTTCTATTATTTCTTATTATTTCAATATTTCAATGTGTTTTGATTGCAATCTCCCAAACTTTAAAGTCTGTTTGTTTGTTGATTTATTAGCATTTCTGACAATTGCCGACAATTATCTTGGTGTTAGGGATCTGATTCTGAAGAAAGCAACATTTATGCTGAATCTTTTTTTTTAGGTATTGCAGTTTGTATTTTAATATGTATTTCCTCTTTTCAGTCAACCTAAAGAAAGAAAAGTTATGCAGGTATATAGAGAACATGCTATAATTTTGAACCTGAATATAAAACATTCTATCCTGAAATGCTGGTGTCTATTTTCTGTTATAGAATAAAGATAATACTCATGAAAGGATATTGGACATCAGAAACATACTGTTACTTTTTTTTTTTTACTGCTTTGGTATTCATTGCCTCATTTTTGCAAAATGGTGTCAGGGTTGATTTAGAATTGCCAGCATTGAGTTATAATGATCTTAATTTATTGTTAGTTATTGTACTAGGGTTATGGAAATGAATTAACACTGTTTTTAGTATACTGTATTTTAACTCATATTATTGTATGATATTCTATTCACAACATTAGGGACATTACTAATTACATGATTGAGTGTAACTCAATAAATGAGAACACAATATCTGTTACAATTAGAGATTATCCGATAAATACTTACTGGCTATTTTAGCTGCAGTGCAGGAAAACAGCAATAAATCAACACACAGTGAATCTGACTGCGGTCTCAGGTTAAAAAAAGATTGGTGCATACATACCTATATCAAAGACGGAAGATGCAAATGAGTATATAAATTATTAAACTATTGCTCTAACTATACAAACAACATTTTCCTTGAGTTGGTATAAATATAAGAAATACATGCTAAAAGAAATAAGCAGCTATCAGAAAACCAAGAAGACATGATCAGAATAATATCAAAAGGATAATTCAGTAAGCCAGAAAATTTGACTCTGTATATTTTATGAGGAAATAAAAGGTTTGATAACTGTGGTGATGCTCTACAGAGCAAGGGGTGGTTAGAATTAAAAATAAGAGGAAGTATCATTTGGGTGAAGATGAATAGTGATTTGGAGGTAGATGAAGAGGACTAAGCAAACAGCCTCTAGCAGAGTAAAAATACAAGTGATTAAATGATTGAGGATGAAACCAAAGGAATGTTGAAAGAATATTTTAGAGATTTGTTTGAGAACTACTCTTATTGGGAAGCCTGGAATTGAAATGAATGTAGAGTTAATATCAAAGAAAAAGATATATATGCCATGAGAATGTTAAAATTGGTGAGGCTGCCATGAAAACGATGCGACTGAAGAACTATTAAAATATGGATCTGCTTCATAGAGAGTGTCTGACTCTCTTCATGTGTCTATGAAGACTGTATTTATGCCTCATGACTGGATTTACAGTTTCCTTGTCAAAGGAAAAGAGCAAGAATGAATGAAAAAAATATGATTAGATTGTTAAGTGTTCCTAGTTCAGATCCTACTATAAGAAATGACAGCGAACAAAATCTGGGAAATGAAATAATTTCATGATAGAGACCAGCTTTCCTGTCTTTTTTAAGAAGTGAAAATGTTTCTTTATAAAAGCATGGTTCTGTCCACTTTGCTATATGGAAGTAAATGTTGAGAATGAGTGTACTGGGATTGGTCTATCTGGAAAACAATACAGTGCTACCTTGGCACTCATTATTAATTGGTTCCAGGAGGTGCTATGAGTACCAAAAATGATGAACACCAAACAGATTTTCCCCATAAGGAATGATATAGTGTGTCACAAGGCAGCTGAGTCTGACAAGTTCTAGCTTGTGTGTTGAATGCCAAACAATGAGTACCGGGATAAAATTTTCACATCAAGTGCATTGGGTACCAAATTTGTTGAGTTTCAAAGCAGTTGAGTATTAAGGTAACACTGTATATGGTAAAATAAGAGACAAGGTAGCAATAGCCCTTAGACTTATATACTGCTTTACAGTGCTTTACAGCCCTCTCTAAGCAGTTTACAAAGTCAGCATATTGCCCCCAACAATTTGGGACCTCATTTTACCCACCTCGGAAGGATGGAAGTTTGAGTCAACTTTGAGGCTGGTGAGATTTGAACTGCCAAATTGCAGTCAGCCAGCAGTCAGCAGAAGTAGCCTTCAGTACTGCACTCTACCACTGCACCACCGCGGGTAAAGAATGTATGCATGTCAAATGAATGTGGACTGAATACAACAGTAAGTGACCAGTGTGAAAGAAGCACATTATGATGGCTTGGGTATATGGATCAATTGTCCGTCACAAAACAGATCTATGAAGGAAGACTGAATGGATGGAGAGAAAGGAGAAGGTTAAGAAAGTTGTAGTTGCATGAAGTTGCTGAAAAAAGAGAGAGGAGAAAGTGTATGAAAAAGAAAATGGAAGTGGTGGAAGCAAGATTGTCTTGTAAAGATAGAATAGCATGAAGGGTTGTAGTAAATTTAGTTGTTATCTCATACCTTTAATTTCTTTGCCTGCTATTTCTTTTTTTCATTAATGCAGATTACACCAAAAGGGAAGATTGTGATGGGTTAATATGTAGGTATGGGTATGTACTAAATTATTTGGTAATTATTTTGGAGATTCTTTGTTATAATTTATTTATTAAAACATTTGAACAAATAGAATAACTAGCTATGTTAAAAAAGGAAATTTAAGAAAGACATACAGGTGGTTCTTGGTTAATGACAACTTGTTCAGTGACGGTTTAAACTTGTAATGTCATAAATGGTACTTATGTCCAGTCCTTGGAGTCCTGGCCAACAGAGCATCTTGTCATCACATAGTTGCCATTTAGAGCAGCGGTCACCAACTGGTGGTCCGTGGACCACTAGTGGTCCGCGAGAAAATTTTGGTGGTCTGCAGAAAAATTATTTACATTTTTATATTGCACTAAATCAGGACTCTTCAAACAATGGCCCCTGGGCCGGATACGTGCAATGAATGGTTGTGTTGCTGCAGAGAGTCTCCCTCTTTGGGGTTATTTTGTGTGGGTCAGAGGGGGGCAGAAATTCTGACTTGGGGTCTGCTTCAACCTCCTGGTGCGTGGCTTTGGGCAAAGGCTGGAGGGAAGTGCCACTGGTGGCAAAGAGTCGGAGGGCCTCGTTCCAATGGAACTGCATCATGGCCTGGAACTGGCTGACCATCTCAGCCCACTTCAGTTTCAGTTTCAGTTTCAGTTTATTTACATTTATATACCGCCCTACTCCCGAAGGACTCAGGGCAGTGAACAGCCATAAATAAAACAAATATAATATAAAATTTAAAAACAAGTTAAAAGACATATTAAATAGATTTGGCCCACTAATTAAAACACCCCTATTTTTAAGAACAGATCCGAATTAAAATTAAACAAAAAGGGTTAGGCCAGCCCCGCTTGATGAAATAAAAAGGCCTTAAGGGCACAGTAGAAAGTGCGCAGATCCGGGATCCTCCGTATCTCTGGAGGGGAGCTCGTTCCAAAGGGCAGGTGCCCCCACAGAGAAGGCTCTCCCCCTGGGGACCGCCAGTCAACACTGTTTGGCCAACAGCACCCTGAGAAGCCCCTCTCTGTGGGAGCGTACTGGTCGGTGAGAGGCTACCGGTGGCAGAAGGCGGTCTCGTAGATAACCAGGTCCTGAGCCATGGAGCGCTCTAAAGGTGGTAACCAGTACCTTGAAGCGCACCCAGAAGACCACCTGGAGCCAGTGCAGCTCGCACAGGAGAGGTGTTATGTGGGAGAGCCATGTCGCTCCCATAACCACTGCGCGGCCGCATTCTGGAGCAGTTGGAACCTCTGGGTACTCCTCAAGGGGAGCCCCATGTACAGATCATTACAGTAGTCCAGGCGGGAAGTGACGAGGGCGTGAGTGACCGTGCATAAGGAGTCCCGATCCAGAAAGGGACGCAACTGGCGAATCAGGTGAACCTGATAGAAAGTCCCCCTGGCCACAGCCGTCAGATGTTCTTCTAAGGACAGCCGTGTATCCAGGAGGACGCCCAAGTTGCGAGCCCTCTCCGTGGGGGCCAACGACTCGCCCCCAATAGCCAGCGATGGCGCCAGCTGGCTATATTGGGACGCTGGAAACCACAGCCACTCGGTCTTGGATGGGTTGAGCCTGAGTCTGTTTCTCCCCATCCAGATCCGCATGGCCTCCAGGCACTGGGACATCATTTCAAGGGCATCATTGGGGTGGCCCGGGGTGGAGATGTACATCTGAGTATCATCAGCGTACTGATGGTACTTCACCCTGAAACCACGGATGATCTCACCCAGCGGCTTCATATAAATGTTGAACAGAAGGGGCAAGAGGACCAATCCCTGTGGCACCCCACCCACAAGGCGCCTCGGGGTCGACTTCTGTCCCCCTGCCAACACAGACTGACCGGTCAGAGAGAAAGGAGAACCACCGCAGAATGGTGCCCCCCACCCCCAGCTCTTCCAACCGGTGCAGCATGATACCATGGTTGATGGTATTGAAAGTCACTGAGAGGTCTAATAGGACCACGACAGAGGAACAACCCCTATTCCGAGCCCTCCAGAGAACATCAACCAATGCGACCAATGCTGTTTCCGTGCTGTACCCAGGCCTGAAACCCGACTGGAATGGATCTAGATAAACCGTTTCATCCAGGTACTGGGGAAGCTGTCGCGCCACCACACTCTCAACAACCTTTGCCATAAAGCGAAGGTTGGAGACTGGACGATAATTTGCTAACACTGCTGGGTCCAGGGAAGGCTTCTTGAGGAGAGGCCTCACCACCGCCTCTTTCAAGGCGGCGGGAAAGTCACCCTCACTCAACAAAGCATTAATAATCCCCTGGAGCCAGCATCGTGTAACCTCCTGGGAAGCCAGTACCAACCAGGAGGGACACGGGTCCAATAAACATGTGGCCGTGCTCAGTCTGCCCAGAATCCTGTCCATGTCTTCGGGAGTCACAGGGTCAAACTCTTCCCAGATAATAGTCTCAAGACCTGCCTCCATCACCCCACCCGCATCTACCCAGTCAGAGTCCAAATCTTCCCGAATTTGAGTGATTTTGTCATACAGATACTGTACAAAGTCCTTGGCCCAACCCTCCAAGGGGTCCTCCTGCGCTCCCAGATGGAGAAGGGAGCGGGTCACCCTAAACAGGGCTGCCGGGCGATTATCTGATGACGCAATAAGAGCGGAAAAATAATTAAATTTTGCCACTTTTATCGCCACTAGGTAGGTCTTAATATGAGACCTTACCAGTGTTCGGTCGGATTCGGAAAGGCTGGCCCTCCAACCGCTCTCCAGGCGTCTTTTCCGGCGCTTCATCTCCCTCAGCTCCTCAGTGAACCAAGTAGCCAAGCGAGATCAGTGCCGAGTCAGAGGCCGCAAAGGCACGACCCGGTCCAAAGCTCCAGCGGCCGCCCTATCCCAGGCGGCCACCAGGTCTTCGGTCGAGCCGTGAGCCAGAGCCTCAGGAAATGGCCCAAGCTCCGTCTGGAACCGATCTGGATCCATCAGGCGCCTGGGGCGGAACCACCTCATCGATTCCACCTCCCTGCGGCGGGGTGTAGCGGTTCGAAGGTCAAAGCGAAGGAGAGAATGATCCAACCATGACAAGGGTACAGTCACTATATCCCCTATATCAAGATCATTCAGCCACTGACCAGAGACAAAAACCAAGTCTAGAATGTTTCCCCCCGTGTGAGTAGGGTCATGCACTGAGCCTCCAGGCACCGGTACCTGGTCTTACACCTGGTCTTCTCTCTGCTTGGAAAGCTATGATCCTATAGTCCTCAGTGAGGTACTTCTGTTGAGCCTCCTCCTAGGTCAGACCCAATTTGAACTGAGCCAGCAGTTTTGCCAACTCTTTCTCATGGTGGCTGCTTAGCTCCAACAACTGCTTCCTGTTGAGACACTAAGGAGCCTGGGCGGGCAGGTGAGGAGGGGCTGGGAGGGGAGGGGTGAGTAGAGGCTGCTGAGGCGCCTTCAACATGAGTGACATCGAGTTGACCACACCCACCTAGTCACATGATCACCTAGCCATGCCCACCCAGCCGGTCATTAGGAAGATCATATTAGTGGTCCGCGGGATTTAAAATTATGAATTTAGTGGTCCCTGAGGTCTGAAAGGTTGGTTGCCCCTTATTTAGAGGATCCAGTACCAGTATCCAGTAACTTTTGGGAACACCTTTCAACATGGGATCACATATCAGTTGTGATGGACAGTCATAAGAATCCATGAAAAGTTGTGGCTGATTTAAGAAATACTTATCAAGTGCCAAATTTCATCTTACGTTTCAGATTTTATTCAGAACTAAGAAGGAAGACAAATATTGTATCATCCTTGTACTGTACTGGTTTAATTCATACTAGACAACTCGTGACCTGTTGGGTCATCATTTCAGAGATATTTTGTTACCAGATTTCTCAATACTTTCAATGATGGCAGAGGTTCTAATGTAATGGAAAAGTTCTTAAAAATTCAGGAAAATATTCAGAGATGTATCTGCCTTGGAAGTAGTCCATGTTGAATTGTATAGCACAGTCAAATATCAACAGTTGACCACAGGAAAATTTTTATGACATTTTGTATTGTGATAAAATGCTTTGTGATAATTTTTATGTCATAAAATAAAAATTTATAAAATTTGAAGAGATACCTTGGTTGAAAAAGTGTTGCTCCATGATGCACCATTTCGCCCAGTTATAGGTTAGAGACACAAGAGTAATATATAGAAGATAGATAGAAATATGCTTTAAGAATATTAGATTGGAAGAGATGGTAGTTGTAATCAAACTAAAACTTCTGAAACAGTTCAAATAAACAGATAACATTACTTTAGTAAATGAAAGACAATAAAAGTTACAAAACTCTTATGTGCTATTAAATTGGTAAGGACTCTTAGCTGTCATATAGGTAGATTTTTCCAGGAAGATTTGCCCCCAATTTGGTCCTTCGGGTGTTCCAACAGTGTACCTAGTGCAATTGAATCCATCCATCTTCTTTCTGGTCATCCTCTTTTTCCTTCCACCTTTCCAGACTTCTCCAAAGAGCTAGGTCTTTGCACAATGTATTGAAGTAGAATAATTTGAGTCTAATTATTATGCTTCAACTAGGTTAATTTGTTCAGTGATCCTTTTGTTCTTTTATTTTGTTTGGCTATCCATGGTATTCTCAATCTTATCCAACACCCAAATTTCAAAAATGTAAATACTCTTTTTATCCTGCTTCTTTGAAGTCCAGCTTTTGCTTTCATAGAGTTTCACAGGGAAAAGCATTTCCTGAACAATTTTCATCTTCCTAAGTTTAACCATATCCCAGCATCTGAATATATTTTTCTAAAGTCCCCCCATTGCTATCCGAGCAAATGTTAATTTGTGGTATATTTCTTGATGGCTTCATTACTTTTGATAGTCAATCCCAAAAGGCAAAAATTATCTACTACTTCAATATATTCATTGTCAGTTCTAAGACTGGTTGCTGTATCTATTGTCATTAATTTGACCTTTTTATTTAATTCTAGTCCTATTTTTTTCCATAATGTGCCTTGATTTTCATTATTTGAGCTTGCAAAATATTTGTATATTCAGTTATCAGAATAGCATCATTAGCTTGGGAGAGGTTATTGATTTTTCTTCCTCCAGTTTTAAAACTATGCAAATCCTCTTCCCATCAATATATATTCTGCACGTACGTTGAATAAATAAGAGAGTGTACAACTTTGTCTTATTCCTTTGTTGTTCTGGAACTGGTCTGTTTCACTATTTTTCCTGACTTACATATAGGTTTTGTGGGAGGCCAATAAAAGATTGAGATTTCCATTTTTCTAAACACATCCAAGACTGATATATTGACATAATTCAAGGCTTTTCTATAATCAATGAAAAACAGACTTCTATTTGTCACTCTTTGACTTTTTCAAATGTCTAACATGCATCAGCAATAAAGTCTAACTTGAACATCTGGCATCCAACTAACCTGAGTTGAATAACATTATTTTGCTAGCATATGTATGCTAGATCAGTGGTTACCATTTTGGTGGTCTGCGGAGAAATTTTCATATTTTTGCATTTTTGCAGGTGGTGCAATATGGAAAAAGGAGCACAGCCCTCGTCGTCCGGAATGAATGGTGCTGTTGTGGCGGTGGGGGAGGGGCACAAGTGGGAAGAAATGGCGTTTGTCATGGCTGGAAACTGCGGGAGCGAAGCACTACTTTCATTTGCACGGCAACAGCATTCCCTTGTCTCCTGCTGCTTGGGACATGGAGCGGTAAATGGTGACTGGTCCGGGGAGCAGCTGGATTTTAATCTCCATTGCGGATGCTAGATCGGCCCCCTGCAAGCTCTCGTCTCTCGAGCGCTCCCTGAAGTGGCGCAGGAAACTTTGGTCGGGCTCCTCGAGAGACAAGAGCTTGCAGGGGGCTGATCTGGCATCCGCAATGGAGAGCAAAATCCGGTTGTTCCCCAAACCAGATGCTGTTTACCGCTCCGAGTCCCAAGCGCAGGAAATGAGGGCTGCCTTGTGCCACAAATATAGCGAGGTGGAATCTTGATGCCGCACTTACAGCAGAGAGAAGAAGCTGGATTTTGCACCAGATCGGCCCCCTGCAAGCTCTCGTCTCTCGAGGAGCCTGACCAAAGTTTCCAGCGCTACTTCAGGGAGCGCTCCTCGAGAGATGAGAGCTTGCAGGGGGCCAATCTGGCGTCTGCAATGGAGAGCAAAATCTGGCTGCTCCCTGGACCAGACGCCATTTACCGCTCCGAGTCCCAAGCGGCAGGAGACGAGGGCTGCCTTGCGCCATCGGCTGGTGCAAATATACCAAGGTGAATGCTCATGCCGCGCAAGTTCAAGTAGTACTTCGCTCCCACACTTCTTCCGGTCCTTGAATGAGAATGAGAGAGAGAGATGGGGGGGGGGAGAGAAAGAGAGAGGGGGAATTAGAGAAAAAGAATGAGAGAGAAAGAGGGGGAGAGAGAGAATGAGTGAGAGAGAGAGTGGGAGAGGGGGGAGAGAAAGAGAGAATGAGAGAGAAAGTGGGAGAGAGAGAGAGAGAGAGAGAGACTGAAGGACCCCATCGCGTCACTGGGAGTCCAGGTGCTTCAGCAAGCGGCATGCTGGATTCGTATTAGTGGTCCGCGAAATTTAAAATTATGAACTTGGTGGTCCTTGAGGTCCAAAAGGTTGGGGACCCCTGTGCTAGATCACATGTTATCTTAAATCTTTTTTTGGTATTGGTATGTAGTTAACTTCTTCCAGTCTCTGGATTACTGTGTTATTCTCCAGGTTTTCTGCGACTACTTGATTAGAATAGTTTCTTCTGTTGCTTGCCAAATTTCTGTAAATATTCCATTCCATTTCTTTAGCCTTCCTATTTAAAGCTCATAGTATTGAGCTATCTTCTAGTACCAATAGTTCTTGTAAGTAGAGGTAAGGTATCCTGGATGTGGACTTCTGTTCTATAGAATTTTGCTACATTTTTCCATTTTTGTTTAATCATCTTTGAATTGGTTACTATCCATTGGTGTTCTTTAGCACACCAATTTGAGGTTGGAACCTCAGAACCTGATGAATTCAGAGATGGTTGGAAGACATATCTTTCTCCATTGTGTCTTACTAATACTATTGCACTATTGCTTCTGGTCTCTTCTAACTGCTCTCTGAAATTCTTTCTTAAGTTCCTTCCTGAGATCTTTGTGTTTGTCTTTCTTGACTTAGCATCTCTTCCCTTGGCAATTTCTACCTTTTGGTCTGGTATTTAGTTTGCTTTCTTTTGTCTCTTGATCTTGGCAGTCTCTTTTCATAGTCATCCTTAACAACATCTTTGATTTTATTCCACAGTCCCTCTGGTTCTTGTTCAGTGAGGTTCAAGACTTCAAAGTGATTCCTGATGTTCTTGAAAATAATGGGTATATACACGTAAGGTCATATTTTCATTTTTCTTTTCTGCTTTTCTGCTTTTCATTTCTGCTTTAGTTTAACTTGGGATTTGCACACGAGCAGTTTCACAGTCTGCCCCTGGTCACATATTGCTGTTTTAGCTGAACAAAATCTTGTTGGGGAAGTAAAAATGGAAAACGAGAAATTCAGGTGAATATTAACTAGCATGACTAGGGGAAAAAAAGAAAGAAAAACGACATTTTTGAAATAAGAATTTGGAGGTAGAGATGATTACTAACAGCACAATAACTACCAGAATTAGGGTATTGGAAACCAAATAATGACTCCACCCTTGATGATGTGATCAAAAAGCAGAAACTTACTTAGAACATGTCATGCGACAAAATTTAGATAAGGTTGAAGGAAGTAGAAAATAAAAAGATTGTTGTTATGCCATGGAGTATATCTAATTATCTATTTAACCTAATCAGCTCTTGATTATTTGTGCTTTAGTAATTTCAAAAAATACTGTCTTTTTTTAAAAAAGTCGCTTTTGAGGATGATCTGTAAATTGAACCATAATTCAGCTTTGTAAACTAAGTAAACACATGATGTAAAGTGCTAGCACAAATGGCAACGCTTCTGCCAAAATAAAAATAAATGAAGTCTTGACCACTTGTTTTCATATCTTTGGTAGATGGCATTCTAAGAGTTTGAGGCAATGGTTAGGGTATCAGGCTATAAACTAGGAGAATGTGAGTCCTGCTTTTGGCACAAAGCTAGCTTGGTGACTAGGCCAGTCACTGTCTTTCAGCCCTAGGAAGAAGGCAATGGCAAACCAATTTTGAGAAAACTTGCCAAGAAAATTGCAGGAACTTGTCAAGGCAGTCTTCAAGAATCAAGTAGGATTAAATGGAAGAAAAAATTAGATGACTTTGATGTTGAGAAGATCCTCTATTTAGTGATGATGTCTCTTTATAGAAGCTTTCTCCAGGGAGACTTTTTTATTTAGCATCACAAAAACATCTTTTTGTTTCTCACAAATTTTGAACCTACTTTGTTATAATTGATTTCATACTGCTTTGAAATCTATCTTGCATTTATTTTAATGCTTCATTGGTGATTGTCGTATTTTGCTGTATAAAATTAAATTGTCTTTGAAACATGATTGAAGGATATGCAAAAATATTAATCCCAATCTTTATTATGTAACAATATGAACTTGATTATAAAGCTTGCCTTAGAAATTTCTGGGATAATTAAATAAGTTTAGCTGTTATGAAGAAGGAGGCATAGATATCAATTTTCATAATGAATCACTGATTTATTTTCAGAGTATTTTATTTCAAAAGTAATGCTGATAATTACTTTCTAGTAATTATTAAAGATCTGCCACTTTAGTTATTCAGGTTAACTTAAGTGCTCAGAACATTAAAGCAAAGTAGTTAGAATATTTTGATTTAATAAAAATTCAGTATTTTTTCCTTTATCTTTCCTTACGTGGTAAATTGTTGTATCAGTTGTGTATCAGTACAGATACAGCCATTTGATTTATTGTCATTTTCTAGACTGTCTCATGCATGAATAAATAGAATAATTCATCATGCAGCAGGTATATAATGTTCTTTTCCTTTGCTGGTAATTAATTTAACTATCCCCAGAGTGGGGACGTTCTCAGAAATATGTAATTTGGATTATTTTATTGTCAGCTGGCCTTGTTGAGAGATGTCACAGTCATTCTACATCTGCAAAATTTTGCTAGAGATATAATCATATGCCTTGATTTGGGAATAGATGTTAAGTTCTAGTTCTATATCAGTTTCCTGAAACCAGATACCCTAATAAGCCTATTCATAATTGGTCACTATGTTGATAAAATCTAGAATATTTCATATAACTTTTAAAATATATGCTTTTGGAAGTAAGCATGTCACTATTGGTGGTTTAAATAAGTTACTTACTAGTTTTTAGGAAACAATACCTTCAATCTTGCATGCTTAGGTCTTATGCCAGTGACTTACAGAAAAAGCATATTGCAAAAAAAAAAAAAAGGAATCTGTTAACTCTTGTGTTATGTGATAGATAAAACATTAAATGAATTGGCTTGGCAGTCAGTTGACTTTCTTAGTGGATTATTGCACTAAACTCAGATCAGCTTTCTGTTTCTAATGTCTGCATCATAGTGATCTGAACAATGCTGGGTGGAAGATCTGGATGTTTTTTCATGGCATTTTAAAATTCTAGCATGGTTAGGGTCAGGAAGAAAAAAAATTGCATCTTGACCCAGGGAATGCTATTTCCCTACACTGTTTTTTGCAGTCATCATCCTGGTTCCTCCTGCATCGGGTCTGCTCAAGTGAAGCAAGATGGATAACAATGAGAATGACAAGGTTTCTAAACAGTATTATGGCAGGCCATCTGAGGAGTTCCATATCTGGATGGATTTGCCACAAACCTACAGAGTCATCTTTCTTCATTAAAACTAGTGGTTCTCCTAAGTATTTTAAGAAGAGCTTTAGGTCTCTTTGATTTTTGCAATGCTTTTATTTTGGCTTTATTGCTGTATTGTTTTATTTCCTCTGCTAGTTGTCTGGCTATAGTCTGCTTTGTTTCTGTTTAATGTCATTTAGAGAATCTAAAACAAAGTAATGAACATACTAAATTTTATATTTCTAAAATTGGGAAATCAGCTTCCTTTTTTGGTATTGCAGCTTGGGCACCCCTGATTTATTTTTATTTTTTAATACACACACACACAAAACAAGGACTAGTTAAATTAAGATTAAATTAAGGTTCATGACATCATCTAAATTCCATTTCAAGACTCCTAAACCTCAATTAATTTTCTAATGGATTAACATGATTTCTAAAAATCCGTCATTACAGATAGTCCTCGATTTACAACAGTTCATTTAGTGACCATTCAAAGTTACAACAGCACTGAAAAAGTGACTTATGACCATTTTTCGTAGTTACAACCTTGTAGCCTCCCCTTGATCATGTGATCAAAATTCAGTTGCTTGGCAACTGGTTCATATTTATGATGGTTCCAGTATCCTGAAGTCATATGATCCCCTTTTGCAACCTTCGGACAAGCAAAGTCAACGGGGAAGCCAGATTCACTTAACAACCAGGTTACTAACTTATCAACTGCAGTGGTTCACTTAACAACTGTGGCAAGAAAGGTCGTAAAATGGGGCAAAGTTCATTTAACAAATGCCTCACTTAACAGCAGAAATTTTGGGCTCAATTGTAGTTGTAATCTGTATTCATAAGCTATAATTTATGGCTTATAAATACTATCAGTATTTATAAGCTATAATTTATGGTTTAGTATTATGTGTGAACTAGGCTACTTTGACTTGTTTAACATGTGATTAAAAGAAGATTATTTTAGATTAGTTCAGTTTTAGGAATCATGCTGCAATCTATTGATTACTTTGGATGAATTCATACAACACTTACTTTGAAACAATCTGTAATGTTTAAACCTAGTGACTGAAATCAGGCTTAGACAACTCTTGCACATGACAACATGCAAGTGAAGACCAAATTGAAAAAGACTGGGACTAGGAAGTAGCAAATGCAGCTGATGTATCACTGTTGTAAAAAACCTGTCCCATCATACTGTCATAGAGTACCTGAATCAATTTCATGAATTTCTTCAGATATCCATGTCTCAGATCCGGAGACACTTCCTCTTGACAGTATCAAATGTTTTTGTTAGGTCAGTGAAAACAGGATAAAAAAGCTTATTCTATTCCATGCATATCTCTTGGACTTGGCTCATGACAAATACCATTTCTTCAGGACTCTGTTCTGGCCAAAAACCACACTAGGTACATCGGTAAGGTTCCTTTCTGAGACAGTCTGTTTACGAGAATGCAAGCACAGATCTTGCCTGCAATGGATAGCAGTTAGTTACCACTGTAGTTTGATTTGCTTTCTTTGTTTTATAGAGAGTCAGAATGAATGCTTCATAGCAGTCGTCGTGCATCTCCTCTGTGGATCAAATGTCTTCTAAGATGTTTTGAAATGCCTGCAAGGTGTTTGGGTTTAGTGCTTTGTGGATCTCAGCGGAAATGCCCTTTTGCCCAGTTGCTTTATTTGAGCACATCTGCAAGATTGTTTTCCTGATCTCAACAGGAGAGGGAGGCAGTCTAGGGCCGTGATGGCAAACCTATGGCACGCGTGCCATAGGTGGCACACGGAGCCATGTTGGTGGGCACACGAGCTCAGCTTTTGGGCCTTCTGGGCCCATTGGAAGTCAGCAAACAGGCCATTTCTGGCCCCGGGGGGGGCTGGGGAAGGCTGTTTTTGCCCTCCCCAGGCTCCTAGAAAGGCTCTGGAGCCTAGAGCGGGCGAAAAATGGGCCTACTGGGCCCACCCATGCCATCGTGTGCCAAAAGCGGGGGAAGTGTGGAAGGGTTGCACACACATGCACAGGGGTGAGGCGCATAGAATTGTGGGTGTGGGCAAGCGTGTGTGCGACCTCCCCCCTCTCACTTCTCCCGCTTTTGGCACGCGACGGCAAAAAGGTTAGCCATTGCTGGTCTAGGGTATCTAGGTTTCTAAGTTGGAAGTGTTCAGCCCACTAGTTTTTTCCTGGTCTTTGATTAGGTTCAACCCATAAAGGGGAACATCCTGATTTAGAAGGACTATAAACTGACTTAATGGCCCTGAAGAACTCTGGTAGCATGCGTTTCTGCATAGTTCACCTGCTCAGCCTTCCTTTGCCACCGCTTGTCCTGCATTTCCCACAATTCTGTCTCAAGTATGGACTGCAGTGGTGCAGTGGTTAGAATACAATATTTCAGGCTAACTCTGCATTCCCACTGCCAGGAGTTCGATCCTGACCGGCTCAAGATTGACTCAGCCTTCCATCCTTCTGAGGTCAATAAATTGAGGATTGCTGAGGCAATTGTTGACTCTGTAAACTGCTAAGAGAGGGCTGTAAAGCATTATGAAGCAGTATATAGGTCTAAGTGCTATTGCTATTAAACTTGATTTTCATTGAGATAGATAATGGGGGGTTCTGCCAGTCTGCAAAGGCCTTGTTCTTGTCCAAGTACTGTTGTTGCAGTCTGTATGATGGCAACTTTAAAGTGCATCCACTTTTCAGAATAGGTTCCTGCAAGCAGTAACTTGCTGGAGGGTTTTTCATTAGATACATGTTGGAAATGTTGGAAATGTTGGACTTGGTTTAGAGCTTGTAGTCTTCCAATGTTGAATGACTTTCTGGCAGTCCTTGCTTGCTTACAGTGTAAAGGGGCTTAGATGCTTTCTGGTGTGTGGCTGCTGCAGCTACTTGTAATTGCCACAGGTGAAAGCTGAACACCAGGTGGGGATCAAAGGTGAATGAGCAGTCCTAAGAAGGACATGGCAGGCCCTTCCACCAAAGATGCTACTCCTCCCTGAGCACCTTATATACCTCATCTTTTACCTATGGAGTAATGAAAGAGTTGCCAAGTTTAATAGTGGCTCTTTCATAGTTAAAACTAGTTGTTCATAGTCTCACACTCTGAGTAAGAGTTAAGTTAAAAGCAACAATTGAACTCTTTTTAGTACCATATTGCATACATATTGTATATAGATTTTCATGATTAATACTTGACTGCTAAAGCTGAAAGAGGCTTCAGATGATATTGCTGTCACAGCAAGATTTTATGCAGAACGCATCACATATTTGAGGTTGTCTGGGTAGCATAATGCAGTCTCATGGGGAGACTTAAACTAGTTTAAATTACAATTAGGCAGCAATTAGGCAAAAATTTCTTGTAGGAAAGCAAGGCTTACTAGAATTTGAAGCTGATTTATTACAGACATAAAATGCTATTGATATCAGATAATCTGATTATTCTTTCAGGCTGCAATGCATTACAATGCAATGTAAGCCGCCCAGAGTCACTTTTTAGAGGAAATGGGTGCATAAAAAATTAATAAATAAAATAAATAATAAATGGCAGTTAGATATCTATTTTTAATCTTCATTTAGAAATCTGAAATATGGAATAAATGGCCTAGAAACACTAAGTGACAAATTTATAATAGGCATAGCCAAACCATACCCACCAATCAGCAGACAACACAATGGCCAACAGACTGAAAAAAGTCAGCCTGCAAATTAATACCAGAGAAAGGAGATTTAATATATTATTATTATTCCTGAGAATACCATAGATAGTCAGGAAAATAAAACAAATGGATTGTGAAAGAAATCAATCCAGAGCCCTCGCTCAAGGGACAAATGTCCAGGCTCAAACTCATATTTTGGACACATTGTGCAAAGGTATAAACTCCCTTGTGACATCCATAATGCTAAAAAAGATGAAAGAAAAAGGATGACCAGCAATAAGGTGGATGCACTTGATTACAATATCAGTGAATGCACCATTGAAAAGACTCTTGAATCAAAGTGTTTATGGAACATATTTAATTAATATTAATTTACAGTCGCCATTGGTTTTTTTTAAAGCTAATGTAGCTTTTGCATCAAAATGATGCAAAATCAGCTTTCATAATTTTTTTAAACATACTTTTATGTTGAATATGCTCAAGTATACTTTTAAAATAATTCTATTTGATATAGTATTAAATTGATACTAAAGCTGCTGGGCTTTCAAGCAGAATTCGAGCTTTTCTGAAATCTGACTGTAATTTTTAACACGGCTCCTATGAAATAATTAGCAAAAATATGGACATTGCATAACTACATTCTAATAGTACTTTTTTAAAAAAATAAAACAATCATGTTGGTTTTCTACTACTGTATTTAAGCTACCAGTATAGCCTTTGCGGGTAACATTAATTTAGTATAGAAAAATGGTATAGCCTTTAAAATAGGTGTTTTAAACATGTTTAATGCAGCAACATTTGCACAGCTCTATAAAATTTCCAGACAGAGAACTTAAATTATTCATGTATCAATCATGCCCCGGTCAGATAATGGCCCTTTGAGAAATCAGCGTTGTAAGTCTTCAATCAGTTGATAGCGTGACAGTTTAGCAATTAGTGCCTGTGTAAAGTCAATAGAAAAAAAAACAGCAATAAAATTGCCTCAGATGTGACAGAAAGTGTGGCATTGTGCATGTATTTTGTTGGGTGCTTGTATAAATACTTAAAATGCATACAGAAACATGCCCATCTCTTTGGGTTTTTACTGTTTTGCTCATGTTTTTTGTCATTATCAAGCCAAACTAGATACAAAATCTGTCTATTTAATGCTGGATCCTAGCCAACAGCATAGAGATGGATGAGGTTTAAAAGCAAAAGGTATATCTGAATCTCTATTTTCTCTCCAAATGCTTCCTTGCATTTGGAGAGTCCCTCTTTGAGGGAGATGGGCAGTTTAGAAATATGAAAAACAAACAATAAAAATAATTGAAAGCCACTGGAGAAGGAACCCATAGCAAGTTTGAGAAGAAAGACTCTGTTATTGGTTATTTGCTGGTGTCAGACCTGCCCCAATCTAGATCCTTAGGAAAGAAAGGCTCTTGATTCCATGGTTAAAGCAAAGGGTTCTTTTACTAAAGGAGTGGGTTGCGGTAATGTCAAGCCAGTTCTGAAATCTCCCACCCTCACTAGATTAAAAAAAGGTGTACATTTGCCCACAGCCCACCCCTCCTCCCCCTGTGACCAGTCTGTGACCACTCCCCCCATGACCAGTCCGAGCTCACCAAGATGTTTTGAGAACTCTGAGACGTTTGGTGGTAATCCGCATATTTCTCAGGGTGCCTGGTCGTGGGATGCTGGTACAAACAGGATCGGGATGCTCTGGTCCTTGTCACCTGTCATTCCCCCTCCTGATTTCCCATCACGTACACACAAAGCTTTATTGCCCTGTCACCCTTCACTCCTTCTTCCCATTTCCAGCTTTTGATAGCCTTATTTTCGGGGAGGTCTTATTATTTTGGGGCACGTGGAGCAAGACGGGGCTCCTCTTGCCATCTTACCTGATTTCCAGCTCTGTCTTCCTAACCCTAACCAAAGGAAATATTTTCAAGGAGGGCTTATTTTCGGGGCGGGCCTTATTTTTGGGGAGGGCTTATTTTAGTGTGTGCGCTCAAAAGCCTGATTGGGCTTATTACTTGGGGAAGTCTTATTTTCAGGGAAACGGTATTCTTATAAACAACTCAAGATAGGGAACTCTTTCCTCCTCCCATTTTCCCCACAACAATAACCCTGTGAGATGGGTTGGGCTGAGAGAGAGAGTGACTGGCAGCATGAGAGAATGCAGTTAAGGTTGCTAGTTTCTGGGTAAGATCTCTTTAACCTGTAGATAATTTAATCTGATATTTTATATTTTAAATTTTATATAGTATGTCTTATTTTCGATGTGATGCTTCTGACATGAATTAACAAAACAAACAGGCCCAAAATCATTCAGCTGGCTTTCATGCCTGAGGTGGGACTAGAATTCACTGTCTCCTGGTTTCTAGCCTGGTACATTACTGTTTGTTAAAAGCAGTGTAGTACTTTAGAAATCAATGGTATAGAAGGGGACAAGAAGTTCAATTGAATAATATCAATAAAATCAATTTAAAAATTCAGCAACACAATCTAGGGCACTTTCAGATTTCTGCTACTGCCACTCCCCTATTTCTTGAAACAGTTGGAAAGATCTTTCCCTCTTCTCTCATCTGCGACTTTATTTTATGCTCAGTACACATGAATGAAAAAAAAAATCTGAATTATTATGAAGAAGAGCTGTATAACTGTCAAACTCTTTGAAAGGCCAGTTAAGTTATCTAAAATAGAGGATTTGAGTGAGAGAAAAGTTTTTGCAAGTGTGAAAATAGATTGCATTCAAGAGTTTCAAAGGAAAATAAATAAAAACAGATTTACCATTGCTTTAAATGTATCAGAGCTGTACCATAAAGCAGTGTTTCTTAAATTTTTTGCTGTCAGTCCTTCCTACTGTTAAAAATTATAATTAACATTTTTTAAAAAAGCTGTTTGTATGGGTTATATTTATCAGTGTATAACATTAAAAATTAAAATTGATGCATTCATGAAATATTTATTGAATCACATAAAATAACAACATCCCATTGGATATTAATGTAAAATATTAATAAAACAATGTGAAGAGTGTCCTTGTTTTAAATTTTTGCAAATGTGTTAAATATCTGGCAAAATAATTTTGATTTTGATGACCTATGAGAGGATGTTAGGGGATTGGTAGGGATCCTAGGACCACACTTTTAAGAAACACTGCTATAGAGAGCCAGTTTGGCCTAGTGGTTAAGACACTGAGCTTAGAAAACAGGAGATTGTGAGTTGTAGACTAATCCATCCTTAGGCATGAAAGCCAGCTGGGTGACTTTGAGCCAGTCACTCTCTCTTAGCCCAACCTACTTTACTGGGTTGTTGTTATAAGGGAAAAAGTAAGAAGGCATGTTGGATATATTTGCTGCCTTGAGTTATTTGTAAAATAAACCATAAAAGGCAGGATACAAACAAATAAAATATTATTTTAATTTGGACTTTTAAAAAATAAATTCATTGATGATTACTACAGGTTAGTGCCAGGTTGCCCAGACAAAACATTCTATATTGCTTCATAGCTGCTTCATATTTCCTAGGTGTAATTTAAAAAATACAAAGAGATATTCCGTAAAAGCCTCCTTAGGTTTGATTAGTGCATGCCAGAGGGTATGTCACAGCTTGCTAAAGCTTGGGGTAAATAGTATTGGAGGAAACAAGTCCTGAGTCCTGTAGAGAGTTTGCCAAAACTTTGCAAAGCAAAGCATAGTCACTTCACTCTTATTACTTATTTATACTTTATTTAAAAAAAAAACCACCTTTAAAATTCAGTAGTTCTTACCCCCACATAATTGTATTTAAGTTGTACTTATACTATGGTAGACTTATTTAGCTTTTTTAATTCCATCTAAGCTGTGGGGTGAGAACTGGGGAAAAGTTAAATAATTCATTTACATCAAGTAGCTTCTTGGCATGTTTGTATTCCCTGGGCAAGTATGTGTCATGTATGAAAGGGTGAATGCAGTTGTTCAAGCATATCTTTTAAGTGAAGAAGATACCTTGATCTTATCCACAAAATTTCTAGTCTGGGTGGTTATACTGACACGTGATTCTGGGTTATATAGTTCAGGATATATAGAAAAGGCCCACAATAGAAAAAACTGCCCCAAAGGTTAAATAATAGCTAGTAAACTAAGATTGTTTGTGCAATGGTCTACGTGGGTTTCTCTAGGGAGGGTGGAAGGAATTTTGAAGCTTGGTTGGCAAAGCTGGGAGGTATAAGTGGAACATTGAATTAATATTTATGATGACTGTCACTTTGAATCATGACAAGACCTTGTGCTACTTGAAATCTGTACAATCTATACAATGAATATATTTTGTTCAGGGACAGTCCTTAATTCATTTGGAACACAACACTGTTAGGACTACAGTTTTTGGAGCATCACTGGCTTTGTAATGAATTGTATATGTAGTATATTTATTTACTAGATTTGTGTGTTTTCCTCTTTATTTAAAAAAAATAGAAACAATTTGAGAATAAAAAAAAATGGTTGTGACAGTAAGATAATAGTTATGCAAAAATGTAAAATGTACTATTTGACCACCACCCTGTGTCTTTGGGACATCTATAGAACACATTCGTGAACCATATTCTTTTTTCCAGATCTGGACAATATTGTGAATCTTTTTGAATCAATTGATTGATAAAAGCAAATATTCCTTCACTAAATCACTGCCTTGTTCCAATCTTTCTGATTTGTTTTGTACATAAAATAATAAGTTCCAACATTGGACTTGGCTAAGGTTAGATAGATATTTCTGAGGTGGTAAGGCCTAATTTGTGAAATCCCTTTACCCTTTAAGAGATACACTGTGCTGTTTTTAAAGTTATTGGTTGTATTCCATTATTGATTTAAATGGATGAGCAATCGAATTGGCCTTTAGGCTCTCTTTGGCAGTTTCTAAAGACTTCTGAGATTTAGCAACAAAATGTTTTTGTTGTTTGGTGCTGTATAAAAAGTATTTACTTCTTTTTATATATGGTACTTAGAATGGAAACATCAAGGATGTATGCAACCCTCCTGGAAAACCAGAAAAAAGGTCTAGAGATGTTTAATCCAGCAACTCTGAGGGGTTGGTATTTTGAAAAAGTATAATTCCTGGGCTAAAAATGGTTGCCCGCCTCTATCTTAGGATGCCTAGTGCTCAAATGCATTCCCATATTAGATAATCAACCTGATAGTGGCATTATAAGTAAGAAAAAAAGCTACCCTACAAAGCTGCCTTAAATTCATTATTGGAACTAGAGTTAGCATGTCTATAAAAATGAAATATAGCTCCAGAATATTACCACCTACTCTATTCTTTACCTTGAGATAAACAGCTTGCCAATTTCCTCTGTTTCTTCTTAGTTTGTAAAATGCAAATGTGTATTTCCCAAAGGTGGGGAATAAGGCGGTGTAAGCCTGCTAAATGGATTTTTAATAGATAAGATTGTTCAATTAAGCATGTCTTAGTTAGTAGTGTGAGTGTTCAGGGCATATATGTCTGCTGCCTGGAACAGAAGATGGCCCTATAAACATGAATCATTGGAGTTCGGACTGGTTGTCAAGAACCTGTAGTAAAACTGGCGGGAGGTTTCGTCCACTGACCCTGACGTCATCATAGGGCTTCTGCGCATGCGCAGAAGAGCACTGCAGGCTCTCTGCAAACCTGTAGTAAAGGTAAGTAGAACCCACCCCTGTGTCTGAAGCACTGAGGTCTCAAGGGCATTACAGAAATAGATTGACCCAAACTGGACAATTTTGTGACCCTTAATATTGATGTCTTGGGCTTCACTCTATTTAGTTTTCCAGTTCTTCCTTCTTGGAGGTCTAGTTGTTATCCATTTAGGCGCTACAAAATTTTTTTAATAATGTGGGAGAGCTGCATTTTCTTAGACTCAAATATTTTGCAGTTGAAGAAATGCAAGATATTTCTCAGCCTTATACTTCTGCTGTAAATTGAAGTAGTTTTATGCAAAACAAAGACTTTGATTTACATATATGAAATTACTAATAATGAGCTTCATCCCGCCTTTTTCCTACTACTTTCAGAATTCTATAAATTCTGAGTCCTTTCTGATCTTTAGTTCTAAATACTTCTCTGCTTTTCTCAAGGAGCAGCTCACTCTGGAACCCAAATGCTGATCTGCCCCCTATGTTATCAGCTAGGTTATCTTCATTTCCTGCTGTTACTATGTATTACTTTGGGGCATTCACTGTATGGCCCACTTTTTTTTAACATTTTTTTTTTTTTTGCATGAAACAAGCACAAGTATGACATCTACAGATTTTCCATAGCTGATTTGGTGGTGTAAGGGGAGAAGAAGAAAAGGAAAGGAAATTACAGTCATGGAACTATTCCCGCCTGTAATTTATAAGTGAATTCATAATTAATGTAATTCATAAGTAAAATCTTGATTTTATGCACCCCCTTCAGTGGACTGAATGCATTGGACAACATCTGGATTCAGATTGCTTTGTCAAATAGAATTTAGTCCAGACAATGTTCATACATTTTATGTAAATTATATAAATTTTACATAATCTATGAAAATTTCATGTGGATTTCTGTGTTAGATATCATGTGAAGCAAGATGCGTTGTTTGAATTAATTACTATAATATCTGGCTGCCTGGTTCTAAGATTACAGATTATATGCAAAGCATTAAAGTAGGGCTTTTACATGTGCATGGAAAACTTTAATAATCAGACCAAGAATACAGTACATGAAATTGCTTTTCAAGATGCTATTTTTATCAGGTGCATTTGAACCTGGGGGGCATGACTGAAGAGATGCTCTTATGAAATCTCTGGAGAATTTCAGTAGGACATTAATTTATCAGTGCTTCTGTTACATTGTAATAAACTATGCTGGAGTGGGTGGATATAATGAATTTAGATGATAGACAGATCTATTAGTATAATTGTTCATATGTTATATCAGATTTTTAAATTTAGAATTATTTGCTTCTGCTTTATGTCTCCAACTATACTTTTTTATTGTTCTTTATATACACACATAATTGACAGATTTTCAGAAGTACAATATATTTAAAGGGTGATTTATTTTTTTAAATAAAACTTAAATTCCTTAGAGGGATCAGTATCATTGAGTTTGGAAATATATATTAGTACATGTTAGAATATTCTTTGCATAATAACAGCTGGTCTCTGCTATGAATTTCACAGCATTCTACTTTAAAAGTCATTGCTTACCTCTTTTTAATCAGTATTTGTTTGCTAAGTGTTTAAACTTCAGTAACTTTGAAACTAATTTAAAAGCAATGTATATATTTAATCACAATGTGAAAGATGAAGGTACAACAAAAGAAATGCATTTTTAAAAAGCAGCCTCATAATATTTTCTTGCTTTTAAATAAGAAAGGAGAGACTTTGAGATAGATGACAGAATTTAAAACACTTAGAAGATCAGATTTTAGGAAATGTGTGTGTATAATTCAAATATGACACAGGGATGGAACAAGTTTTAAAAAGTATGATAAAGTGGATGCAAAACTTCAAATAAATGATTATAGTACAACAATGGAGAGAGCTATGGAAAAAACAATAAAACCTACAAATTATTATTCCTTTAATTTTAAGGGATTATTTAATTAATGTAAAGTGTTTTTTTAGCTAATATATATGTTGATAATTACCAAATCATATAACAATAAATGTTAGAAATGCCATAAAAAGAAGGAACATTTTATTGGTTTTTTTTTGTAAAAAAAATCCCTCTTTTGAAATGTGTCTTGTTATTGTCATTTACTCTCTGCATACAATTCCATGTAGATTAAGTAGAAGGAACTGGTTACACTTTTTCAAACTAATATAGTTTATTAGAAGGCCTATGTGCAGTGATGAAAAAATGCATGCCTTTTAATAAAATGTGTTAGTCTGAAAGAATCCTACCAGGCTCTTCCTCATTCAGAGATTGTAATTTACCTTCAGGTTAATAGTTCCTTGCCCATAATATAATAATACTTAAACCAAGCACAAAGGGATATCTCATTAATCTATATTTTCTTACAGAATTAAATAGTTAGAATAACTGCATGGCTGGAGCCAAAGCAACCAATCCACTTACTTTCTGTTTCTTGTTAACATCTTGTGGAAGAATGCATGTGTTCTTTTTCAGTAAACAATGTGGAGAAAGCTAGAGAAGATGTAGGAGTTCTGTTTTCAGTACCAGTACCTGGTACTTGTGTATAACTAAAATCTGTGAAGTCTAAACAGGTGATTTAAGGGTACAGACACAGAACAGAAGGAGGAAATACATATTTTCTCCCTCTTAAGCACAAATAGTACATAGACTGTGCTAAAAAAAGATCCTCTTTCATCACATTTTGAAATACATACACGTTCATTTTTAGAATCAATTATCAAAAATAAAAGATAATTAGGTTTGGGCTCCTAGCAATGAAACAGGAACCAGCTGCCTATCCAACCATTTATCAGAAATATTTGGAATACATAATGATAAAGTAAAATAAATCTATCATTTAACAAATATTTTTATCAGTTTTTAAGCTATATGTCCTTTCTGCTCTCTACAATATAGATAGAATTAGAACTTTTCTTTAGAGGCTATTCCAGAGGTGGTATTCAGCAGGTTCTGACCATTTCTGGAGAACCAGTAGCGGAAATTTTGAGTAGTTTGGAGAACCGGTAAATACCACCACTGACTGACCCCGCCCCCATCTATTCTCTGCTTCCCGAATCCCAGCTGATCAGGATGAAATGGAGATTTTGCAGTATCCTTCCCCTGGAGTGGGGTGGGAATGGAGATTTTACAGTATCCTTCCGCTGCCACGCCAACCAAGCCACGCCTGGTAGTAATTAATTTTGAATACCACCACTGGACTATTCCTATAAATGATTGTGCTTGTGTGAATGTGTGTGTGTATGCATGCACATGCGCCTATTTGTTATTTCTAATCTCCAGTGTGGAAGGGCATTTTGAAAAAAAACATTTTCCCTTTTTATTTTGTATCATTCTTATAAGATAAATGGCGCCCACTGAGTCCCTTGTTTCTATACAGGTCTGACAAACAGTTGGGTTTGTTGAGGTCCTGTCCTAGTGCTTACAGGAGTGCTTTCCAATTTTTTTTCCTTCAGACAGCCAGTTTGGTCTGCTAGTTAAGGCTTCAGGCTAGAAACCAGGAGACTGGGAGTTCTAGTCCAATCTTAGGCATGAAAGCCAGCTGGGTGAGTACTCAGCCCAACTCATCACATAGGGTTGTTGTTGTGGGGATAATAGGAAGAGGAAGGAGTATTATATATGTTTGCCACCTTGAGTTAAAGTAATTAAGGTAGGATAAAAAAAAGAATCTAATAAATAAAATATACCCCAAACCATTTATCAGAAAGTCCTTTTTACCCAATATAGGTAAAAACCTTTTAAGCCAATTTAAATGTTCCAGTTGTGGTTTATATGTCACTACCAAAAGATAAAGTACTTTTACCCAATTTTGGGTAATTTACCAAGATTTGGGAAACAAACATTACAAGAGTTCTTTGTTTACTACTTTCTAGACCAGGACTTTTTTATAGCAATTAGAATGTAGAAATATATAAATGAAGGTTAAATCATCCAGACCAAAAGTTATCTTAAAATGTTAAATCATGGCAAATGGACCAAAGTTTATTAAAACTGAGACGTTTTATTACACATCCAAGTAACTTCTTCAGTCGAAATTGGAATTTGGATAGGCAGAAAGTGTCAGAGAGTTATTGGAAAGAGCCAGCTCTTACCATACAGACTGCAGAGGGGATCTATATGGAACCCTGAAACCCTCTTCCAACAAATGAAGAAGAACTCTCCACAATGTGTTCCTTGTCCTGAAGCTATAACTGTATGTTGGGGCTCTTGCTTCTAATCTACAGTGAAATAAGTCAAGCAGGGGTCAGAGGCTTTTCTCTAGCAATCTTAGTTCTTTTACTCTGCTCTTGCCATCCTGTCAGTCCTACAACACAAACCAAAATGGAAGGAAGGTTGACAGCAGCTAGAGGGAGGGGTGTGGATCTACAACAGCCAAAAGTGGCCTAAAGGAGCTAGGCCGGTGTTGGCAAACCTTTTCGGCACCGAGTGCTGAAACAGGAGCACGTGTGTGGGAGCACCGGAAACGGGAAGAGTAGCTTCCCAGTCCGCATGCATGCACCGGGAAGCTGAGCTTCTTGTTTCAGCTTGCACATACATGCTGGTCACCTGGTCTTCTGGTTTCTGGCGTGCATTCATGTGTGAAGACCAGCTGGCGGAAACCAGAAGCTCAGTTTTCCGGTGTGTGTATGCACACCAGGGAGCTGCTCTTTTGGTTTCTGGCATTCCTGCATGTGCGAGGAACCCCTAAGAGCAACAGGCAATGGCTGGCATGCCCGGAAAGATGACTGCATGCCACTTCCAGCACGCGTGCCATAGGTTCGCCATCACGGATCTAGGCAGTTCTTATCCCCTGCTGTGGTAGTCACTGAAACAACCCACAACATACTTATCGAAGGCTTATGTCTTCTATCAAAGGTGGAAAGTGCTATTTCTACATTAGATCAGGAAACAAAAAAAAAGTCAGCTGGCCTTTGATCTGAAGAGCTTCCTTACTTTCTAGAGCTAAATGGGCCTTTAATCCTGGGAATCCTGATTGCAAATCCATACAAAAATCAATACATTTTAATTTACAAGTTTAAATTTTTGTTCTGTTGCTAAGTAGATTGATTGGGTGTTAACAATTACATTACATGACTAAATATGCCCATTTTCAATAGTATATGAGAACTATACATTTTTGTTTCCTTATTTCTCTTTTATTTTTACATAAAAAAGAGAAGGTTTAGTAATGCATATTTTAAATGGTAAAAAATTATAATTTGATGATGGTTTATATGTTCAAGGCCCTTTATGCTGTAACTGTGGGGCAGCAAAGCTGGCTGTGGAATTCTGGGAGTTGAACTCCATCCGTCTTAAGGTGCCCAAGGTTAAGAAATCCTCTCTTAAGATGTTGAATGCACCTGAAATTTGTATTTTAACATTTCTACAGCTTGAACAATAACAACACAAAAATGAACAATTGGTATTGGCTAATGTTGATCTGAACAACTGGTGCAAAAAAAAAACTATGAAAATTCTATTTCTTAAAAATTGTTCTGATAGCAGTATTCTTTATTTCAGTAACAATAACTCTACAGAAAATTCTTGTGAGCAGAAATCAAAACACAGCATTTCAGGGAATTGAAAGGATTCAAAGAATTGCAAATAATAGGAGGAAGCATCTTTTGTCCTTTCATATAAAAAAACAGAACTTCATAACTGCATAGATAGAATCCTCTATGTTTTAATAGATTGTATCACATTAAAATTTAAAATTAATTCTAAAATTTATTGTTTATAAATATTTATGACAAAATAGTGAATTTATATATTCAGCATGTGATGCACATTTTCTTTCCAAATATTCTTTCTTATTCTTCAGCCTTTCTCTAGTTTCTGAATAAAAATTCTGATATATTTGTTTTGAGGTTATTGTACTACAGTAGTGTCATTTATTCAGAGTGAGTGACTGACTAATCAAGCATGCAATTTCAATCAATGTAGATTTTAAAATTTCTTTTTCCTTTTAGCTGTCTCTGTAATGAGGTACAGTGCTTCATCATTTGGATTTGCAGTAAGTATTCTCATAACTGAAATGTACATTTGCTTTTTCTGATCGAATCCACCCATTAGTTTCATCCACAGTTGCCACAAATACTATCAATTTCACACAAAGAAATTTTAAGAAAGAGAGGAACCATAAGTAAAGTTAAACAATCAGACCAGAAGACTAATTGGAATTTAGGTAGGATTTCTGATTTGAATTTCACAGAAGAAATAGAAATGGGTCTAAAGCATGCTCCCAGGATTGTCCACTGTTTCCTGTATTAGCTAGCATAACTCAAGCACGTTTCAACAGAGGCTTAGTCCAATTTGTGGAGGCTTGTTTTATCAATAATGTTAAGCAAGAGCTAACTTCAGGTTAAGTCTCAGTATCAGGAGATTAATCAGCTTCATGCTGATTTGCAAGTACTGGGAGCTCTGTTAGAAGCAAAATATGGAATAGGTAGACATTTTATGGTAGTTCACTATTTGCATAGCATTAAAAAATTCTAATACAAATTTCAGATAAACAATTCTCCTCCTCCAACCCCAGATTAGATACATTCCACCTCCATGTTATCATAATGCCATAAAGATCTGGCGTTGTACAGTGTTCAGGTCTAGGGCTGGACTGGGAGTTTAAGGCCATCCTCATCCACAGAAATTCAGTGGGTGATTTTTATACTGTCACAGCCCAATCTATTAAATTGTGTTATTTTGAGAAAATAAGGAGGGAGGGAGTGCTATGTCTGCCTCTGTAGCTGGAGGAAAGTTGGGAGATCTATCCAATAAATACACCAATCAGTTAATAAAGAAATCTTCTTTTGGTAGTTCTGTTCATGTTCATATATTCATTAAGAACTCTTTAAAAATGTTTGTTCCTCAGATCATCATATGTATTTAGTAAGGATTGTAGTTTGAACTAGTGACTGTTGTCATTCAGGAATGACAACCGAAAACAAATAATTCTGGCGGTGTTGTTCATGTGAATCCATCAGAGATAAGAGCCTGGTGGCGCAGCAGACTAATAGCCTGTTATTATCATTCAGCTGCCTGCTAGTTTGAATCTCTCCAGGCTCAAGGTTGACTCAGCCTTCCATCCTTTCTAAGGTAGGTAAATTGAGGACCCAGTTTGTGGGGGCAATAAGCTGACTGTGTATAAATATACAAAAGTATGAAGGCTATTGCTTAACGCATTGTAAGCCGCCCTGAGTCTCCGGAGAAGGGTAGCATATAAATCAAATTTAAAAAAAAAATATGAAGTTGGTGCTGTAATTTGCTAATTTAGAAAATTCAGTAACAATCTGCACTCTAGTTTTTATTATTTGACAGTAATGTTCATTGCTTTGCCATAAGTTTGACCTTTCTACCCTTATAGAAGAGTCTTGTTTTTAAATATGTATGTGTTTTGCAGCAGAAAAGAGGTTACACTGTACGATGGATGGGGTTTAAAATTTTAAAGTGACATAATTGTATTGTCTTTCGTTTCTTTTAAAATAAAAAAAGTCAATTTTTAATGTTCCTTGCTTTTTATTCCAATGATGAACGCTGCATCTATATATAGACTTGCAACACCCTTAGCAATCTTTTCATTGCAACATCTTTTGCCTTAGTTGCCCCAATTAAATTTTTTATTATCTTTTCCAGTTTGATGCTACTTTGGATGTGTTGTCTTCAGTGATAGTTCTGTGGCGTTACAGCAATGCAGCAGCAGTTCATTCGGCACACAGAGAATATATGTGAGTACTTAAAGCTATTTTTATCTCTGCTGAAGCTTTCATTAATACTTTATTTCCACTGGGCCAATTATTTTTTTCTGCCCTCATGATTTCTGGAAACCTCCTGGTGACACCATACTAAAAATCTTTTCACAGCACCACAGGAAAGCACCAT
This sequence comes from Pantherophis guttatus, assembly GCF_059756535.1. Taxonomy (NCBI): domain Eukaryota; kingdom Metazoa; phylum Chordata; class Lepidosauria; order Squamata; family Colubridae; genus Pantherophis; species Pantherophis guttatus. The sequence continues at coordinate 133,354,440 of NC_142063.1, read as the reverse complement.
ATGTAATATAGTTCCTTTGAACAGCGGTTGCTGAAAACCTTGGATGCATCCTTCAGTGGGGGATGCATACATTGGTACCTGCAGCTTGAAATTCACATTGAGCAGACTGGCCCTGCTGCATTAAGTTGCACAGTGGGTGATCTCAAAGCAGGCAATCTATCAAAGCATAATTTGTGTAAAGGTGCAGCAGTAACTCATTATTTTGATTTTATCTTATTCCACTGACAGAATATGATCTATCATATTAGATTCGAAGTATAACGTTAATCATCTGCTAAGGTGGTGCTTTTTTCCCCTGTGGACCGTTTTCCTTTAATAAAACTTTCAGCAAACTGCTATTTGACTTTTAGTATTTCACCACAAAAATGGGTGAAGGTAGGTACTTGTTTTAGGTGTATAATTACCAGGTATGTAGCTATATGGAAAATCCATGATTTCTATTCATTCATCCTGCTGAGGTTGCAATTGGTTAAGGTGTCACCCCATGCTGATCAGATTATTTGTTTGGGGCAGAAAAGATACAGGTTTTATCCTCTTATACACTTTTTTATTCATTACGAAGGAGAGTTTCCTACAAGAGGCAGTGATTGGAAGGAGAAGTAAACCAAGTGCAAGTGTAAATGTTGGGGATGTAGGGGATGTAGAAAACATGCTTGCTTCTGAATATGATTTTGGGCATGTATGCAGAAAAAATAAACACTTCCATGTTTTATGTAATGAAACAGTACCGTAGGAAGTTGCTTATAGAGGGAAAGTACCAGTAAGAAAAGATCAGAGGTTAAAATAATTGTTACAACTCTGATGTACACCTGCCTAGCAAATCTTAGGAACTGGCATGAGCAAATGAGTTCTATGGAGTATCTTCTGAAGAACCTTGTAACCTCATTGAAAATGGGAGAAAGAACTGAGTACTGTATGTAATATGCCATGGCTTTATTTATCATAATTTCACCTAGTCTAGGTTCTAGGATATCAGGGCACGAGTGCTGATCTTGAACTTCCTAGTCTATGGTTGAGTAAGTTTGATCAGAAAAGTGGCATTAGAAGTCAAACATGCATAAACAATTATACAGTCAGGGACAAACTAAATTTATACTTACAGTATATCTTTACCTCTTGCATTGCTCATTATTTTGTAAATAACAGAAACAAGGGCCCTGTGGATAGGAAAAAAGGATGGAGCCGTAATTCATTTTGCCACTGCAACATTTAGGGCAGAAAAAATACAAAGTAAATAATCTTGTGTGAAATTACTTGGAATCATTAGATAGATATAATCATATTGCACTCCGCTATTTCATATTCAATAGCTAAGTAAATATACTGTAAATTAGAATAAACATGAATCACTAGGCTAAGCATGAATAATTCTGAATCATAGTGCTTTGATATTTTCTTGTATGTTTCTCAATTTCCTTATAGAATAGGTAGGTGAAAGATACTTCTATTTTAAATTTGCTGGGTAAAGCAATTAAAAGATAAATGATATTAAATGTTAACATAGGCATTGGTAGTAAGCCTTGTGATATTTTTATATATAAATTATTGAGTATGATTTGTGTATATATTTTATATATACATAATACTTATATACATTTATATCATTTATATTTCAGAAACAGATATAATGAAGTGCTCTATAGTATCAGCTCTTGTCACTTGCATCGAGAGTCCTATAAATAACTTTGCAAACATATTGAGTGATTCTCTTTGCTCTGCCGGCCCTCAGCATTACGATCTGGCTGTAAAAAATTATGTCTTCCTTCTATTTCTTGTTGACCCTTGCATCATTCTGAACTCTTTATTCTCTCAGCTAAACTCCCTTCTTCAGAAACAGAAATGCTACTTCTTTCCTTAATCATTTTGATGCATAAGAGACCGCGTTTAGATGATCTTTGCCTCGCTGAATCCCCAGCCAGATTCTGTGTCTGACGTACAGGTTCCCCTCGACTTATGACCACAATTGAGCCCAGAATTGTTGCTGAGGGAGACATTTGTTAAATGAATTTTGCTGCATTTTACAATTTTTCTTGCCACAGTTGTTAAGTGAATCACTGCAGTTGTTAAGTTAGTAATAGGATTGCCAAGTGAATCTGTCTTCCGCCTTGATTTTGCTTTTCAGAAGGTCACAAAAGGTGATCACATGACCCCGGGACATAAATATATGCCAGTTGCCAACTGTCTGAATTTTGTTCACATAAACAATGGTGCTGCAATGGTCATAAGTGTGAGAAACAATCATATGTCCCATTTTTCAATGTGGTTGTAAGTTTGAAAGGTCACTAAATGAATGGTTGTAAGTCGGGACTACCTGTATTCCTAATCATTCTGGTCCTTGAGTATTTAATGAAGTTCCTGAGATACAGCATGTAACACACACACACACACACACACACACACACACACACACCCCGGACAACATCTAGATATCTACTTCCAGGTTTCTCAGCAAAGGCCATGCTGCCTGAGGAATATTATAGTTTAAGTACACATATATGGAGAACGTCAGAGTCAAGGAAGATGAATGCAAGTACATTTCTCTTGCTGATTAGATATTTCTTTCAGTGGTGAAAGAACCTATGATGAGAGCAATGTTAACTAGTTGTATTATTGATTATCATACAATTAAAGCTAGTTGAATAGGATTGGGTGCCCAATTACCCTAATAATGAATTTAGCCTCTGTTTAGTCTTCTCTTCATTTCAGGCAGACACTGAGTCCAGAAGATGTTGCAGGCACCACAAAGATAAGAGGCATTTGATCTTGCATATATTGGCTCTATTTTATAGATTGCAAAGTCTAGCCTATGTAGACTGAGACATCAATTGTCCTCAAACTTCCCAATCTAGAACTGATAATTCTGCTCAGCAGTTATTTTTCTTTTTCTTCTCTTATTAATTTATACTCTATCAACTTATTTTCTAAATGCTCTATGTAACCACCCTTTTCCTTGTATTCTGTCAATACTGTTTCTTTTCTCTCCACATTTTCTTTCCTTAAGTTAGAATAAGTAGAATAAGCATGCTAGTCTATATGTTAAGCATGTGCATGTTCTAGTTTCCAGATGCGTTTTCGTAAATGTGTATGACTACTTCCCTCCTGCTATGTATATGTAAAGGAAATTGTCAATCTTTCTGAACTTTAACACCTATTAAATCTCCTACTTGAATACTGTGTGGATCTTTGTTAAGCTTATTATCCATTCTGAGACCTATCACCTTAATTATAGCTAATTTATCCCCTAATTAGCCCATCAGAAATAGCTATTCCCCAAATTAAAAAAAAAAGCAATCAATAAGATATTGTTATGCATTTCAAACCTTGTCAAAATATCCTATCCATCAGATCTTAATCTACATACCTGAAATTATGTGCATAGGTGGAGAATTTCTGACAAGAGTACGCAATTATGCCTAAAACACTATGGTCACTATGTTCCCTAATGAATTTAGAAATGTAGAGGCATACTCTATGCAAAAGGATGAAGCTTTTTGAAATTCTGTTGATGTCATTTGGAATGTAAAATGCACTATTTTTAGTTCATTTAATAAAAATTAAATAACTGGTTTCCTTTTCTTTTTAAAAACTTCTTATATTAAATGAATAAAACAAGATTTGAATTTCTGACAGCTCTGTCAGACTGTAAGGTAACCACAAGCTAACAAGCCCACCCACTAGTTATATGACTGATATTGATAATCTTGTTCTCCATTGAGAGTGGAGACAGCAGCCAGCGTGGGTAGTGCCCATCCAATCAGCTTGAAGGACTGAGCCTGTCAATTTTTCTTAGTCCCGCCCTGTTGCCGGGCATGCCCAGTTTTTGGCTCAGTCCTTCAGCGCTGGCTGGTGTGTGGGACTTCTCTCTAGCTAAAATTCTCTCTTTATCTCTTCGTGTTAAAAATCTCCGTTTTTCCTGACCTGGACTGTTTGACTGTGCTCTGGCAATTCGATTTGAACCTTATCTGTTTTTCTCCGGCTGACTTGGACCGTCCTGACCTCGAGTTTGCGAGTCGTGAGTAAGAAAGTGGGCCCTTGTTAACTTCGTTTTTCCCCTGGCTCTGCCAGGGGCGTGGGGATTCCTGCCCTAGATTCCCCTTAAGGGAGAGCCTATTTAGACATCGGATCTTCGAGGGACAATTCCTGGCTGTTGCGCCCTCCTCTCTCTCCCTAGTAAAATCCTTCTTTCGCCCAGCGTAGTTTCGGCGGGCATTCTATCAGCGGCGCCCGCCATTTTGGGCTGCAAAGTTCCCGCCGTTGGGGGGGGAGCACCAGATTAGCGGCCTGCAATTCTCCATTTCTGCTGGAACGAGCCTTTTACGGCCGCTCACCACAGAGGTTTAATTTGAATGTGAAGAGTGGCGGGCTGAAGTTTTTCTGCTGAGGAGCCTCGCGCCCCCGCCCCTGTAATCCTGTAGCCGGCAACTGCGGCTCCTTTTAGACTGCCTCGTGGCCGCTCTGCACAGCCTTATCAGATTGCTGGCTGCGTCCTTGCAGCTGAGGAGCTTCGCGCCCCCCCCCTGCCTAGTTTCGCTGCAGTGGCCTGAATCCGGTGGTTCTCAAGTTACGCCCAGTGGAGCTTCACGCCCCCCCCTTTACTCTGTTGCAGATAATTGGGTTTAAGCACTAGCCACCATCAATTTAGTGGAGCTTCACGCCCCCACAAGTGCTGTTACTTTCAACGGTCACAGGACTGTGGCCTTAATTTGTTTTTGCTGGATTGACGGATTGCCTCTCCTCCAGCAACGCCTTGCAAGACCCCCCCCCCCACCTCACTTTCCAGTTAGTGGAGTTTTTTACGCTCCCAACTTATTCTGTCTGGCCTTGATTGTATTATTTCAGTGACTATTCTCTAGGATTATCTCCTGTGGAGTTCCTCTCGCTCCCTTCATATATTCAGAGTTGAATTATTGAGGCACAGTCTGGTGTGTGTGGGTTACGCTTCCAACCTTGTTTTCTGCCATGCCTAAGGCCCTTTCAAAGTCTAAGCACGGCCGGAAGGCCAGTGCAGGTGAAGTTGGCCAATCAGACTCCACGTCTGTTACCCAGCAATCTACCTTGGAAGATTCCAGGTCTCGTTCCAGGTCTTCCCAACTCTCACGTTCCCATCACAAATCTTCCACACGTGGCTTGTCCTCTTCTTCTTCTAAAGTGGAACAACGTAGAGACAAAGTTTTGACCAGATTATGTGACAAGGCCTGCGCTCAGTTGCCTCCTCCCACTCTGCAACCACCTGTCCCTTCTAATCCATCCACAGCCCCTATACCTCGTTCTCCTACTCCTGACCAGCTCTCTCTCCAAGATTGTCCAGTGACTATTTCCGAGGAAGATTTGTGGGGCCCTGAGTCAGTTTCTCAACAGCCAGTCCCTGATCCGGCAACAGTACCGGGGGCTCCTTCTTCTGATCCTGTACCTGTCTCTTCCTTGAATTCAGTTGTTCCTCCTGATCAGCTGCAACAAATGATTGAGGCGGCGGTTCAACGGTCCTTGGCCACCCGTTCTGCCTCCTTCGGTCAACATGGATCGGCCAGAGACACCTCTCCTTTTTCAGCGGACCACGGTGAAGAAGGATGTTCACATTCTGTTCGATCCGCCTCCCCTACGTCATCTCACTACAGTCATCCTTCAGTCTTGATCGATGAGGGAGATCCTGATTCTGACCTATCAGAAGATGAGAACCTTCCTCCTGATCAGCCTGCTTTCACAGGCCTCTTTCCTCAGGCCTTATTCAAATCGTTGCTGTTCAAGGCTGTCAACACGGCTCGTTTATCCTCTCCAAACGCTGATCCAGTACCCCCTTCTTCCTCCTCTGCATCGTTGGACCCGATGTTCGCGGAACCAGCTAGACCTATAACTTCCGTTCCTACTCCTCCTCTCTTTCTGGATGTAGTGAAACGACAGTGGGAGTCCCCAGCTTCTGCTCCCCTCCCTTCGTCTAACGACAAAAGGAACTTTCAAGTATCCTCGGACCTCGAAGCTCTTCTTCAAATCCCTTCGGTAGATGCTCCAGTGGCAGCGCTTCTTCCTAACTCCAATGTTCCGGGCGAGCCGGACGAAGGACTCCGCCCTGATGAACGCAGATCGGATCAGGTTCTTCAAAAGGCTTTTCAAAGTTCTTCCTGGGCGATTAAAGCTACCACCACAGCATCCTTCTTCAATCGGACAACTTTGCTGTGGTTGCGTCAATTACAAGACAAGCTAGCTCCAGGAGATGCTCGTATCAGGCAAGACCTGAATAAAATTGTGGCTGCCGTGCAATTTTCAGCCGATTCTACTCTGAATGCTGCCAGGTTCTCCGCTAAATCTTTGGCTTCGGCGGTCACGGCTCGTCGTCTGCTGTACCTCCGTCACTGGCAGGCGGATGCCAGACACAAGTGGCGTTTGGCTTCGGTGCCCTTCAAGGGCACGAAACTCTTCGGAGATGCTTTAGAGCCTTTCCTCACAGAAACCAGGGACAAAAAGAAGGTTTTAGCTGCTGCTTTCCGGAGAGGAGCTCCCCGTTTCTCGCCTTATCCTTCTCGCTCCTTCTCTCGAGGTGCGGATGGGGGGTCCTCTTCCTCTTCTCCTTTTCCCACATTTAGGAGAGATGGGTCTTTCAGCAGACAGCGGGGTTCTTCCGATAGATCATTTAGAGGGCGCTCTTTTAATTTCAAGCGGCCCTTTCGAGGGGGAGGAGGTCGTTTCGCCCGTCGCCGTCGCTGATTGCCCTTTGAATCCTCCCATTGGTGGTAGATTGGGTCTCTTTGCCACTGTCTGGGAAGAATCCACTTCGGATAAGTGGGTCCACGCCACCTTAAGATCTGGGTTGGCCATTGAGTTTATTGCCCCCCCCCTCGTGCCTTTGTTTGCTGCCCGATTTCTCGTAATCCCGCCAGGAGATCCCTCATGGATTCTTCGATTCAGCATCTCCTATCTATCAGGGCAATTCAACCTGTACCTCCGGGTCAGGAAGGATCGGGATTCTATTCAAGGGTGTTTCTGGTCCCCAAATCCTCGGGGGGGTGGCGCCCTATCCTGGACCTCAAACGTTTAAACAGATACGTTGTGTATCGAAGATTCAAAATGCAATCATTGAAGTCTATTCTAGACGGTGTGCGGAGGGGCGATCTCCTCTCTTCCATTGACCTAACAGAGGCTTACCTTCATATTCCTATCCTCCCATCCCATAGACAGTTTTTGAGATTTTGTTATAACGGAACTCACTACCAATATAGGGCCCTTCCATTTGGCCTATCTTCTGCCCCTCGCACTTTTACGAAGGTGCTGGCTGCATTGGCGGCTCGACTCCGTCTCTGTTCCGTCCGCCTAATGTGTTATTTAGATGATATCCTTCTGCTGTCCCCTTCTGTACAACAGGCTGCCCTGGATATTCGCCTGACGGTTGAGACACTAGCGGCTCACGGCTTCTCTGTTAACTTGGAGAAGAGCCACCTTTCCCCCTCCACTAGATTAGTACACTTGGGTGCCCTGATTGACTCCCTTCAGGGCAAGGTTTTTCTTTCTCCCGATAGGCAAGCTAGTCTGAGGCAGTTAATTTACCAGGTTGAAGGGAGTCGGGTGGTTTCCCCCTATGTCTTATCTCAACTCTTAGGTAAGATGATATCTGCGATAGCTATTGTGCCATGGGCCCAACTCCATGCCAGGGAACTCCAATGGTTTCTCTTACCTTTGCAGAAGGCTGGCAGAGGCACTTCATTGAAGCCGATCCCACTTCCTCCGGCGGTACGAAGATCCCTCCGGTGGTGGCGCTCCCCTGCTCTTTCGGCGGGGTGTTCCTTCCTCGAAACCTCGAGGGTAGTGGTGACGACAGATGCCAGTCTCCTGGGTTGGGGGGCCCATTGTCAGGGTCAACTGGCTCAAGGGACTTGGACAACCTCGGAAGCTCGTCATCCCATCAATTGGCTGGAATTGAAGGCGGTTTTTCTCGCTCTAAGGGCATTCCGTCACCTGGTCTCCGGAGCCCACGTCCTCGTCCTCACCGACAACGTCGCAGCAAAGGCTCATTTGAACAAACTGGGGGGCACCAGATCGAAGTCTCTTCTGACTCTGACAGTCATGTTGGGTGTATGGTCAGAGCGCCACCTGTGTTCCCTTCGGGCGGAACACATATCCGGGGTACAGAATGTTCAAGCGGACTGGTTGAGTCGCCAGCGGATAGACAATGCGGAATGGCATCTCCTTCCACTTCTCTTCCAGGAGCTGTCTCGTCGCTTCGGCCGCCCAGTAATCGACCTGTTCGCAACTCACGAGAACGCTCAACTTCCGCTGTTCCTTTCTCGGTATCCACATCCTCGAGCGGCCGGTGTCGACGCTCTTCGAACTCCATGGCCGTCGGGCCTTCTGTACGCATTTCCTCCGACGACCCTCCTTCCCAGGGTCATCCGCAAGATTCTATCCGAGCGAGCGGAAGTGATCCTTGTTGCTCCTCATTGGCCTCGGAGACCCTGGTTTGCGGACCTCGTGTCCCTATCGGTGACCCCATCGTGGCGCATTCCTCTCTCAGACAATATGCTTTCGCAGGGCGCTCTGAAGCACCCAGACCCGGCCTGGCTCAATCTAACCGCTTGGAGATTGAGCGGTGCACTTTGAGGGAGGTTCAAGTCCCGGCAGATGTTGTACATACCTTATTATCCTCCCGTCGACCTTCTACAGAACGCATTTACTCTGCCACCTGGAGGAGTTTCTGTAACTGGTGTGATCAAGTCGGTGTTATACCTCTACAACCGTCTATTATACATATTCTGATGTTTTTGCAGAAAGGCCTTTCCCAAGGCCTCTCCCCTAACACTCTCCGCCGACACATTGCAGCCTTATCTTCGGTACTCACCTGCGGCTCCTTGTCGTCTCTCGCTCATCATCCATTGATCCGTCGGTTCCTTCGGGGAGCAAAGAACTTGTGCCCCCCTGTTCTGCATCGCTACCCTACCTGGGACCTTCCTCTGGTCTTACAATCTCTTACGAGTCCTCCATACGAGCCTCTTCAGACTACCAGCCTCAGACTTCTCACCTGCAAGGTTGCTTTCCTGGTGGCCATTACTTCGGCTCGCCGCATTTCTGAGCTCGCCGCCTTGTCTACTCGTCCGGATCTTTGCGTTTTCCACACAGACCGGGTGGTGCTCCGTTTGGACCCGACCTTCGTGCCAAAGATCAACTCCGTGTTCCACCGTGCCCAGGAGCTTATCCTGCCTAATTTCTGTCCCCGGCCGACTCACCCTCGGGAACGTCGTTGGCACTCTCTCGATGTCCGACGGGCACTGCGGGTTTACCTGAAGAGGACGGCTCCCTTCCGTCGTTCGGAGTCTCTCTTTGTATCCTTCTTACCTACTTCTCAAGGCAGTAAGGTCTCGTCTTCAACCATCGGTCGTTGGATTCGCCAGACTATCGCCACGGCCTATGATGTTAGATCCCTTCCACGACCTTCAGGATTGACAGCTCACTCCACCCGCAGCGCAGCTACGACGGCAGCTTGGGCGACGCAGGCTTCGTTGCTGGAAATTTGTAGGGCTGCCACGTGGTCTTCTCCTAGCCCCTTCATCAGACACTACAAACTCGACCAGTTTGCGTCAGCTGAAGCCTCGTTTGGTCGCCGGGTTCTGCAGGGAGTTGTTGCCGGAGAGAACAATGCGGTCCAGCGTGATCCCCCCCTATCATCGGGACAGTGAACTTGGGTATGTCCCACGCTGGCTGCTGTCTCCACTCTCAATGGAGAAGGATCGTTGGTCTTACCTGATACGTTCCTTCTCGTTGAGTGGAGACAGCAGCCAGACCCTTCCCTCTTTTTTTGCACGCTGGACTTAAAAAACTTTTCTGCATTTCTGTCTTGTTTCCTTTGTCCCACACACCGAGTCTGTCTTCCAGTCTTCGCCAAAACTGGGCATGCCCGGCAACAGGGCGGGACTAAGAAAAATTGACAGGCTCAGTCCTTCAAGCTGATTGGATGGGCACTACCCACGCTGGCTGCTGTCTCCACTCAACGAGAAGGAACGTATCAGGTAAGACCAACGATCCTTCTATTCAGTGTAGTGTCATCACAGTTCAGTGAATATTCTAATTAACTTTGCAGAGAGCTGCTAAAATTGGTTCCAATTCCTTGCAAAACACATATTGCAAAAATACAGCGGATAACATGAGGAAGGCAACATGATCTCTATGTATTGTCACGTTCAAGTGAAAACATTTGCAGATTGTATTTGCATGCATCACTGGTTTTTTTTAATCCTTAATTCTGTTGCCACACCTTTATTGCTCTTAGAACAGATTGAGTCAAGAGTAGTAATTACCAAGGGCTTTATTATATTCCCAGTTAGACATATTGTTGTCACTACATTTCATTTGCTGAAAAATTAGGAGGTGATTAGGTAGTGTTGTTTTTCAAATGTTATACAATACAAGGTTTACAACAAAGCATTGCTGTATATACACTTATATAAATTGCAGAGTGGTTAATGTTATTGACCAAATGTTGGTGATAGTAAAGCCTGTGTTTGTTGTTACAGAAATGGTTAGTATATGCCAAGAATGCAAGAGTAAAGAGTTGAAGCTATAATTTTATTACCTTTATTTTACTGTGTTGAAAAGAGTTGGAAGTTAATGCTTTCCCCCTTTTTCACCTTTATTCCACAATTCTCTCCTTCCTTCCTTTCCCTCCCCCACTTCCCTATCACATTTACTTTCAGTTACATTTTATATTTTGATTTATATATTAATAATATACATATATTGAATATATATTGAACAATAGTAAAGCCTAAGTTAATTGTTCATTACTGTAGAATTTTCAGCTCTATTCTTCCATCTACTACAGATAGTCCTCATCTTACAGCCACAATTGAGCTCCAAATTTCTGTGGTTAAGTGAGACATTTGTTAAGTGAGTGTTGCTCCATTTTATGACCTTTCTTGCCAGAGTTGTTAAGTGAATCACTGCAGTTGATAAGTTAGTAATACAGTTGTTAAGTGAATCTGGCTCCCTCATTGATTTTGCTTGTGAGAAGGTTGCAAAAGGTAATCACATGACCTTGGGACACTGCAACAGTCATAAGTATGAACCAAGTGTCTGAATTTTAATCACATGATCATGGGGATGCTACAAAGATCGTAAGTGTGAAAAATGGTCATAAGTCACTATTTTCAGTGCCTTTAAATGG